>NC_141251.1:19912500-20340000 GCF_054856555.1 Leptonotus elevatus
TTTCGACCGCTGTTTTTTACATCATCTATTTTTAGATCAATGCCTCGATCCAGGGCCCACTGTCGGGTCCCCTGGATACCCCAATGTTCGCTTTTCCGATGTACCCATCTTGCTAGGCCCACCGTGGATTCCCACTGCACTTATCATCGCTTTTACTAACTGGTCTATCGCTTGATTGTGTAGTGCTTCAGAATCTGTATACTTAGTGTGTGCATCTAAATGCGACACCGTAATTTTCACACCCTGTACTTTGTCCCAAATGTCTTTCAATAGTTCAGCACCCCACAACCCTTCCTGTATATTTTCCACCCATGTGCATGCCATGGGCCGCCAAAAAATGGATGAAGAAAAAAAAAATATATATATAATAATAATAATAATAATAATAAATAAATACAAATGGATGGTGGGTGGCAAATTGCCCCCGGGCCGTAGTTTGGACACCTTTTGTCCTATGTTTTGACTTCTGGCAAATTAAAAAGATAACATCAGACATTTTTGTCTAAACATCAAATTTACACAGAGCTCTAGTTATAAATCGTGTTACATAATATGCATTTTTATCGCACATTGGTTTATTTCCCCTTTAAATCTACAAGGTCAAATTGTAATTTTTCTTAAATTACATTACAATCGTAAGAATGTTGAACACAAGGAACTGTCAGGTTCCTGAAGCTCATGAACAGCGTGTGACATTGTATTGTTTGTAGCCGGCCAATCACTCACGTAAGGCCGCTGTTCCAACATAGCCATAACATACGCTTCCAATAAATCACTTTATCCTCCCTCAGTAACACCAACGCGTATCACAGCATTAATTCCTGACTCAACTGTGCACAGCGTGTGCCATTGTTTTGTTTTAGCCGGCCAGTCACTCACCTTTATATTTTTATGCAGGATCGTGAGTGGTCGCGGCAACAATGAATACACAGAGACTTGATATGCTTTTGCTAGAATAACTGTGTCTTTTATTCCCCGCATATAGCAATCAACATTTATACTGTGCCAGGATAATCGTACGTTTTTTCCCCCCGCAAACAGTAATCAACACCTGCGCTGTGCTAGAATGATTATACCTTTCATTCCTGGAAACAGCAACAATCACAACTCGATTTGCTAGAATTATTGTACCTTTTATTCCCCGCAAACAGCAATAATCACAACTTGCTTTGATAGAATTATTGTACCTTTTATTCCCCGCAAACAGCAATCAATACACTACAACGTTAAGCAGCATAATATGATCATCATCAGCGCTTACCTTGACACTAGACCGGGGAGCCTCTCGAAAACATGTTTGCGAAGCAGGGAAGGCTGTAGTATAAACAAGGAAGAGTTCCCAGGCTGATCCCGCCCTTTATTTACAAATTGTTGGGCACCTGGATCCGTACAACAGTTCAGGACAACAACATATCCTTATATAAGAGGTTACATGAGGACGTATCAAACCATGTTTTTTTTCCCCTTCATTCCACCCCCTGGACTCATGAAACCTCAAAATATTTACAGAAAACGCATTGGACCTGGCACATTTGTCCAAATCAAAAATGGGTTCATTATAGACCCATACCCCTGTTATAGTTTTGTCGTTTGATGACCCTCCCATAATTGACCAGTATGGAAAGTGATTATTTCCCATAGATATCATCCATACATGTTATTACAAAATATCGTCCCCTTATTCCAAAAGTGTTCTAGTGATTTTGTCATCCATGGCGCGTTTCACATAGAAGCAAGTACATACATTGAGTAAAGATATAGCACATAATACCACAATAAGTACAATCAATGGAGGAGTCGTTACTTTCCGTGCAAAGGGTGATAAACCTGTGAATATATCATACCAGTGCGACGCTGATGATTGTTCCACCGTCTTTGCCACTGCAAGTACCTGATCCCTGGCTACCACTGTCATGATCTGCAATTTAGTAATGTTATGACGGTGGTCTTTCACCATCTGTTTTAGCACCTTAGAGTCGCCCAGTGTGCAACTGTACTTCTCCAAGGAGATACCCAAACGGTTGTCATGCAACACCCCCCACTGGATCAAGGTGAGAGCTGTGGCATCAGTGAAATTGGTTAACCAATAAGTATGATTGTTCCATGTCCACAGGTAGACATCCTTGAGGCAGCCAGAGAACGGTACTTTCGGCAACTGGGGATGCGGCCGGGTTGTAGCTACACATAAGACATGTGGCCCTACCTGATATAGCACATCTCGGGGCACCTCATAATCCCAGTCACACATTGCATTTTCCTCTTTCAGGCATGGATTGGTGTAACCTTGATTTAGCATACAGACTTGTCCCCCCATCGGTATAGTCACATCCGGTTAAATCGTAAGTCATATTAGTTTTGGGTGCTAACCACTCTCCTCTAATGTGTAAAATCCAGTATGCATTTAAAGCTATAACCGGCAATACATAATACCTACATACTGTCTGAGAGTTGGTCACATTATATTGCACCCATGTGCCCGTGCAAACAGTATCATTGCAAAGTGTTTTCTGCCTGTAAGTATAACCAAACATTAGTAGTAATATTCCACATCCTACGCCATTCGCAATAATTGTTTGTCATTACAATTGCCTTAAATCGATTTATTTGTACTTTATCATGTATGTATTGCAATGAGCACACAGTCCAATTCATCCAAGCAGTCATATTCCGTAATACCTCATCAGTGGAGTTGTTAACCCTGTCCCGAAACTGCACTTGTTTGTCCCACATCAATACATTCTGTGCTTGACCTTGCACCGCATTTGGCATCCACTGTGCCACTTTTACTAATGCATCATGTGTGTATTGACCCGTGTAGTGCAGCCTGCTTGAAGTAATCTGGTTGTCAATCAGGTTGGCGAATCCCAGCAACGTTCCTGTCCCCCCCAGAAGAGTGTCATGCCACGTCCGTCGAGCACGATGACACACTGGCAAGATAGGGAACTTGATTGTCCAACGCACCTTAGTCCGAATCAGTCCATGTGCCATTTTCACACAGGTGGGCACGATAGGAACAACGTGGGTCGTGACAATGTTGGAAGTATTAGGGGATACCCATATGGCATACCGGAACTTGGGTCGTCCCGTGATTTCGGAACCATTGGCAATCCACGTGTCCTGGCTCACCGTGATTGTCCAGTCAGTGCCATTGCCGGTCCCGGTGCAATTCCTCTTTTTTGTATCATACTCACATAAAGAACACATGGCATTCACCGTCAGTCGGCACCCTCTGGCTAGCACAGGAACGTCCCGTCCACGGAAGCACTTCCGACACACCTGGAGCGGACAATCACTGCTTACGTTGGCAATCAGGCAGGCTCGCCCGCCTGGGCAAGTAAAGGCGTCCTGGGTGCGGTCGACAGCGGCGTTCCCCCACCGCAACCGAAACCACCACACGTGCTCCAGCGTTCGACCAATGGTGGCCGTCTGAATCGGCTCCCAGCAAAGGACGATCATCCCCATCAGGATCACACCACCCGCAAGGCCTCCGACGTCCCATCGTCCGGCACCACCATGTCCCCGGCCAGCATACATGGTGTCGTTGCACGTGGATCCCCAATCGAGGAGAAGTCAAACCTACATCCCTGGGACCATGGCAAGGGAACAATGAAGTCCATCTGCCAGATCTGCCCCGGGCTCTTTCCTCGGTGTATGTGTCCCTGCATATGCTGTGGAGAACCTCGTCGGTGATGTTGGCATTTATCACAATTTTCGACCGCAGTCTTTACATCATCTATATTTACCTCAATGCCTCGATCCAGGGCCCACTGTCGGGTCCCCTGGATACCCCAATGACCGCTTTTCTGATGTACCCATCTCGCTAGGCCCACCGTGGATTCCCTCTGCACTATCATCGCCTTTACCAACTGGTCCACCGCTTGATTATGAAGTGCCTCAGAATCTGTTTTTGTAGTGTGTGCATCTACATGTGACACCGTAATTGTCACACCCTGTACCTTCTCCCAAATGTCTTTCCACAGTTCCGCAACCCATACCTCTTTCCCGTGAATCTTCCACCCATGTGCCTGCCATGTCGGCATCCACGTCGTCAACCCGTTCGCCACGGACCATGAATCAGTGTAAATGTGTGCTTCCTGCAATCCTTCCTGTAGCAGGACCATGTGGATCACTTTCAACTCTGCCCACTGACTACTCTTACCCTCCCCCATTTGTTCCAGAGTCAGCCCTAGGACCGAATTCATGGCTCCTGCTTTCCACTTTCGCTGCCCCGCCTGCCATTTGGCAGAACCATCAGTAAACCATGAATGCCTCTTTTGCTCCACAGTAAGCTGGTCCCACTTTACCCCTGCCTTCACAGGTGAATCGCCGAGCGGCGTAATGTCCGCTACCACCTCACCCTGCTCTGGAACGTCCGCCACCTGTTCATGCAGCACAGACACACCTCTAGCTCCCGGTTTGGCACGTTCAGACACATACCACTTCCACTTAATAACACTCGATTCCAGGGCCGTCCCTAACCTGTGGGTGGTAGGATTACTCATCACCCATCCCAAAATAGGGATATCAGTGTGCATGAGTACGTCATGGTTGACTGTTTGAGCTTCAGTCTCGATTAGGCTCCAATAGCATGCTAACAGTTGTTTTTCAAACGGAGTGTACCGACTTCCTGCATCCGGTAACTTCCATGACCAGAAGCCCAGAGGTCGCCTCACCGTCCCGTTTTTGCCACAGACTCCAATTGCCATACTCTGTCCGAGCGGAAACTTGCAGCTCCACCGACCCTGATGTTATCCTGGCCAAGGACACCGCCTGCTGTATTGCCTTTTTCGCCAATTCAAAAGCAGCTTGTTGAGGCCCCCCCCACACAAACACCTCCTTTTTCCTTGTTACTTTGTACAGCGGCTGTAAGATCTGTCCCAGGTGCGGAATGTGATTCCTCCAATAGCCAAACAGACCAACAAACCTTTGTACGTCTTGCTTAGTGTGTGGAGTCATAAATGCTGTCACCTTTTCCCTGGCTTTGGGGAGTATCTCCCTTTCCCCCTTGTTCCACTGTATCCCCAGGAATTTCACCACCTGTGTCGGCCCCTGTATCTTTGCCGGATTGACCTCCCACCCAAATGACCTCACATGCGGTACCAACGTTTTTAACACCATCTCCACCACTTCCTTGGTAGTTCCCTGTACCATTATATCATCAATGTAGTGCGAGATCATCACCCCTGGGGGTAATGTCAACAAGTCCAGATGCCCGGCCACGATTCGATGACAGATGGTGGGACTATGAAGATATCCCTGAGGCAGCCTGGTAAAAGTGTATTGTCGTCCATCCCATGTAAAGGCAAACTGTTCCTGTCTGTCTTCCGGAATCGGTATGGTAAAAAATGCATTAGCCAAATCTGACCCCATACCATATTCCAGGATGATGTTGTATCTTTTCTATTATGGAAATAGTGTCAGGTACCGCAGATGTCAACGGAGGAGTATATTTATTCAACTGTCGGTAATCTACCGTCATCCGCCACGTCCCGTCAGACTTTCTCACAGGCCAAATTGGATTATTCCATTCGGTAATACACGTTTTCAACACCCCCGCCTCCACATATTCCTTCACAGTGGAGGTCACCTCATCATGACCTCCTGGAATGCGGTACTGCTTCATGCTGATTACTTTAGAATCAATTGGTATAGGAAAAGGCGGCATTATGACCTTTCCCACCAGCACCGGACGCACTTTGATAGATGTTTGATCACCAAATTGGAATTTCCCCCGTTCCAAAAATAGGGTCATCCCTGCCAGGATGTCCATCCCGATTATCCATTCTTTTACAGGCGTAACCAAAACATCATATTCCTTCAGCGGCATACTTCCTATTTTCAGCAGCAACTTAGCCTGTTTTGCCTTAACCTGGTTCCCTCCCAGTCCCGAAATATAAATCGTTTCGCCTTTGAATTTGCTAGGATTTCCACGTATTAAAGAGGCCTCTGCCCCCGTGTCAATCAATGCTTCCGCATGTTGCACATTTTTTGTTTTCCAATAAATTTGCACAGGTACATGAGGCCTGATGTCCTCGACTGGCCACTTATGTGCTTTAATTTGTGGGGCTCGGCCTACATCCTATGCCAAATACTGTGCCAAGTCATTCACTGGGTACAAGTGTTTGTCTATTTTATTGTTTCCCGCCTTTCCAGCTTTCTTCTTTCCAGCTGCCACCTCAACCGCATGCGTATCCCGCTCTGAGTCATCGCTGCTGTCGTACGGCTCTGACACCTTAGCAGCCCATGGGGGGAGCCGACGGAGATCAACACCTCAACCCGTACCGACGTCGGGAGTCACCAATTTGTTGAAAAACAATCTTTGTCTTCCGCGTGTTCGTTTTGTTCCGAGTAGTGAGAATGTTGGTTATCCGAATACAGACTGGAGATCGGTGAACAGGTCCTTCAAAGGATTTATTTTACAGAATATTCCAGACACAAACAAGTTTACAGGCAAATGGCTGCAGTCCTCTCGCAAGTGTGTAGATTGCTGACAATTGCAATATTCTTATACTATCAGAAAGGCGGTACCACTAAACCCCTCCCCTCTCCCCTTTTTCCCCACCCCTGGCCCCAGCCAAGACTTTTACAGCATTCAATACACATTGACAGATGGCCTTTTGATGTGGAAATATAGTAGGTCTCAGACCTGACGGCACCTAGCACAAGATAAGACTTACAAAGAAATCCTATTAACACATTTGCTTCACCCCAGACAAATGGCTCATCAATGTGGGAATAGAGGAAGCTCTTCAGACATTCCGTCACCTGTAGACATTATTCAAACACTCACCAGGCTTTACTTCTGGGAAATTATTATGACTAAATCTAAACAGTTATAACTAAATCTAAACAGTTATAACTAAATCTAAACAGTTATAACTAAATCAAAACAGTTATAACTAAATCAAAACAGTTATAACTAAATCTGGGCAGAAGACCCTCAACACCTTCTTGCAATGACAACAGTCAGTGTTATCCATTCTCATGCCATTTGTCTGTTTGGTTACAATTGGTCTATTTATTTAGTAGCATAATGCCTAGAAAGTGTCACACCGCCGTGAGGTTGTCTTATCATTTCCTGTTTTATTTTGAAAATTCTGACTCCTTTCGTTTCAGGTCACTTGCCCTTCCTCGTGTGGTGTCAGTGTCAACCCTGATTCCTGATTGTGTCCACCTGTTTCCCATTACCCTCATGTGTTAAATGGTCTGCGTCTCCCCTGTCTTGTGCCTAAGTGTTTTCGTCAGAGCCACTCAAGCCAGTCATAGTCCTCAGCCTTGTTGTCCTGTATCTTGCCATAACTTAAGTTTGTATTTTTGTATAGCCACAGTATGGTTTTGTTAAGGAACGATATTGTTTTGTTTGTAGTTTAGACATCCTCCCGTTTTGGAGCGCCTTTAGTTAACTTTTAATAGCCTTTGTTTTTTCCCTCTAAACGAGGAGTTTTTTGTTTAATAAATATTTGCCTTGGCCTCAAACCCCTATCTATCTCTGCGTCTGAGTCCTAAAACTGCCACGCCGTGTCAGTAGTGATGCGCAAATGAAGCTTTTGTGAAGCACTGAACCACTTGAGCCAATTGTTTTGAAAATAGGTTCATTACTCGAAGCTTCAGTTACAGTGACCTCTACTGGTAAACTGCAAGGCTGCAGTGGATTTAAAGCATCTTTGCTTTGAAAATTCGTTGATGGACTCACACTAAGACCGAATAGCATGTTCTATTGACAAATAAAGACTGATGAATGTGTGTATTTTGTTATTGAGGAGAAAGTGCTGGTAAGATATGGCATAGGTTGGGTGTGCTTGTGTAACTGAGAGGTGGTCATGGGGGACACTCAAAGATAAGAAGATAAGCACTGGACCTGTAGAGAAAGCATTTTTAAATAAAAATGCAATTTGATTGTATAAAGCTATAGCCAAATGGGTACACTAATCATATTACATATACTGTTTCTACACATGCACCTGACTGAGGTCAAATCAATTAAAGAAAGTAAAAAAGGTAAAGCCTATTTATATAAGCTTTACAACCAAACATTGGTTGTTCAGTGGTAAAATTATCACCTGACACTCGGGTAACTCGGGTTCCATTCCCGTCCAAGTCAAAACGTTTTTTATTTAATTTGCGCCTCGAAAAAAAAAATGCCCTTCGAAAAAATTAAAAAATAAATCAATAAATAATTGTCCCCCGGGGATAATTAAAGTTTTTTTCTGATTCTAATCTATATACATAACTTTAAACAGCCAGCACACCTACCTTATCAGGAGTGATCAGATTGAAGTGTTCCCACATTTCAGAACGACCTCTCTTCCTGGCTGGCTGGCTCCATGAATGACCAAATGTAACAACGCAAGGCAATGACAATTCAACAGCACCAACAACACACTGACAACCCACGAATAGTACATTGTTTAGAGCGGTTATAAAGGGTTGACGCTCAAATTCAAAACTGTTTCAACCTGTCACCTGTCAGAATCGAGAATCACGTGATTGGACCGCGAACCAGGCATGTGATTCATTCGGACAACGAATCAGTCGCTGCTTCGGACGTCATATGTCACGTGATTTTTTCCGCACCAAAACAAGCTTTGAAGCAGTGGTTCTATGGAATTGTAGTTCAGGGTTTGAAGCTTGTATCGAAGCTTCAGTGTCGCACTGCCATAACTACGTGTCAGTAAACTTAGGCCAGTATGGACCCAGCAGAGAGAGAGCAAATGGCCGCAGCGCTGCGAGCTCAGGAAGCCCGTCTCTCCCAGCAAGAGGGATTTCAGACAACCATGGCAGCGCACATGGTCCAGCTCACAGCACAGGTACGGGACCTTCAGGGTCGCACCACTAGCCCTCCTGCCGTGCCAGACACTCAAGCAGCCATGCCGATTCCGCCCGTGCCGTATGCCGGGTCAGGGATCAAGCTAGCCTCCCCTGAGCGATTCTCTGGGGAGCCAGGACAATGCAAGGCATTTTTGACTGACTGTGACATTCATTTTGAGCACTCCCCCCAGGCCTTTCCCACAGATCGATCCCGGGTGGCTTTCATGATTTCCCACCTGACTGGGAGAGCCAGAGCCTGGGCCACGGCACGCAGTTCCCCACTCTGCGGCTCCATCACGGACTTCCGAGCCGCCCTTCAGAGGGTTTTTGATCCAGTCTGTTCAGACCGGGAAAAGGCCCGGCAGCTAAGCAGCCTGAAACAAGGAAAAGACTCCGTGAGCGACTACGCCATCCGCTTCCGCACTCTATCGGCAGAGAGTGGCTGGAACTCCACAGCGCTCTATGACGTCTTCCTCAAGGGCCTGGCGACGTCCATCCAAGAACTGCTCATCTCAGTTGACCTGCCACCGGACTTGGACTCCCTCATCGCCCTTGCCATCCGGACGGATCATCGGCTGCAGGAGGTTACACAGAGCCGCGGTCACAGGGCAAGGACGATGGAGGGATCCCCACCAATTCGGGAAGCGGACATTACGACTGTTAATCATATTTCTGTTAATTCCCTCACAGACTCTGAGTACCCAAATCTGAGCATTGTGCCCCCTTGCTACCATGACCTCCAGGAGATATTCAACAAGACCAAAGCTATGTCGCTCCCACCGCATCGTTCCTATGACTGTGCCATAGAGCTGATTCCAGGTTCCACCATTCCCAAGGGGCGCCTATATTCTGTTTCAGGACCAGAGAAGGCGGCCCTGAAGGAATACATCGAAACTTCCCTGAAGGCTGGACTGATTTGTCCTTCGTCATCACCAGCGGGAGCGGGTTTCTTTTTTGTGGGGGAAAAAGGATGGTTCCTTACGGCCTTGTATAGACTATAGCCTCCTTAATGACATTACAATAAAAAAAACGTTACCGCCTTCCTCTCATGTCATTCGTGTTTGATAATCTTCAACAAGCTACAATCTTTACCAAATTGGACTTGCGCAATGCATACCATCTCATTTGGATCTGGGAGGAGGATGAATGGAAAACAGGGTTTAATACACCTAGTGGCCATTACGAATACCTAGTCATGCCCTTTGGTCTCACTAATGCTCCTGCTGTTTTCCAGGCCATGATTAATGACGTTTTGAGAGACTTTCTGGACCAGTTTGTGTATGTTTATTTAGACGACATACTTGTATACTCGTCAGATCTAGCCACACATCAAATCCATGTTTCTAAGGTGCTTCAAAGACTGCTTGAGAACAAACTTTATGTCAAGGGAGAGAAAAGTGTTTTACATGCCAAAACCATCTCCTTCCTAGGCTTTGTCATAGCCCCTGGGAAGGTACAGATGGATCAGGCTAAAAGTAGCGCCGTGAGGGAGTGGCCCACACCTGTTAGCCGCAAGAAGGTTCAGCTATTCCTTGGGTTTGCTAACTTTTACAGACGCTTCATCAGAGGATTCAGCGCAATAGCTGCCCCTCTGCATGCCCTCACCTCCCCTCTGGAGAGGTTCAGCTGGTCACCGGAGGCAGAAGCCGCATTTCAAGCACTCAAACAACGCTTTGTCACAGCACCAATCCTCACAATGCCAGATCCACAGAGGCAATTTGTTGTGGAAGTGGACGCGTCCAATGAGGGGATCGGAGCTGTCCTGTCTCAGAGTGCAGAGCAGGATGGAAAGATTCATCCCTGTGCCTTCTTGTCACGACGACTATCCAAGGCAGAGCGTAACTATGATGTTGGGGACAGAGAGCTTCTGGCTGTCAAAATTGCTTTGGAAGAATGGAGGCACTGGCTTGAGGGGGCGAAGCATCCGTTTGTGGTCTGGACCGATCACAAGAACCTGGAATACATACGCAAAGCCAAGAGACTTAACGCACGCCAGGCCAGGTGGGCGCTGTTCTTTAACCGTTTTTCCTTCTCTCTCACTTACAGGCCGGGGTCTCGTAACGTCAAGCCCGACGCCCTGTCTCGTCTCTATGACCCCGAGCCTGTAGCTAAGGAACCAGAGACCATCCTTTCGCCGAACCGTGTGGTTGGAGCCGTGTCATGGCAAATCGAGAGGGATGTTAAACAAGTCAACGGTGAGGCAACTCCACCAAATGGATGCCCCTTAATAGACTATTTGTCCCAGTGCAGCTGCGCCCACAGTTGATCCATTGGGCCCACACCTCACTTCTTTCCTGTCATCCGGGAGACCGACGGATAATGTACGCCATCTCCCGGCGATTCTGGTGGCCTTCCATGGAGCCGGAGGTCCGAGAGTACATCGAGGCCTGCTCGGTATGTGCCCGAAATAAGTCATCCACCAGATCGCGCATGGGCCTGCTGCAGCCCCTTCCCATTCCTTCCAGACCATGGGCAGAAATATCCCTGGACTTTGTCACAGAACTCCCCATCTCCCGAGGTAAAACCACAGTTCTCACTGTAGTCGACAGATTTTCTAAAATGGTCAGATTCATAGCCTTGTCTAAGCTTCCCTCAGCCAAGGAAACGGCTGAGGTCATGATTAACCACGTCTTTTGAGTTCATGGGTTCCCTAGAGACATTGTGTCTGACCGGGGGCCCCAGTTTGTGTCTCGCTTTTGGAGGGAGTTCTGCCGCTTGGAGCGCCAGAGGGACAGAGTCAAGCGAGCAGCTGATCAAAAGAGGAGACCTGCTCCAGCATACCAGCCGAGGGATAAAGTTTGGCTGTCCTCCAAGAACCTTCACTTGAAGGTGCCATGCCAAAAGTTGGCACCAAGGTTTGTGGGCCCGTACCCCATCTCCAAGGTGATCAACACGGCCGCTGTCCGTCTTCGCCTGCCTCGGTCCCTTCGTGTTCATCCAACCATCCACGTTAGCCAAGTCAAGCCGGTCAGGGAGAGTCCCCTGGTTCCGGCTCCTTCGCCCCCGCCGCCTCCTGTGATTGTGGATGGGGGCCCCGTCTACAAAGTGAAGCGACTGCTGGTCGTCCGCAATTGGGGCCGGGGCAGATAGTGGGTTCCTTCCCGCTTCATTATGGATGACTCTCTAATTGAGGACTTCTATAGGGATCTTTCTGACCAGCCTGGGCTGTCGGGAGTCGGCCCTAGAGGGAGGGGTACTGTCACACCGTGGTGAGGTTGTCTTGTCATTTCCTGTTTTATTTTGAAAATTCTGACTCCTTTCGTTTCAGGTCACTTGCCCTTCCTCGTGTGGTGTCAGTGTCAACCCTGATTCCTGATTGTGTCCACCTGTTTCCCATTACCCTCATGTGTTAAATGGTCTGCGTCTCCCCTGTCTTGTGCCTAAGTGTTTTCGTCAGAGCCACTCAAGCCAGTCATAGTCCTCAGCCTTGTTGTCCTGTATATTGTCATAACTTTGGTTTGTATTTTTGTATAGCCACAGTATGGTTTTGTTAAGGAATGATATTGTTTTGTTTGTAGTTTAGACATCCTCCCTTTTTGGAACGCCTTTAGTTAACTTTTAATAGCCTTTGTTTTTTCCCTCTAAACGAGGAGTTTTTTGTTTAATAAATATTTGCTTTGGCCTCAAACCCCTATCTCTGCGTCTGAGTCCTAAAACTGCCACGCCGTATCAGAAAGGCAGAGGCTGAAAAGGGGAAAAGAAAAAGACCTACAGCAAGCAGTCACGGGAAGAATCTCTCTGCTCTATTGGATGAAATCAAAGACGCATGAAGATGAAAGGTCAGTCAAGGCCAGAGACAGTCATGTTAACTAGAGTTTAGCACCTTTTAACGATCCCATTTTAATATTGATTTGTTTCTTAAGGTTAATTGTATAGAAAAATCTTTTTTTTAAGTAGTTTGTACAAAATCAGCAGGCATGAAGCTATTATTAGCTAAATTATTAGCTATTATTTAGTATAAACCATAACTGTAGGTTACTTCTATGCTACAAGTCTTGCAATTATGTTGCCCTAATAGGCTGTTATTAAAACTAGCTGTGGGGTATTATCAATTATTATTATGTGTGTGTAATGTTTATTTAAAAACCTCTATTGACATTTCCGAACATCTGGGCATTTCTGATATGTCTCCAATGCAATACAAAGCAAATGCTTACTTTATACGGTGAAAACAAAGAGCAGGTTTAATGCTTTTACCTGTGACTATCATACAAACGACATCTCATCACATTTTGGAATCAAAATAATCCTCACAAATCTAATTACAATAATCCAAAATCCAACGCTTTTCAATGAGCAGCTTTCGTTCACCAAATTGACGGCCATCTTGACTTCACTCGGAATTGTCAGTAAGGAATATTCCTTGTTCACAAAAATGGTTACTGGGGTTCCCTGCTCCCCTTGGCTGCGACGGCTTGGTGTATTTTTTTGACTTGTTTTGAATGCAACTAGCTAGTGGTGTTACGGTTATTTCGTATCCTTTCCTAGGTTGTATTGCCTCGCAACTTATGCGGCTCCGTCCGTGGGTCGCCAGCCTCCTTGATGTTGTTTGGCGGCTTTGATATGGTCTGTCATGACTTCTGCTAGTTTATGACGACACTAACGGCCACTTACGTGTTGCTGTGAGCACTTGTAGGTAGGCGTGGGCGATATGGGTCAAAACAAAATATCTACATATTTTTTCTATAAACTCGATAACGATATTTTGACCATATTCTACAGAAAGAAAAAAATCTTGTAAATCTGCACTCGCTTCACAGAATAATTTTTGACTGTTTTTGAACAGCTCTTGTTTATATTTTAATTTGCTCAATACACCTTCTACAAAACATTTTACAACAACATTCTATGCCAACATTTAACAATGAAAGCTTTATTATTATTTCCAGGCTATATGAGGTTTTTTTTCATTGATTTTTCTGAATCTTTGTCAGTTAAATGTCTTTTGTTATTCCATAATAACAGATCTGGTAAATGGTAAATTGACTACTTTTTATATAGCGCCTTTAACTACACCATATTGTGCCCAAAGCGCTTTGCCTTACATTCACCCATTTACAAAATCACATTTTAATCTGCGCTAAGTACTGGTGCACCACTACCAAATACTACAGAAATCACAACGACAAAAGCTATATATATATATATATATATATAAGTAAGAAAGAGCCAGCATCCTGCATATTGTTGCGATCTTTTGACAGGCAATTTCTGAAGTTGTCCTGCACATAATACACATGATATAGTCGCAAATGTAGCTATGATGCGGAGTACAAGCGTGTAAAAACTTAATATTAAGCCAATATGGATTGGAACATCCGGTCAACTTTTACTCGCTTGAATAACAACAGCGTTTGTGAGGCATTACCAATGTTTACTTCTTTTGTCAAATACAGTGTGTGTTAACTCAATGCAGTGAGGCTTTTCTGATTGTGTTTGGCTGCTTTACTTATCTTATCTTTAGCGGTAGTCGTACTTGTGGAGTCTCAAAGTCACGTAATCCTCCGTATGGTCCGTGTTGGAACAGAAGTGCTTTTCACGGTGAGTGTTTTTCGGCACACGTTACGATGTTATATTGGTCTTGTCAACCCCAAATAATTTCCAGGCTAGAGACGTGGACTTGAGTCTTGCTAAATTTAGTAGTCACTCATACGAGACTTCGATTCCATGTTGTCACTTGTAAACACTTCTCCCGTCTTCCTCACGGTTGGCGCCACGAGTCACGTGACTGAATCCTGCCCGCTGATTTGCAGAATGAAGACGTATCACTTCCTCCTCTTCCATCTATGCGCGCTGATTCGCCAAATGAGAACGTTCATCGCTTCCTCCTACTTTTCAGCCAATCAATTGAGCCGTTTTTTCCCCATTTAGAGATAATATTAAAACTCGATAATGTCAAATTGGACATCGTGAAAGCCAAGTTGACGATAATATCAATGACGATGATTATTGCCCACCCCTTCTTGTGATTTTGTTTGTTCTGTTGGTGAAGAGGCCGGTTTTTGCCTCCTCCTCCTGGTTTTGCTTAGCGCTTTCCAACGTTTAAAGTTGGACACGTCTGGCTTTTCTCAGCCTCCTACTGAGTGTGGCCTCTCTCGGCTAGACTACTCAATTGAGTCTTTTTGGATCCCGAAATCTCGTCTTTTTGACAGACCCTCATTCCTGCTGGTTCCTCCCGGATTTTGAGCCAGAGGAGCCGGCAGTAGGTTACTTTTCCTGTTGCCAGCTCACCTACTGGGCTGCCCTCGTTTCGGACCCATGGGTGTTTTCAACCTTGTACAGGATTCAGTTCCAGCGCCGGTATCCTCTCTCCAACAATCTCAGAGTGACTGTCATCAGCGACCCGGAAAA
This sequence comes from Leptonotus elevatus, assembly GCF_054856555.1. NCBI lineage: Eukaryota > Metazoa > Chordata > Actinopteri > Syngnathiformes > Syngnathidae > Leptonotus > Leptonotus elevatus. The sequence continues at coordinate 19,927,660 of NC_141251.1, forward strand.
GGCACTAGCTCTAGATCAGGAGCTAGCGACCCTCCTCGCCAAGTCTGCTATCGAAGCAGTGGATCCCTTGGCTCATCCAGGGGGATTCTACTTCCCCTACTTCCTTAATCCAATCTTGTATCTGAGAGGTCTCAACCGTTACCTCAGGCTGTTGCCCTTCTGCATGCTGACTATGTCGACCGTGTTGAGGACGATCGCCCGACGCTTACTTCCACGTCCCTATTGCTCCTCAGCATAGGAAGTTTCTCTGCTTTGCCTACAGGTGTCGCCACTGGCAATTCAGAGTACTCCCATTTGTTCTGTCACTCTTTCCCAGAGTGTTCACACGTGTAGTGAAGGCGGCTCTTGCACCCCTGCAGTCGAGGGGCATGAAGGAGATCCCTTGGACGACTGGCTGATATGTGCACCGTCGAGGTATCAGGAAATCCGAGATACGTCTATGCTTCTACAGCATGTCACGTCTTAAGGTCAACCTGGAGAAGTCCTCTCTCATTCCCTCTCAGCAGACTCTGTTCATCGGAATGTTGTTGGACACCACCTCCATGACTGCTTGACCGTTCCCACAGAGGGTAGACGATGGGGCTGCTATTTCGGCCCACCATATTGCAGTGGATGGCAAGTCTGTGGGTTGTCATAGACTAGTGGCCTCCTTCCTCAGGGGTGCCCTTAGCCTTCGTTCTAGGAACCCGCCTCGAGTCCCCGCCTGGGACCTGCGACTGGTGCTCGACGCACTGTCTAGGTCCCCTTTCGAGTCGTTGACCGAAGGGGAACTTTGCTGGTTGTCTTGCAAGACGATGTTTCTGCTTGCGATTGTATCCGCTAAGCGGGTGAGGGAGCTCCACGCCCTATCTGTTAGCCCCCAATGCCTTCAATGGCACCCCTATGGGACAGGGGTCTAATTGTAGCCAAATGCTGCTTTTGTTCCCAAAGTCTTGTCTGGCTCTCAAGCCAACCATCCTATTCGTCTCACCCGTTTTGCTTCACCATCGGCGGATGGGGATGACGCTCCAAGTCTTTGTTGTCCTGTGAGGGCGCTCCGCTCTTATTTGGATGCTACAGCGTGTTTCCGTACATCCACCCACCTTTTTGTGTCTTACGATGGCCCGAATAAAGGAGCTCCTGTTTCTAATGCCTCTACATTTGGATCGGGGAGGTGATTTGGCAGTCGTACCGGGTCTCTGGTCATCCCCCTCCTCCTGGGGTGCGCAGTCACTCCACCAGGAGTGTGTCTATGTCATGGGCAGTTCTGAAAGGAGTGTCCTTGGAGGACGTCTGTGCGGCTGCTTCCTGGTCATTGCCTTGCACGTTCTCCAGATTCTACAGTTTGGATGTCACCTCTCCTCATCCACTGGATGTGGTTAAGGGTCCTGCAGAGCCCTGTGAGGTACAATTTCCCGGGTCTTCGTGACATCACTGGTATTCGGCGTTCCGTGCTGTTTCAGCATCGCCACCTGGCGGTTGGGAGGGACGAAATAGAACGACAGTTACGTATGTAACTACAGTTCTATGAGTCCCAAACTGGGAAAGGCTGAGAGGCTGGGTTCCGGTTACGATCCGCTTTTATACATCACGTCAGACGGAACCCTGGCAATGTCCTTTTATGAATACTTTCTTTACTTTCTCGAATGACGCATGCGTGTGGGGGATTTCTGTGCTGTTTCAGCACCGCCACCTGGCAGTCTTTCGGGACTTCTTAAAACCGTAGTTAACATACGTAACTGTTGTTTCATACACTGTTTCTTTTGGTCAATTTGGTGTTTATACTATCACAGAACAAAATATTCTGTGGGTTTTGAATGATCAGTCAAAATGCAAGAATATGCACTATAGCGAGCTCTTCTTTGAAAGTGGCTGGCAGCAAATGAGTTCAGGGTTGATCTATACATTTTGACTTGATCTTACCCTGCTCAAACTGATCCCACAGGCTGCCCAGTACGCAGGTTGCGTGGCGAGGAGAAAGCATTTTGCCTCACAACTCATCGTGTTTGCTGATCCAATGTTTCAGCAAAGTGCTGTCATAAGCCATTTATTAAAAGTTTACTCATCGCTCACCCTTGGAGAGCGAACGAGCGAGCGGAAGAAAGCGAGAGAGAGCGGCTGGGCATTGTCGACCGTCACAGAGAAAACACTCTGAAGTTGACCTTTAGCGCAGAATCATTAGCTGTTACACTCCAGCCGTTTTCTTTACAGCGCCTCTTGGATGTTGTCCTCCCTGCTTCTCCACCACACACACACGTTCTATTTTTGCTCAACTCTCGATGCTTCTCTTCTTGATGTCATTCTCTTTGCGGAACACTCGAGGACAGGGGTCCTTAGAAGGCCCAAAATGGATGAATAAATTAATAAAATATTTTTTAATTTGCTTTGTTTGGTTTGATTTTTAAAGACGGGACTTTTGGTTTGGACTTAGCCTGCTATCATGAGTTGGAGAATTTCACAAAATGCTGTTTGCACAGAACTGCTCGAGGCAGTCTCTATATTGTGTTCAAATATGATTTTTGTTTTGTTTATTTTTTGCATTTGTTTTTGTAGCTTAAGTAATTTAAAAAATGTAAAATGGCCTATTTTATTTACATGCTTGTGTTCAATTTTATTTATTAGTTGAGTTATTATTAAATAGTTTTTTTTAAGAGCTATATGTTGTAATACTTTATGTATATATATTTTATGTAACATTGTTTATTTGAAGAAGAAAAAACTATTCTATGCTATTTCTAAATTAAATGGTATTACTATTAATTTGATATTTTAAGTTTGCATTTCTAAAAGTACGTGTTTGCTAACAGTCTTGAGATGAAATGTGATGGTCTGAGGCGTGTCAAACGTTTGTTAATTGGCCTCCTGATAACTAATCATCAGCATTTCATGCTTTTTAATGTGGCTGATTGGCATCAACATGAGTAGCAACTGTCTGCGTAGGGTTTCAAGTCTGGATTGGCGTTTTAAAGTTGGATTTTTAGTCAGGGTTAAAGCTGCAAACAAGATCTAAGGTTTCAAGTCAGGATTGGGGTTTCAAACGAGCAAGGGAATAAAATGAGGGGTTATGCAACAAATGTTAGGGGTTTGAAGCTTGGGTAAATTAAGGTTTCAAGGTTGCGGGTTTTAAAGTTGAGTTTCAAACAAATGTTAGGGTTTAAATTTAAAATATAGTTGCAAGGCTTATGGTTTCAATTTTTTTAAGTCAGTCTAAATTTGGCTTCAAGCCAGGGTTATGGTTTTAAACAAACAAAAGGATTTCTGGTCAGGATGACATTTCAAAATAAGTATTCAAGCCTGTCAGTGGTCTCCAACATTCAAATTATAGTTTAAAGTCAGAATTAAGGCTTCAGGATTTCAAATTAAGTGTTTCATTGTTGTAATGTTCAAGCCCTTGTTGATTTATTGAGGACAACTTTTCTGTTTGAGACGTCATAAAGACTCCATGTGACTCAGAGGAATACACAACAACAACATCCATTAAAATCCCAGCATGCAGCTGTCACACTGTCGACCCCCCGTGCTAAACACAGGGCTTAAAGATAAAACAATTCCTGAGCCTGAATTTTTCCGTGGAGCGGTGATGCAGTGTCAAACGTGCCGATTCGTTGTTCGACCAACATCAAGTCATTAATTACTATGGCCAGTCCTCCGCAAGTGTCAGGTCATCTCTTTCATTATCCATTTATATTATGTATAGTACAGTATAGCACTGCGGGTTGCAGTCCCGTCTCGTGCTGCAGATATAGAATATTTTGGTATTCAAATATTCTACGGAAAATTCTATTGAATAATCAGGTATTTGGATACAAATAATATTGACAATTATGAATACAGAAGCCATTCAAAATATATTTCCACTTGAAAACTTTCTTCTTCGTTTTTTTACTGAAATTTAAATTGTGCAGCACATTATTTTCCTCTCTAGAAAGTTAGGGAGACTTTAGACAAATCTCTCCCCATGGATTTTGGAATGACGTTCCGTTAGGCAACCTCCCTCTCTACCCACTCTTAAAACACATCTTTGTTCTTTGGCGTTTGACTCGGCATGAGACTCATCATTGTTTCCATGTTTTATGGTGCCTGCTGTATTTTGTTATTAATTTATTTATTTAATTTACTTACATACTTGTGTTATTTTATTGACTTATTCATTTATTCACTTGAGATCATTATTAATTTATTTGGTGTTATTTTTGTTTTACCTGTCTTTATTCGATGACTGATTGTTACTCCATGTACAGCATTTTATATGAAATGAAATTCCGAGTTGAGTAGTTTTTTGTCTGTGAGACAAAGTGACGTCAGAACCACAGTTGTGATTTTGCCGACCGTCAAGTGCACAATTCAGTGAGCTCGGTTTATTTATTAGGAACGACAACTGTGTCCGGCTGTCAGCATCAAAGTGTGCAAATCAGCACGTGGATTAGACTGTTTTTGAAAAATAGTCCGATAACTCTAGCTGCAGCCGTTAGCACGCAAACACTTTAGACGCCCTAAACACTGGCAACAGGCACCGTGCAATACAATCTCCGCGTAATTAAGTCTTCTTTTAGTGCCCTTAATTGGTGATCGAACGTGGTTTCTGTACGAAGTTGTTTTGTTGACGTTGGTCGCAATTGTTTACGCCGGCAATAAGAACGGCAAACACACGTTGCGCAGGACGAGCCAAGTCATCCGTTGCGCCTAGTGTTGTGTCGTTCCTGTACGTTTCATTAAAAAAGAACAAATCTTTTCAGTGAACGTGATTGAACGGATCACTCCCTGAAGTGATTCGTTCTTTTCTCAGTTCATTTGAGCTCAGCCACGCTCATGTCGTCAACCTTCGCGAACGACCAATCAGCAGCCAGACACGGGGGAACGTACTCCCATGCTATTGCCGTTAGCCAACGCGGATCAGCGAGTGAACAAGTCAGTGAGTGAACGGGTTGCCATTTCCGGTTCACGAATGTATCAGCGAGTGAACGAGTCAGTGAGTGGACGTGTTGCCATTTCAGGTTCACGAATGTATCAGCGAGTTAACGAGTCAGTGAGTGAACATGTTGCCATTTCTGGTTCACGAACGAATGAGTGAACGAGTCAGTGAGTGAACGTGTTGCCAATTCCGGTTCAGGAATGATTTAGTGAGTGAACGTACTTTTGTTTTTGATAGAAACACACTCATGACATATAGCAACATAACATTAACTGTGCGTGTTTCAATAAAAAAATAAAATTTACGATCGTGTCGGCAGGGAAGGATGAACGAATCTTTTGAACGGTTCTTTTTAATGAACTGATTTTAAAGATTCAGTTCACTTAAAATAACTGTCATGTCCATCACTAGTTGCGGCGCGGCCCGTGACTGACAAAACGCTTCCGGGAAAAACTTAAAAAATAAAAGTGTTCATTGGCATTGCGCTCCACATATTACTTGGTATGGGGAGGTTTATTTTGAAGTTGGCCTTCTCTCCGCATTGGCAGTGTTTTGCCAGACGTGCCAAATATGTCTAATGTTTACTTCTCTGCATTTGTCATTGCGCCTAGTGGCTCTTACGCCGGAATTCCGGCACCATGCCGGAGTACTTTAAGCCCTGTAAACAAACCTCCTCCTTCCTCTTATGGCGGCCTGCTGGGAAATATGTGACAAAAATTCATTCATCACGTCTGGGAAATAATTTAGAATGCAGTCGCCAGTGCATAAAAGCTGCCATGATACACAAATGCGCAACCATTTAAAGCACACACACACACACACACACACACCCCGAAGCTGCTTTTTTGGGGGGGAGGGGGGTAGTAATGTGCACACAATGCGCAATAAGTAATGAAAAATTCACATTCATTCATTACTCGACGCCACCCGGAGATGATTCTTTTATGCCAACTGATTAAAAATGAAAATAGAATAGAGAATTTGTTTTGCTTTCATTAGGACATGCACACGCACGCACGCACACACACACACACACACACACTCTGTGCTACCCAGAGAGGTTTTTGATTAACTTAAGAGGAAGTACAAAGTCTAACAAAATGAACATTGAGTACGTCCGTTCAAGATATGTAGACAATAAGAATGTCATATCTGGGAAGATCTTGTTTTGGTTGAGGGTCCCGATTGGTCCTGAGTGGGTTCCAGCCCTTCCGGGTTGACCAATCCGGGCCCTCAGCCACTTATGCCTGGCCCCAGGTGTGGCTAGTTACCCAATTAGTGTGAGTGTATTTAATTCCCGGGTGGTGATCAGTCGGCGTGGGATCATTGCCGCTTGTCACGGTCACCCCCGGAGTTCTTTCTGTCATTTTGATTTTGTATCTTTTCAGTTTGTTGTTTAGTTAGCATTAACCAGTACCCTGGTTAGTGTTTTCTGTAAAATAAAGCACGCCAGTTTCGCACTCCTGCTGTGGTTCTCCTGCCTCCCTGCATTTTGGGTCCTCCACTTCACACGCCGACAGACACCACGCCGCTCCGGGACCACACCGTGACAAAGAAACTGTCACATTTTTGTCAGTTTTCATGCCTTGGCCGAGGTTCCAAATTAACGGTTTCAAACCAGGGTTAGGGTGTCAAACCAGGATTAGGGTTCCAAATTAGAATTTCAAGACAGTGTTAGGGTTCCAAATTAGGGCTTCAATCCATTATTAAGGTTTCAAAAATGCATGAAGTCTTCAAATTAGTGATTCAAGTTTAAGTTTGCCTATTAAAAACAGGCTAGGGTCACGAATGAGGGCTTCAAGTGGGGGAACATAGAACACTTTATTGTAAAGAACATTTTTGATTTGACTTCCGCTTTAAGCAAAACTAAGGCCTAATAGGTCAATGTGACACAAAACAGACATCAAAGTCAGTCAGTTCACTCATAATCCTTTTTTTTATTATTATTATTATTATTGTCAATCTCCTATAGGCCCAACATGATCTTGTGGCCAAAACACTTTCAAGCCAGACTGGTAGACGAGTCCTAATAAAGACAAATGACTCCACTCGGCACAGAAAAGGGTGGTCTGAGACGCAGAGGAAGAAGTTCTGTTTTCACCTCTCAAGTTTCTCCCTCTTTGAAATACAATAGTGAACACACACACACTGACGTGGCCTGATTAAAGTTGGCCTACTCGGTGTGATTTTTGCAGATATGCATATACTTTCAAAACTTTAGGTCTGCGTATGTTGGCAGTTGGATGAGAAACTTGAGAAAATACTGTTGGATCTCTGAGGTAGAACTTAATCAGTTCCAGGACATTGATGAAAATCTGACTGTTCAGACAGTTTTTCCCCATTGGAAAATGTATCTGCAATTTTAGAAGTGTATTGATTAAACAACCTCAGTGGTGTTTGACTTGAGGTTCAACTGTAAGGTAAATATGACCCAAGAATTGATCTCCCTACTTTGTTAAAACATGATTGCTGTTTGTGAAATACTTCGCTTATGAAAGTTGTTGAAAGATTGGCTTTGTTTCTGGTTGTTGTTTCTGACTTGAGACAAAGACTTTTGTTTGTTTCTGACAGTTGACAGGCTGGGGTTTCTTTTCTGGCTGTTGTTTGTTCCAGAGTGTTAGTGTAGATTTTGTTTCTGACTGTTATACTTGTTTCTGACTGCTAGCAAAGACTGGTGTTTGTTTCTGACAGTTGTTCAAGACTGGCATTTGTTGCTGAATGTTAAATAGTACAGTAGTGCTACTAATGTACATTGTTTTTGACTGTTCGCAAAGACTGACATTTGCTTCTGACTCATTGGTGTTGGTGTCTGACTGCTGTTGATGACAGTTTTGTATTTTTTTTTTTTCATTTTTGTGTTTGTTTCTGACTGTTAGCAAAGACTTTCAATACATTAAACAGATGTCTCCTGTAGTTTATTGATTGTGGCAATGGTTACAGTTCTATCCAAATGATTTCATTTTAAATACACAACTCTGTGTTAGTAACAAAAAAATGCACAGTGGAAATAAACACTTTTTTCCCCCTGCAAACTTTCACAATTTTATGGCTCCATGTGTCCTCCCTGCACTCACTGGGAAAGTAAGTGATGTTTAAAAGAAAATAAATACTGTTGGCAGGCAACATCAAGTCACAGCAGATTGGTGGCAATGTTATTTAACACCGCGTCAATAAATGATCAATGAAACGTCGTCTTTGGAGGCGCCAAGTGTCAATTTGAGCTCGAGTGACTTTTTGAAGGGAGGTAAGGAATGCCGACGGATTCGAGGAGGGAATATAATGCTGATCACCAGCTGTGTGGACGCTGTTTATTTAGGGAGGAGAGGGAAGATTGTGACTGGAAGCCAGACAGGAGGAAGGGGGACTTTTTTTTGAGGTACTGTCGGGCCTTGAGGGATGCGAGGGCCTGGATGGATTAGGGGGAAAGAGAGCCGGGATACAAAGAACGGCAAAGGAAAGGACGGCAGGGAAGAAAAAACAGGAAAGGGAAAAATTGGAGGCCCGAGTGAGATTTGTGAAATATGTTCTTTGTTTGGAGCGTACTCGATGAAAAGCTAAAAATATCGCTAACACCGTTGGGATAGGCTAGTGCTTCGGCACGTGTGTGTTTGTGTTGTCATTCTATTTGTGCGGATCGTGTTTTTTCATGGAAAAGATTTGGGATTAACCTCGGAGCTCAGCCATGCACACCACGCACGCACACACGCGCGGCTCATTTTGTAACTTTAACAGTTTATTTGAAGTGTGTCTAAATGGAAAGGATTAGTGTATTAGTGTACTGTTTCAGCAGCACTTTTCTGCTGCAGCTGACCGCAGTGCAACATCCAACCTTTAGAGGCATGCTTTCATCAATCACTCATATTATGACTAAGGCTGTCACTTTAACTCGTTAATATAGATTAATTAATTACATGTAAATTAGTGCATTAAAAAAATAATGCAATTGATCGCGAGTGGCAAGTCAATGCGCAATTTGGCCCATTGAGGTACCCGTAGGCGGCACAGGCGCGCCACTACACGGAACCACTACTAGCCACTACGAGCATTGACAACAGCAGACATGGACGCGAGTGCAGCACAGCTAGGAGAGCGAAGCAAACTTATTTGAACCTATGTCTCCCAGAGCCGTTATTTTGAAGGTTCTATTCTTTTCAATGTACATCTTTCACCTCGCCGGGTCCCGCGGGGTTGCGCCGCTGGGCTTCCGTAGTTGCCGCCGTAACTGCCATTCATCACGGAGGCTACAAGCTAGATCACCAAGGCGAAACGCAATGTCGTGAAGCAATGGCACCGACATCGTTGGAAAACTGTCGTCGAAATGAGTCCGGGGATGCCCTTAGGTACTCGGGTAGGATGTATGGTTCAGGAGATACAGCCGCCCAAAGACCTCCACGAGACCAATGATTTCAAGGTATAGTAAAGGCTTATCGTAAAATAAATAAATAAAAGGCTGCGAGATGTGATGGAGTAATCACATTTTTGGCTGTACAAACCTGATAATCAAAATCAATAAAGGTCCACCACTTGTCCGCCCCAGAAAAGCAAGAGGGGGATTTTATTAGCTACTTAAAACAGCGAGTAATAACTATATTAGGCTCAAAATGATGGCTCTGGGAGATCTATTTGTCTTAAAATTCTGGTAGTACTAGTGGTGAAACGAAAGTTTATTTAAAAAAGAACAAAGCCGGGATTATTAACAAGAACGCAGTGATTTGTACCTTTTTGTATAAAAGAAAAAAACAGCTCCAGCCTGACTTATCATTTAAGACTCTCAATGTAAACAAGCTTATTTGAGCAACTGGCTCAAGGACACATAGCGTTAGTTGTCTGTTGTCAGATCCTGTAACCTAGCCTGGGGTGGGTTTTTGATTTGAGGAGTTGATACTGTAGCCCCAGTTCCTCTTTTGGGTTTGAGTTGTTATGACACAGATATTGTAGCTTCAGATTTTTGTTAACCTCTCCTTCTAACCTCTAACTTTTCCCGATTACCAGTATGTTAGTTTAGCTAAAAACACCACAGCTATTTATTATCAGTTCATCTCGTGCTATCCATACATCGACCGCAGCTTGTGGAGGTTTCGATTAAAGTTTGTTCAAATTTTTTGTTAACAGAATTTAAGTTTAGATTGTCTTTTAAAATAATGTATGGCCTAATTGGTTTGTTGATGTGTTTAAACGTTTTCTTTTGAATTTCATTTATGAAGCACTTATGAAGCACTCTTCTCTTCTTAGCGTATCAATTGATTAGTCATGCACTACAATTTTGTAATGTCCTGGAATTCAAATTCTTTATTTGAGGACCTTTATCAGATATGAGATTATAATAGATTAATTGGATTAATTAATTACAAATCCTGTAATTAATTAGATTACAAATTTTAATCGCACTAGTTATGACTAAATGGTTTTGGACATTATGTTGAAATATACAAAACATTTTTGTGTCATTGTAAATTAACCTTCATTCCAATTTAAAGTATTTGGTTTTCCCATTCATGGTGTTAAATTGTTAGATACAGTGGTACCTCGATTTACGAGTGATCCAAAATTAAACCTACTCCCACAACCTCCACAAAATATTCTTTCTTTTTGTAAACACAATGACATTGATAGTTTATGCTACTGAATAATATGTATAATTTTCTGATCTTAATTGAAGTAAAACAGCAGCATAGATTACTCTCTAACTCATCACTGACAAAATTAATTGGATACGCACCTGACACAAACACCGCAAACAATTTACCTTGAAAAAAAAAACATTTTACGCATTACAGTGCAGTTTGTGTCTGCATCAGTAGAAGGGGAAATTAAATAAAAATATAGCCATTAAGTAGATCAACACTGAACAAGAAACCTGAGCAATAGAAAGTCTTTTTGTGGGCAGTCTGACCTACAACAGTTTAAGATACCACCATATTCCGAGGCTCAACACACACACACATTTTATAAAGACACACATAAGTCTTGTCTGATATCAGAAAAGGTGAATCAGGAATTGAGCCCTACTTGACACCATGTCTCGAGCGCTCTGACATTCTGCCAGAGGAGCGAGAAAAAGAGGTGAAACAAATAGATTGTGGAGCAGGAAGTCGAGCTAAAGAGCGCCAGGCCGACCGAGCAGATAAAAGGTTCCGGTGAAATATGAGCAGAAGAGTAAGAGATAATGGCTTGATACGCTTTTTTAGCTTTCAGAAACACAAGAATCGGCTCTGTGGGAGATCTTGCATGGAGGAGCACGTAGCACTTAATAGTGGACGTTTGTGTTCTTAGACTGATGCCTTCACTGAACTTGTCTTAAAAATAACACCGGGGCTTGTGGCTTATATGGGAGGATGCACTACTTGAAAAGAAATGTACCAAAACAGCACGTCTGTACCAAACAAACGTATTTTTGGTAACCTCTGATTGGGGCATAAAGCTCGGTGGTGGTGGGGATTCGTAGGGTTTGGGGGCGGTCCACAGATTGAAATAATTTATCCTTTAATTTGACATAACTCGTGAATGTAAGGTCATACATTCTTGTGCGCTTTCGGGAATACAACTATGCCTAGTTCTAGCCAGTCACTTTTGAAGCCTTCCAATGCTATTTTCTGACGTTGGGAGCAACCCAAATAGGATTTTGAGGGGCTACTACTCACTCTTGTTGAAATTACCCATACATATATGGATTTGACTAACCTAGAGTCTAGACAATTGTAGTAGTAGAAGCTTACATGATGTCAGTGCTTAGAACTGGATTTTGATTTTCGTGTTGGGTTGGGGTCATTTTTTTCTGGGTATATGAAATTTAACAGAAAGCCATACATTGACAAGACGAGAATTTACCAACACTTATTAGGGTTGAGCTTTGTACCAGTACCACCCAATCCTCTAAATGCCTGAACAGGAATTTGGGAGTGTTGGGCTTCATGAATTGTTCAATTAGAAATGACTTCCGAACAGAATATAGTCCAATGAAGTAATGACTTTTAAAACTCAAGGTCATACAGGGATAAAACAAAGTTCTATCCCCTCTGAAATTTCCAGTCGTATCACCTGCATCCTTCAAAATCAGGAAGCATTCAAACCAGGCTTCCTGGGGGCCTACCTACAGGCAGGAGGCACATCAAGATTTAGTGTTGTAAAATCTCCTACTGGACAGGAGAGCTTCCTGGAAACATGATTAACGTCGGAGTCTCTCCTTGCTAACATCACACTGAGCACAGCCTGAATTCTTTGTAAAAGTCGACCATTAATCAAAGCTGTGACGAGAATACTGCTAAGCTCATTCAAGTTACATTTTTGTGAGCTTCCTGTCCCTGTTAGTAGCTTCAAAGCCACGTCCTCCCTGGTAATGAAACCGTAGAGGGGTCTTTTCATATTCCATAAACCCTGAACCGGGGAAGAATGGGATTATGTTTGCCGTCTTCAGAGAGCGGTGGAACAAGGCGCTGTGAGGAAATTGTTTTACGATGGCGTGAATGGTCAGAGGCAGACAAAAAAAACATAAGTTAGGAAAGGAAACGAAGGGACGTCAGAGAGGAAAATGGATGGGAAATGAAGAAATGTGTTGACCTAAATAAAAGAACCACTCATTCAAAGTGAATCAGTTCCACCAGCCAATGATCTTCCGTCCTCGCGGCCTCCGTGTGTCTGCAGTCTTATTCTGCCTCTTTTTGTTCAACTGTACCTTCCCCTGATTCTCCCTTTCTAACAGGCTGACAAACACAAACAGTCCTAAATGTCACTTTCCCTCTGCCTTTCTCTAGAGGTTTCTCTCACTCTGTTTGGAAACAATGATTGGACTCATCGGGAGTGTGAGACGGGATTTTAGCTGCAGGAGAAAGCGTGTAGATGCTGGATGATGGCCTTCTCTTTTGGGAAACAGTCTGAGAAAAACAGGGCCAAATAAAAGCTGCACAAACTGTGTGCAAGACAAGTAGGGATTTGTAAACAACAATCAAAATATATCCTGAAATTGCGGTACGGCAGTCTAGAATATACTCTTGCACTGACCTTGAAACAGAACAAACCCCACCTTAACGATGAAGGATTAAGGTTTAACCTTTAATATTAGTGGATTATCCCAGAGTATACTTTAATTACCCTAACCCTGAAGTAGGCTAAAATACACTATAACCCAGAGGCATGATGTGGTGTATCCCAGAATCTGCTTTAAACCCAGGTTTAAAGTGTAATACCCCAAGATAAACCCTAACCCTTGATCAAAATACGCTATAACTCAGAGGTCGGATTTGGAGTTGCCCAGAGTACACACTAAACAAAGATCTGCTAAGAGAAATTCTCGGAAAGATAACATTAGCTTTACCTTGGAGTCGCTCAAAACACTTTAACCTGTAATGTGATATAATCAGAGGTGGCCACTTCTGTTGTTACGTTCGGCCCATCATTGACAGATGCCCCCTTTCGGTGATCAGCAGACGCAAACCTGCTTTCGTTGGTGCTTAGTCCATGTATTTATTTGTGGCTTTGCGTCATAAAGGACTCACTAAAAGGTGGGCAGCCGTCAATGACGGAAAGACAGCAGTGCTCACCTCTGCTTGAAGTGACGCTGGTGTTGCCTTGAACACCTTAACCTGTGATAATATCAGAGGTGGGCACGTCAATTAATTTTGAGCGTCCGTCATTCGGCAATCGTCAACAGTCAGGACACCCTTTCCGTCATCGTCATTATCTCAAGTTGAACGGCATTGTAATCATCAATCCATCATTTATCATTCCCTCAGAGAAAAGACGGACTGACGGACCTTCGCCCACCAGCATTGAAGGACTGACGGCACTTCCGTCAGTAATACCCACTTTTTATGTCAGGCTGGCATGGAACTGCATGCACTAGGTGTTACACCTACCTGTAGATACAGCACACTGCATAACACACCCTTCAAGTCATTGTTTGTGACACCAATCACTGTCATGGTTTCATGAAATAAAATTCCAAACATATTAAAAATAATACAGGGAGGAACATATCTCTAGGGATGTCCCGATCCAATCACATGATCGTAATACAGGGAGGAACATATCTATAGGGATGTCCCGATCTAATCACTTAATCGGAAATCGGGCCCAATCACGTGGTCGGACGTTGTCTCCCGATCAGGACTCGGATAAATATATGAGGTTATTTTTTTATAACTTTTTTATAAAAACTGCCCTTGCGCGGGGGCACAAAGTGAGACATCATTTTTCCCCACACCTTAACGTGCGGCATGGCGTAATTTTGCTACAGTGACACTATTAATGTCATTGAGTGGCGGGGCTAAACAAGGAAATGGCACTGAGGTATTTGGAAGTAGATGATAATAAGTTATTATCATCTTTAAAGCAGAGACTGTGCGATTTGCCCTGTGTGCAAAATGAGCGAAATGTGGCGGAAAGGACATACAGTAGATGCGTTGCTTTACTGCTGCACCGCTGCACTTCATTGACGGGCAGCCGGCAAGCCTTGCAGGCGTTAGGCGCTGGCGACTTGGACGTGCTTCGTGCCATCCCGGTGGATCCAGCTGCGGATCTAGCTGCGGATCTAGCTGCGGCGCCTTCGAAGGGAGCCTGGCGCCTCACGTTGTCGAACGTCCTTCGCGGGATCACCAAATGCAGCCCCGGCCGGCAGTCTAGCCTGGTCTAGCCCAAAGTCTTATTCGTGTAAGATTGAATACATTTTGCTTGCTTGCTCTTCAAATGCAGCCTTTTGTTTGTTGTGAAGTTGGCTTGTTTCACGCACATATATACTGTATTTTTTTATTTTTTATGTAAAACAACATTAGGTTAGCCCATTAATTTGTGTTAAGTAGCATGCTTTAAAATGGCTACAGTAAATAAAAATAAAGCTCTTGTGTAAAATTAATATACTGGTTAATAATAGCCCTTTGAGTAACTCATAGATTTGCCAAAAAAGGGGGTTTAAATGTTTTACTTAGTTTAACCACTGTCCACTCACCATATAAAAGGTGTTGGGGTAGTTTAAAAAATAAAATAAAATCACATCAACGGCATTACATCCCATTAAATAAGATGCATATGACGTGACCACCGTACTTGTAATGACGCAACAGCAAATACATCTCCAACTATATTGTGATGGTATTTAAATAGTGACATCATTTTATTTTCTTTGTCATACATATTTTTCAATAACAAATTTTAGCTCCTCACCGGCGCAGTCACAGAGGCAGTCGGCACTTTCATCAGTGGGTGACAAACTTCTCTCTCTCTTGCTGGTAACCGTATTCATAAAATTAAAAAAGGAATAGCACAATGACATAACGCCACCTTTTCTTCTTTGTCGTTTTCTTCGTCTTCGTTTGTTTGTTTTCTCCTTTTTTTCTCCTTGTTTTTCTTTTCTTTTTTCTTCTTCTTCTCTTGGCAAATTACCTTATATGGGCGCTCAGCAAAAATCTGCACATTCACAATTTATTGAAAGACCTAGGGTGAAAGTTCCTAGAACCTTTATGTCAGGAACTCCCTGACATAAAGGTTGCTGCACAGCCAGAATGTTTTTTAATTTTTTTTAAATGAGGTGCAAAATAGCAGATAACAAAAACACAGACGTGCACATATCGACGTGACTCGTCAGATACACAGAGAACGGAACCGGTGGACAGAACTCCGTGTGATAAATAAATATTATATATCGTTGGAAAATGGATTACGCTACACAAGCACACCGGAACAATTCAGAAGCACTTTATGCTATGTTCACACCAAAATAGGGGGAAGCGTTTCGCTGTCGTGCCAAAAGTATTTACGTACAAAAATTGCACCCACGGCCGTGGGATATTATAAATTTTACCACAGAAAAGGTAAAAGATTATTCGAAAAGGTTCCTTGTAAACAGATATTTAAACTTCAAACATCTGGAACAAAACAGAATAACAGTAACATTCAGTCATCTGAGCTTTTTTCTATGTATATCTGAGATTTTCTACTGCATGTGTGGTCATTGAATGCAGCGCGAGTGCTTGCATTTATTTTGCTTCTCCACGATAAATACATTTTTCTTATTTCAAAACAAAGCCCACATGTGTTTTTATGTATTTATTGAAAAACATGTGTTGTACCCGCAGGATGGGAAACATTTTTTTTACAAGGGTATTAAGTGGCTACCCGTGTTGTTGCACGTAGGTGACAACAGACAGGACGCTGTGTGTGACGTAGTCAATCCCCGAAGCCAATGTGGCACATATTTCAGCCTATCAGGCCGCGAGGCGAAATGCGAAGAAAGTTCACATTTTTCAACTTTGGCGAATATGCGAATTTTTGCCGCGCCGCACAGTGTCTCCAAACGCGTCCTCCTCGCCGCCCCACGCACGCGCTCTCCCCGCTTTTGGTGACTTGTTGTGTATGTAAATCTGATGTTAGCAGATTTTTTTCTTCTTGGACAGTAGCCTGGCAGGTTATTTAACATGGGGTTTTGACAGTTGCCATCATATTTTCGGACCGGAACAATTTTTTTACCGGACCGCAGTTCCGGACCACTTTCACCCCTGGCTTTAACCCCTTGATGCAAACCAAAACCCTAACCAAGGTTTAACACCCTAATTTAAAAACTCCAACCGTACAACAATTCCTGGCTTGGAACCCCAACACAAATTTGAAATCCTGACCATGGTTTGAAACCGCAATTTATAACTTGAAAACTTTATTGAAAATTGAACCCTATTTTTAAAGAGCCTTAACTTTTCTGTATATACTGCACTATAGTTTCATTGTATTCTTGAGGCCTTGATCACAGATAGTATGTGAAACACCTCGTAATGATTTTAAAGAGCATTACTAGTGTAATCGTTTACTCTTATACAAGTTCAAGATGACATTTTTAGACATTTCATGGCAGACAAAGCAATCATTAATTCTACAGTAGATACAAAACACCAAAATCCATTCATCTCAAGGTTAATAGATGAAGATGAAGGTCCAAGTGCCTGACGTAGACGTTTGTAAGAGATGTAGTAATAATCAAAATAGACAGATTTGACATCTTCATGTTCATCCGTAGCCTGGCAATAGCCAGATTGATTTGTGCTTCACTCGAGGGATTTCTCCACAATATCAGTCTGGGACTGCTCCGTGTTGATTTGCTCGGGAAAGGCGGGGCAAGCTGTACAACACTTCGAGCTGATTGGACGAAGCAGAATCGTGTGCACATCGAGCTAACTTTTGTTTCCACCAATCACGACAAAGGATGAAAATGTCGTCACCGACATGCAACTGTTGTGACTAGCTGATATCATGGCGTTGAGTTTATGTTGTCGGTTTTGCAATGTTGATATGCAGATACAAGAGACTCATCACAGCTGCATATCCTGCCCGCAAATACAATGTTGCTCTGTGATTGGTCCGAACCACCAGTGGTTCGTATCAATGGAAATCTATCGGAGCGGTACAAGATGAATTCTCGGGAGTTTGTGAATTCACAAATACAGAGAGCAAGGTTAGTTAAACCCGGCTGCAGAGCAAAAGCTACACTCTTCTCCATAAATGTCAAATCACCAGCAAAGCAGTGAAAGCTGAAGCAAAAAAAAAAAAAATAGTTTGAACTGAAAGAAGTTTGAGCGAGCCAAAGAGGCCCCAAAGATACGTGGGCTGAAAGTTACCAGCAGTCGATTCCTCCTCTGATGACTCTTTAGAGCGGCGGGGGTTAGACATGGGTCGATTTATTGTTAGGAGACCACAGATTTGGGCGAGGTCTCTTAAGTGGAGCTTTAATCACATAAGTCTTTTGGGGACAGCCCCCAAAGAAGGTGATGAATGATAGCATTATGCGGACGACGCGGCTGATTGCACGACGCGCCGCTGCTTTAAAATGCAAGAAATCCAAGCAGGCTTTACTACAATATATTGTAGGCATTTGTATGCATAGAACACAATTGGCACACATGCATTAATAAGAGATAATGCAATTACTATACCCCAAATTCTTCAGTTGCTGCAAACTACAACCAGTTAACATATTCTTTTGTTGGTTTTCAATGATTCAAGGTGACATTTTTTCACTCAGCATTACACATAGTTCATCTACAATGAAATGGAGTGGAGCATGCATGTCATCACCCAAAAAAGAAAAAAGAAAGAGATAATCATTACTGATTAATGCTCGCTCATAAATCACGACTCAACATGTTGTGTTTTCTTTCTTTAATATTCAAGTAAAAGCAGGAACTGCCGCAAAAAAAAGTGGGGATTTCATTAGCAGGAAGAACAGCGGGAGGCTGAATCGCTCATTAGATAAGTGTGTGTGTGAGAGTGTGTGCACACGTGTGTGTGAGATAGGTGGAAATTGAAAGCGAGGTTAAACTGGGGATGTGCTTAATGGGCTGCCTAAAGAGTTTTTTTGTAAACAAATCGCTGCGGGTGGCGTTGGATGATGTCACCTGTGCCAGCTGATGAGGGGGAACCAATGAAACGGGACAAGCGGGATGTGAGGGAATACCAACACAGGCAACTGGGGGAATGTAGAAAATTCTACATTAATAAATATCATCCACAAAAAAGGATCTAGGATCTAGATGACCTGATGGATCACACGCGCACAGGCACACACACATTGCGGAATCCAATGGAGGTGTCTGAAACCTCTCAAACCGCAATTTCAGATCTGTTGAAAAATGACGTTTTCATTGTCAATGGTCTACAACGTAACATATTGACTTTGATACCCCATAAGTCCACTTTATGACCATTGACTTTATTCTATATTCCTCCTTGTACCATCAATACTGTCAACATTGTTCCTCTGCAAAACTGGTGAGGATTGAGCCCAGCTGCGAATAATTGACGTTCAACCAAAAAGGTTTTCTATTGCCTGTAGATGTCATAAAATGCCGGCAAAGCCTTGGTTAATAGCAAAGCAGTAATTGGTGTAAAGAAGGTTTGTTGAAGTGAAATATTGGACTGTTTGAATGTCGGGAAGGGGCTAAGTTTAGCCTGGGTTATCTAGTGAAAGATATGTTTTGAAATGAAATCACTGGTAAACCATTAAATTATTAGATTTATGTTGTAAGATGAGTTTGAAATGATGTCAAAACTATCAATTTGTCAAGATTTTTAAAAACGGTTTCATTTACATGCCTGTATTCAAAAACAGGACAATACTTAAAACTAAGAGTGCAGAAAATGCACAAGTATAAAGTAATTATGGTTTAGTTACTGGTTTGGTCCATAAAATGTCAGAAAATAGGCAAAAATGTTGATCATTGTTGAAGTTAATTTCTTGAGTATATGTTTTATTTTGAGTCACAACACAATCTGCATTCACAGGCGGGGTGGGGGGGGGGGGTGGCTATGGGGGTAACGGAATACATGTACCGCCGTTACGTAATCAGATTACCAAAAAAAATGCAACTGTATTCTGTTACAGTACAGGAAAAAAAACATGTTATCAGATTACAGGTACATTTATTAAAAATGGGGATTATTTCGAGGGATTACAATTCCTACTATTAGAGCAAGTGAGCGAGAGAGAGAGCGAGAGAGAGAGAGAGAGAGAGAGATGTTGACGTCGTGTCGGGCACGTGGCCTGTTTAAAAGGGTTCACGGACAACAGGAGGAAGTAAGTGGCGACCGGTATTTACGGTTTGGAACATACTTGGCTTGACTTTATCTCCAAAGCCTCTAACATGTGCTGTCCCTCTGATGGAATGAGTACATCAGAGGGACAGCACATGGCTTTGGAGATAAAGTCAGAGAGGTCAGACTGAGATGGTTTGGGCATGTCCAGAGGAGAGATAGGGAGTATATTGGCAGAAGGATGCTGAGTTTCCAAATGCCAGGCAGAAGGTCTAGAGGAAGACCAAAGAGGACGTTTATGGATGTAGTTAAAGAGGACATGAAGGTAGTTGGTGTGAGAGCAGAGGATGCAGAGGACAGGGTAAGATGGAGGCAACTGATTCACTGTGGCGATCCCTGAAAGGAAATGCTGAAAGGAAAAGAAGAAGGAACATACTTGGCTTGCTGAAGGACCAATTTATCTTTAACAAAGAAAAAGTTTAAGGTGAGAGTCGATCCTGCGGCATGCTATGCTGAACTTCTTGCTCGCTGCCGCTACAACATAATGTGAGTTACATCTGCCGAACAAATATCCCTCCCACCAATTCACCATACACAATATGGCTTAACTCGCTACCATGGGAAATGTGCTTTGAAAAGCACAATTTGTCCCTTATGTCCCTATTTATTGGATGTCTGTCTGTCTGTCTGTCTGTCTGTCTGTAAGGTGCTTTTCAGTGACAGCACGGTCAGTCAGTCAATCAATCAATCAATCTATACTGTACATGATTTAAAATGGTTTCCACTTATACAAGCTTTTTGCTATTGGTAGGCTGCCCTGGGTCCATATCACCCGCAAATAGCAGGGGTGCACTGTATAGAAATATAAATTGTGGTGATCCCTTGAATAGACCTTAGACCGATTATGTTTTTCTAAATCCAACTTAAAGGCAGCCATGGAGCGTTGTGTTCTTAGTCTTGTTTCTGTTGTGTAAGTTAGTGTTGGTTTTATTTTTTTTATCAAAATAGTCTTAGAAGATTGCAAAGACCGGAAGATGATCGCTTATATCATTAATAAGAAGTCCACTTTCGATTTTATGGTCAATTTTATTCATGAATATGTTATCTATTAGTGTAACTGTATCAATTGTTATTCTGTTTCATAATGGGAATACAGGAAATAGATTATTACTATATATTGTATTTATAAAATCAGTTGTTTTCTGATGCCAATTCAGATTTAACAAATCAATGTTTAAATCACCAAACATTATTTATGTTTTTTTATCATTTGTGTAACTGAGAATGTCCGTTAGTTTTTCATTAAATATGTCAAGACATGATCCTGGTGTCCTATACATACAACTTATAACGACATTTGGTGCATTTTTAATATGTACTTCAATGGTTAAACATTCCATTATGTTGTAAATGGTGGTAGTCAAAAAAAATTTTTTAATGCATCTTAGAGCTTTGTCTACATATATTGTGACACCCCCTCCCCTTCTATTGTCCTTATTTGTTGCAAACAATTCATATCCTTCCAGTCCCATGTAATTATTATTTTTCATTATCAAGCCATGTTTCTGATATGGCAATTATTTTACATTTATTTTATTTATTCAAGTATTCTTTGATTTTTGTGAAATTTCTGTAGAGACTTCTACTATTGAAATGTATAATTGAAAGTCCATTTTTATATTGTTGTTGAATTGATCGTCCATGTAATAGTTGCAAGTGAAACTGCAGTAATAATTTTTGTAAAAGTGATTGTCTGGGTCCAAATTATTCTCAGGGTCGAATGTCTTGTAGTCAGCGTATTCAAATGTTTTCAAATCCATATTATTTGTGTTCATTATGTTCATCTTTCCTTGTGTTACTGTGCTGCTGTTGATATGTACTTGTGGTGTATTTTTGTCATCATCTACAGTGAGTTTATTGTCTTGAATGCCCTGGAGATTGCATATTTCTCATACTTTTGTGGTTTATTTGCCTTCACTGAGTTTTGGTGTACTGGTGCGAGCACGAGTAATTTAAAACTTGTCATGTCGTAAGTATGCAATTTCTCCCCTCTCTCTTGCAGCTCTCAGTTCAGGCATCAGTTCTTTTCTTTTCCTTTTAACAGCATCTGTATAGTCCTCATTTATGAACATTTTTGTTCCCTCAAGATTCTTAGCTTTTTGTAGAATAACTGATTTGTCCTTAAATCTTTCAGCTTCACTACCACCGGCCTTGGTCTTCCTTGTCTGTCCTCACAAAATGTTCCTGTGCGATGTGCCCTTTCTATATTAACTATTTGCTGAATTTTTTGATTTTCAGTTATCACTTTCATAACCTTTCCCTCAGTCCATCTTTGAAGCCGATCCATGACTTGTTGCATTGTCTCCCACTGCAGATGTTTTTGCATAATTAATTATAACATATCTGTCCATGGTATGGTATGCACTGTAATACTTTTAGTTGACCGTTGTCTCCTTCCGGTTCCACTTTGTATGTCATAATGTTTATTTATGTATTTATTTATTAATTCGTTCGTTCATTCATTCGTTCATTTGTTCATTCATTCATATGTATTTATTTAATATAACTATTTTTACAATGTGAGTGCGAATGGTAGTTTGTTGTCTTGTGTTTAATATTACTCGAGGATTTTGGCAGGCACGTAACAGCCACCTTAACTGAACAGGTCCTCCCTCACGCATGGCGCATGTGCAAAATGCCAATATCGGCACTTATTGTTTTGGCAGATGTTAGTGGATTGGACTGGACAGATGAAAGAAGAAATGAGAAAGAACAGAACAGGAGAAGAGATGTAAGTATTACGTTTGGGGTCTTGTAATGTTGACTATTGTGTTAATGTAATGCTAACGAGAGAACAGTTAAGAATGCATTCTTCAATGTAGGGCATATGTCAAGCTAATGTCATAGTTAACTGGTTTCATTGACTTCCGTGTTGTTAGCTTCGAAAGCTACCTTATTTTCCCGCCTCAGATTATGTATTCATGTGTTCATGTATTGTGTGTAATTTCATTGCATTAAAAAAAAAAAAAATTAAGATGTAGCTGACCTTCAAAATGGGAGTCATTCTGAACGGGTGCATGACGCAAGAGTAGTCATTTTCATCGGGAGCGGGACGGGACATGATTTCATTCATTCATTCATTCATACATGCAATTTTTCCCTCAGATTTTTTCATTGGAAGTCTTTCATGAGACGGGGGTGTAAATTCACTCCCCTGCCACCCTCTACCACGAATCCCTGCACATCAAGCACACGCACACACAAAAAAAGATCGGGAATGGAACCGCAACCAATAGTCAGGGGGTGCTGTATTAAAAATATTTATGGGATGATGATCCGTTCAATTAATTGATTTCTACAATGATTCAGATTGATGTCCCACGCTGTTGTCAAATTTTGAATGAGATGACTTCACTCGTCTGCCCGCGGCGGCCGATCTGTTTGCCTGCGCCTCCATCAAATACACAACAATCGCAAGATGCACGCTTCAAAATGGACTTCCTTTTGGTTTTGGCGATCTAGAATTAGTCTACTTTATGTCACTAAATTGGCGATGCGCTGATCGGCGTGGCAGGTGCACTTATACGAACAGGGATATAAGGTGCAGCGTTCACAAACGCGCTGGACTCACTTGCCCCAGCACGAAAATTGAGATGCGCCCGTTAAGGCCGAGGGCAGTCTGCTTTCTGTTTGCCAGATGCGCTGGAGGTGCGGCAGCTGTGTTAGCCGGAAAGCCCCTTGTCCCCTAACAGTTTTGTGTTGCATTAACACAAAAATTGAGATGCACCCGTTTTTACGCCGAGCACAAGTGCGCTACATGGGCTGGGGGTGCAGAGGCTACACAAAAAAAAGGAAAAAAAAGAAGAAAACACTTAAATTATATTTTTGGAAGTTTCAATTTTCAAGTGTTTTAATGTTTGTATAATGTTCTTAAAAATTATATGTTCATCTTTAGTTTATTTAGTATTTTTGCCCATTTTTTGGAAAAGTTATAAAATTATTTGTTATTTATCGTAATGTTGACAATACATGTACTTTTTTAAATGTCTCATTCTTGATTGAAAATCCAGTCATTCCACTTTGTGGTTAAATATTTTATTAGATTAAATATTTTATTGGATTGAAATAATTACGATTAATGAATAATTTAGGGTGTTCTGGCAACCAAACTTAAGACTTTTTGGTTCAGTTTTCAACCAAATTTAGACTGTAAAAGGACGTCTTTTTAACGTTTTGAAAATTACGCCTTTTCACCTTTCCCTTTTCAACCAAATTTAGACGTCTTTTCAATGTCATTTCAACCAATTTTTGCTGTGTAGCCATTGCCTCTAAAAGGCTACTGATTGGGATCAGACATGACAAAAAGCGTATTACTGAATTAGTCCTTTGAAACATTTCTAAAATATCAATACAAGGATTTTATGACATTGGGAACTTTGTGGGACCATTTAACTTATTTAACGTTTTTAGTTCATATTTAACTTATTTAACATCCAACAACCGTCATTTCCTGTCAGTTCCTACTGTTATGTAATTATTTCTTGTCTATGACTGTCATTGCTAATCAGGGAGAATGTTAATTTCCCAAACCTTCCAAAACATACTTACGGAGGACTACTACAGCAACAAGGTAAATAAAATAACACAACTCTGTCCAGCAACACATTCCAACACATTCATTCTCAAAAGTGTCAGCCCTCATGTGTAAAAAATTTAGAAAATGAAACATGGCATTTGTTTGAGGGGCGTTAAAAGCACCAAAGTCAAACAAAATGAAGAGATTGCACCATCCTTGGCTCATGTTGCTGATTTCACCACAATGATTGACGCCCTGATGGAGCCTTGAAAGAGGCTTCAAAAAGCCCTTTGAGCATCTCGGTGCACTCGTCTGGGTTTTACTGATGCGGAGGCATTTAAATTCACACCCCATACAGTACGAATCGCAAGCGCTATGTTCAAGAGGCCTCGCCCTCTGTAAAGCTTTGACATTTTGCCTTTGATTTCCTGCCTCGGTGTTGAGATTTGCTAATCAATGCGGGTTAAAGATATAATCTGGAGTTTATCTAACAGATCTATCATGGATATTGTCACTTACTGTAGGTTGGAGAGGAGTTGGGTTTATTTTAAGTAAATAATAAAAGAAAAAATGTGCACCCCTCAGTGCTGTGAGGGTAAAGGGTGAAGTGCACATAATAATAATTAAACGTTAAAAGTAAGAAGTAAAAAAGTGTCATCAGTAGCTGAATACAAACAACAAACGGTAGCAGCGGTGTAAAGTTCTGGGCATGATAGTGGGCATCATGACTTCCTGGTGGAAGAGAGTGCCGGCAGAGCGGGGAAGGAATTGAGCATCATGACCGCCTGGTGGAAGAAGCTATTCTTTAGCCTGCTGGTTCTGGCCCTGAGAGTCCATAGTCTCCTCCCTGATGGCTGAAGAGGCTGTGGGATTGGTGAGTGGGGTCTCCGGCGATCCTGGTGGCTCTACAGGTAAAGCGAGTGTGGTAATTGTCCAGAAAGGGGGGGAGAGAGGTACCTATGATCTTCTCTGCTGCTCTCACTGTGCGCTGCAGGGTCTTGCGGCAGGAGACGTTGCAGGTACCAAACCACACAGTGATGCAGCTGGTCAGGGTGCTCTCGATGGTGCATTTGTAGAAGTTGGTCATGATGGGGGTGAATAACGAATGCCCATTTTGTTGACTATTGGCGGCAAACTTAAATTGACGAACTAAGCATCGACTAAAGGGGGTTTCCTTCCACCAATGTGTCAATGACGGACACTCACTTAGTTGTGTTTGCAATGTCTCCTAAGCAGAGTTGGGAATAAACACTATGAAGTCAATTAGGTTCTGCAATCAAGTAATGCAATAAACATGAAGCAATAAACCCACCTGCATTGTGTCACATAGAGTACCAGTCATTTCAACCAGATTCTCAAAATCATTGCTTTCACAACATGACAAGTAAGGTACATGGCTGGGATGTATTATGTTCACAGGGCTTAAAGTACTCCGACACAGTGCTGGATTTCCGCCGTAAGAGCCACCAGCGCAATAACAAATCCAGCAAAGTAAACAGTTTACATGTGGGGAATATTTGACACGTCTGCCTAAACACCGCCAATGCGGATAGATGGCCAACTTTAAAATAAACCTTCCCATACCAAGTAATATGTAGAGCGCTTTTATTTTGAAGTTTTTCCCGGAAACATTTTTCCGGTCGCGGCGCAACGGATGACTTGACTCATCCTACGGAACGTGTGTCTGCCGTTCTTATTGCCTGCGTAAACAATTGCGACCAACGTCAACAAAACAACTTCGTACAGAAATCACGTTCGGTCGATAATTAAGGGCACTAAATGAAGACTTAATTACGCTGGCATTGTATTGCATGGTGCCTGTTGCCAGTGTTTTGGATTTCTACAGTGTTAGCGTGCTAACGGTGCTAGCGGCTGCAGCTAGAGTCATCGGACTACTTTTCAACGGCAGTCTACAGTTGCCGTTCTTAGAGATCAGTTTAATAAACCGAGCTCACTCAATTGTGCTGTTGACGGTCGGCAAAATCACAACTGTGGTTCTGACGTCACTTTGTCTCACAGACCAAAAGCTACTAAACTCGGAATTTCATTTCATACAAAGTGCTGTACATGGAGTAAAAATCAGTCATGAAATAAAGACAGGTAAAACAAAAATAACACCAAATACATTAATAATTATCAATTAAGTCAATTAAATAACACAAGTAAGTAAGTAAATAAAATATATTTTTTTAAATAAAATACAGCATGCACCATAAAACAACGAAATGATGAATCTCATGCCGAGTCAAACGCCAAATAACAAACATGTGTTTTAAGAGTGGATAGAGAGGGAGGTTGCCTAATATTTAAGGGAAGGTCATTCCAAAATCCATGGGGAGAGATTTGTTGAAAATCTCCCAAACTTTCTAGACAGGAAAATAATGCGCTGTTAAGCACAATTTAAGTAAAAAAAAAGAAATTTGAATACCCAAATATTCGCTAGCTGCAGCACTAGAGGGGGCTGCAACCCGCAGTGCTATACTGTACTGTACAAAATATAAATGGATAATGAAAGAGATGACCTGTTCCCAAATGTTCAGTCCATCCTTGGCGTCAAATCCAATTGCGATGGCTTGATATCGGTCGAACAACGAATCGGCACGTTGGACACTGCACCACCGCTGTTTAGGAGTTGGATCCTAAAAATGCAGACACAAATAATAGTTTTGACATTTATTTGTAAAACAAAGCTTCAACTGAAGGTGATGCAATCATCTAGGCTAACAGTGACATGACAAGAACAAAGGCTCTTGCATCAGCCAGGGCCAAACGCTAAACATGGAATGCCCAATAACTCAGCGGTTTGCGCAAAACGTACGCACAACTAGACGAGGCAGCAAAAACTAGACCAGAAACAGCGAGAAGGGATTATGGATGAAGGGACGTGGAGCTAGGTAGCTAACTATCGTTCATTGGGCTGTGGAGGCAAGCATATGAATCGGTGACTCTCATAGGCTGCTGATTACATCAGGCAGTTGCAACACATAGGACACAGTCTGAGAGCACAAACATGACAGTACCCCCTCCCTTCTCAAAGGAGGCCCCTTGGTGGACCACCTGGCTTAGTCGGGTGGAGGGAGTGGAAGTCCAGCAGTAACGATCAAGAATCCAGGATTAGGGAACCAATTGGCGTTCCACAGGCCCATAGCCTTCTCAGTTGACGAAATACTGCACACCTCGCCCTCTCTGCCTAGAATCAAGAATTTCCCTCACTGTATAAACTGGCTCACCATCGATCAACCGAGGAGGAGGAGGAGGCACCGTCGGCGGGCTCAGTGGACTGGAGACAACTGGCTTGATCAGTGAAACGTGAAATACCGGATGAACTTTGAGAGTTGGTGGGAGCTTGAGCTTGACAGAGACTGGATTGACCACGGACTTGATTTTGAATGGACCAATGAAATGGGGATCCATCTTCCTGGACCCCCGAGCTAGATGCCTTGTGGAGAGCCACACTTCCTGACCCGGGTGGTAGTCGGGAGCAGGTAGCCGCTGACGGTTAGCGATCTGTTGATTGCGGTCAGTGGTGCGTGAAAGTGCCGCTCTGGTCTCCCGCCACACCCGATGGGTTTGTCGAAGGTGATGCTGTATCAATGGGATGGCCACTTCCCCTTCCTGCGAGGGTGATCAAAACTTCTGAGCGATGAGGAAATGAGTGTGTCTCACTTCGGGGTGGCAAGAGACCCGCAAAGCATGTTCCCATTGAAGCACCTCTGTGCGCAGATGGTCGGGGATGAACAATCTCCCCTCCGGACCTATGTCTGGAATTTGAGCGTGGTGGAGGGCTTCTTGGACTTTTCTTTCTATCTCCCACGGTAACGCTCCCACCACCCGGTCACTTGGAACAATGGTTAAAGCTATTGTTAATGTTTTAACTAAGGTTTAGGTTTTCAAATCTAGTTTATAAGACCAAGCATTGGTTTCAAAATTGGGGGCCGGATCCACTAAGAATGCGCTGCATCCCCTAACAGCACCAAAAATTGCTCCACATCTGCACCCGCAGCTTGCTCCCTATTAACGTCCTGTTCACTAAGGATATTTGTCTAATGATATACCAGCGCAAACATGGCCACAAAGTTTGACAGCTGGGAGCAAATTTGCGCCAGATTTACCACACATGGCAATGGATTTGCGCCAAGAACACGGCAGTTTAGTAACAGTTGCGAGTAGAATGAAATGATCACAAAGCGGGCTTAAAGATGGACGAGGTGCAAAAGCGTTTTCCTCATTTAGCGCCATTAGGCTGTGGAGAGGACATCTGCGATGTCATTCATTCATTCATTCATTACATGTTCTTAAAATATAAATTGCAATCATTTAAAAAAATATATATATTTCGTGAGCATACAGTATGCATCTGTCATGTGAAAATTATTGTAAAAAAAAAAAAATCCCCCCACCTTGGAGCATGATTTAAAAAACATAAGTTTTCAAATTGTGATTTTAAAATAGGATTTCAAACCAAAGTTACAGTGTACAATTTGGGTTTCAAGTTAGGATTAGTTAGGGTTTCAAATTTGGTTGTGAAGCCATGGTTTCCAGTTTCAAGCCTCATTTAAGGTATGAAATGAGGGTTTCAAGAGATGGTTCGATGTTCAAATTGAGGTTTTCAAACCACAACCCGTGGTTATGGTTTCAAGTCAAAGTCAAGTGCCATGTAGGCAGAATCGGCACCTAAAAGTTCTCCCAAAACATCCTTCACCCACACACTACTGTTGCAGACAGCGCTGACAGGTACAGTACAAACTCCACTTCACAACCCACCTGGCAAAGCTCACATCTCTGCTAGTTAAAAGCTTTCTGACGGCACGCGAGTCGGATCCCGTTTCACTTTAAAGAGCCTGCGGGAAGCGGAGCCGTTTGCCCTCGGCGGGAAAACACGGCGCGTTTATTCCAGGAAGCCAATTCGAAGATGAGGTGATGGATGAGGACAGGAAAAAACAAAGCTTATGCGCTGAATTAGTTTATCAGCTCATGTTTGCTTGTTGAATGCATTCATGCCACTGTCTGACCTCCCGGATGATTCTGTATGTGAGTTACCTGCAGGAAACTGAGGCGCTTACGTCAGAATGTTGTTAACAGCCACAGTTTTGGATTAGACAGGAAGAGTGAGGGATAAGATGTGAGGTCAATTGATTATAATTGATCTTGATGCCAAAGTTAGGATTTTCAAATTAGGGAATGGAAACACTTTGAAACTCCACCTTCACGGACCCAGAACTATAAAAGATGTTAATTGTGTGATACTTCATACCATCTTGAAGACAGCAAGAATGATTATTGCCCAAAACGTTTGAAGCCACGAAAAGGGTTTCAAGCAAAGTACATGATTTAAAAATAGAGTTTGAAGCTGAGTTTAGGGTTTGATACGATACGGTTTTGAGACATGGTTAAGGTTTCATTTTAGAGTTTGACATTTAAATAAGGGTTTCCAGAAAGGGATAGGGTTAGAATTGGAGTTGGGGTTCTGGTGATGATGTCGCAGAAGATTTGAAGTTTCAGGTTAGGATTTCAAACCAGGTTTAAGGTTTCAAGTTATGCTTAAAACCAGGCTTTGGCTTTCAAAATAGGGTTTTAAGCAGGCTTAGAGTTTCAAGACCAGTTTAGAGTACTAAAATATACTCTCTAAATTTAACAACTTACTGGTAAAATGGATGCCACCTGGCGCAATTCGCAAAACTCACTTGTCTGCAGATTATTTACACGTCCATTACACAATTGCAACAATTACTTTGTTCTGAATTCAAAATATCTTCGCTCTGTTTGTCGTCATTGTGTTGCTCATTTGTTGTTGTTCACGGCTTATAAACACCTCTCTGCGTTGAGCTTTTTATTTATTTATTAAAGACCTCTTCACCAGTAAAGATCATTTAGTCCTGGGAGGCGGGCATCCTCCCAAAGCCTCGGAAGACGCTTTCTTAATCTGGCGCGTGATGAATGAACGCAGCGAGAGGGAGAGAGCACTTTGGGAGCATCAACATTCTGTCTAAACAGATTAGACAGATTTATGAGTAAATAGCGATGGCTGAAAAAAAAAGAAAAATATATATCTATATATCTAGAGAGAGAGCGAGTGAGCGAGCATACTTTGTAATGGAGCTTCCTGGAAGCAAAGTGAAGTAATGCGACAAATGTTTTCTCTTCCCGTCACTCGCTGATGAGAAATAAATGAATGAGATTAAGCGCTGAAAGCTGCCGGACGACCACACTGTGTGTGTGTGTGTGTGTGTGTTGCGAGTAAACAGACACTGCGATGTAGTGATACACACAGCACTCACTCAATGTGAGCTGCTTTTAAAGTGGCTCCATACCCACGCTTGCAAACTGCAGCGTCCAAGTGCCTGATTACGATTGAGTGCTGATATCTGTTTTACTTTTTTTTTGTACCACACCACCCCTGTGTTTATTAACAAAGCACCTATTTGTCGCAGAGAGCATCCAATGACGCGATGTGCTTTCATAGAGACTCTTCATTTCAGTCAGTGCTCCACAATCGACCATTTTGAAGAGGAATGAGGAATTTGAATTTACCTTTTAATACCATTCTGAATTTAACCTGAATTTGGAAGCTGCAACACCAAATCATAAAGCCCTAATCCTAATGCTAACAATAACCCTTAATCTTTCTGTGTTTTGACTTTGCGGATTACTTCCATTCCAGCATAGTCCATCTATATTCTATTTCCTCTCCACCCTGCACTAAAATCATTACTGGAAGCATAAAACTCAAATTAGTAACTACGCCATTAATGTTCTACAACTTGCTTATAATTGGCAGCAACATCATATGATTCACAATAAAAATAATAATACGCATAACTATCAGTGAATTATCAGCCGGAACTAAGCCATCTTGTTTCGACAAGGAAACAGCTCGTCTTCTGATTGTAATTATTACACTAATGGCTTCCTTAAGGAAATAATTAGTGCCACACCACTTGGACAAAAATTTGCACAAATGAAGACAAACTTTACTGAGGGTATAAAACAGTAGTGGTGGATGTATAAAGTGAACAGTTGACCCCATGTGTGAGTATTCCTCTTCATTAGCTGCTGTTTTGTCACACACAGACATAAGAACGCGTAGCGCCACAATTTTCCAGCGGGAGGGACGCTGACGCCAACATAAAAAGCCCCGAAATTCTCATCAAAAGCGTCTGCAAGCGCCCGGCGGCTGACGAGGCTTTACTCCATCATGCTTCTATGCAAATGTGAAAAAGTTTGCCATCTTTGAATGCATACTCATCTCCCGTGGACGGCGAATGAATTTTGCTTGTGTTGATGAGAATGGTTTCAGTACAATTTTGCTTTTCATCCTAGTGTGGAATCATAACAAAAACAATACACATTTGTGAGTGGTCTATGTTGCGTTTGACCAATAAATACTTTTACATCAAAATGCACCTTAAATCTGCATTTTAAATTTATAGCAATACACAGTGAATTTCGAATACAAAAGCCATCAATCTGGTCCAGAACCTAAAAGCAATATATGTTTTGAAACAATGTTTTTTAAATCGGTAGTCAATGCCAAAATGCATTCTGCATTCTGATTAATATTGTGTTTGTTCAATATGAAAAAAAATCCACCTGTTTTTATCCATCTCACGGGGCGGCCATTTTGCATCTTACTGTCAACAGGAAATTATATCACAGTTGCTGAGGGCTCAGGTAAAGACTAATCACACCCTAACCCCAAAACAGTTGGGTCAAAAGTACCCCAATTATGGATAAAAAATGGACCGATCCACTTTATGGGTCAATTTGACCCAACTTTCTGGGTTGTTTTATACAAAATGACCCAGGTTTTTGACGTTAGTAAAGGATCTGACCAATATTTATTAGTTGTTTTACACTAAAAGAGCCACTTCTTGACTCAAAGTTGGGTCAAATAGATCCAAGTATAGAGGATCGGTCTATTTTTTGCCCATAGTTGGGTTATTTTAGACCCAACTGTTTTTAGAGTGCATGGCTTACCCATTTTCTGAATTTGGTCATATGACATTCGCAAGCTGAGCCCTGACCAACTGTGATGTCATTTTCAGTCGACAGCAGAGAGCAAAATGGCCGCCCCCTTAGACAGATATATGTATGGATATCGGGTTGTTTTTTTTGTTTTTTTCTCTCTCATCATTTCAGTTTTCCTATTTTTGTGTGTGTGTGTGTGTGGCTAAAACGGTGCATAGTGACACACATTGGTTGTGGGCATGTGTATCACCTTCCTTTTTATATAAGAACGCCAGCGGTTATTGTGCAGTAATTATTTGGCCCATTTCGACCAGTGTTAGCCAACTAGCTATGCTAGCTACAAACCAAAACAATTACTTTTTTTCTGGTTAGCTAAACATCACTACTTAACTTTACCGGTAATTAAAATTTTAAAAAATTTAAAATTCAAGACACCTTGACACGCTGCCTAGCAATGCTCCAGTCAGTGGTGCCCGCCCCTCAACTCATACACAGTGAGTGGTATTTGATTGATAGTTGACAGCTGAGTGGGCCATGGTTTCAGTGCAATCAGCAGACACACTTGCACCATTTTTTTTTAAAATCATTCACATATTTTTTTTCCTTAAATCATGTGACACATACGACTGAGAAGGCATCCCACTTTTTTCACTTTGTTTGTAGTGGTTCTGTTAATTTCTATTGTACAAAATGCACACTAGCTGACCTATGACTTCACTCCAATCAAGAATATTGCTTGTGATTGAATGCTTTGATTCCCTCAGTGAATGCATACATGTTTGAGATGTGTTCCTAACCCAGACGTAACCTCTCCTCTTTGTCACACACACGCACACCTCCGCTGCTTCATTTCCATGCAGTTTTGTTTGTCACCGGCAGTCAATCTTGTTGTTGATCAGAGATTTAATCCTCGGCGCCGTGCGCGCTCATTAGCATTTCGCTTTGTGCCTGCCGTCAAAACAAATATTTCTCTATGGATTGTTTTGCTTCCCCTTGTTTGACGACACATCATCAGCATTGCGTTGTTTGTGCGTGTGTAATTATAGTTTGGGTCCGCTGGGAGTAGATTTTCGGGGATCAGGCGATTGGTGCTCGCCTTTTTGCATCTTGGTTGCTTCTGTTGTCTTCACTTCTTCGATTGTTCATATTTGTAATAAACTACATTGTTAAGAGAAACTTTAATTGTGTGCGATTATGTCACAGTATATTGATTAGACAATCATTTCATCGTCGTCATCATCATCATCATCATCATCATCATATCATTGTTTTTGTCCTTTCCCCTCATTATCAACTTGTCCCCTCATCAAACTGTCTCCCATCATCTTCCGTTTGCCATTATCCTGTTCGCGCCATCGTCTTGTCATTACCACCATCTTCTAATGATGCTGCTATCGTCCACTTATAGTCATCTTGCCATACACTCATCAACTTGTCATCAGCGGTTGCCCTCACATCATCCTTCCTTGAGTATCCTGTCGCCATCCTTTCACGCTATCATGTACTCATGGTTTTCTCATCATCTGCTCATCCTCCGCTCTGTATCCTCTTTTTCTTTGTCTTTCATTATCCTCACATTGTTGCCTTGCTGTTCCCCCCCTCTCATCATTCATTATTTCTCCTCCTATCTCCATTCATCCTCCTTTTATCAAGTTCTCACGGTTGTCTCATTGTACCCTGGTATGAGAAAAGATCTCTCCTTGAGTACAGTATTTTACTTTTAAGTCTTAATACATTTGCATTTATTATGTAAAATATTTTTAAGTGTTTCTTAAGATGTGATTATTGAACTTTCAAGCAAAATGGACTTTAATTGAATCATTGTAGTGTTACAGTGTTATACAGTAATAGTTGATATTTGCATCTTAATTAATTCATTGTGACCTCTTCTTATGTGCGTGACTTGACCACTAGGGGCAGTATAATACAGCCACACTGACATACACGAAGAAGACTTTCATAAGCACTATAAGTGACTCCGCAAACCGTAGTATCATTAGTCATTTTTCGCAGAGAATTAGGGGTGGGTATTGTTATATTGTTTGTCCGTTTGTGTTCAAATATCCATTTGTTAAAGGTTGATAACACTGACTTGATATGATTCATGAGCAGTTGAAAAAAAATCGAATAATTTGAATTTTACATTTTCTTATAGGCGGCACGGTGGATGATTGGTTAGCACGTCCGCCTTCCAGTGCAGAGGACGTGAGATCGAGTCCAGATTTTGGCCTTCCTGGGTGAAGTTTGCATGTTCTCCCCGTGCTTGCGTGGGTTTCCTCCGGGTACTCCGGTTTCCTCCCACATTCCAAAGACATGCATGGCAGGTTAATTGAACACTCCAAATTGTCCATAGGTGTGATTGTGAGTGTGGATGATTGTTCGTCTCTGTGTGACCTGCGATTGGCTGGCATCCAGTTCAGGGTATACCCCGCCTACTGCCCGAAGCCAGCTGGGATAGGCTCCAGCGCCCCTCGCGACCCTTGTGAGGAAAAGCGGTTATTATTTGTCCAGAAGGAAGACACGTCTGTCACGTCGTGGCACGCTTCCCGCGTCACCTCCATACATCCTCTATACATTTCAGCTGTCAAGACAATTTGATTGTTTTGTTTTTATTTTCTCAGAGACACTTTTATTGTGACGAGGTCCGACAACAACAGCGCCTCTAACTGTGTGCAAATGACATTTTCAGAGCCAGTCACCCCACAACGTTTTGTAAGCTTACTTCGAGCCTTGAAATTAATAAATGAATTGTGACGCAACGCATTTCACATACAATAACGATTACGGCATTTCAAATATGGGGAGAATAATTAGTTAGATTAGTCCATTTATGAAAACAAAAACAGTTACCTAATGCCGTTAGTTCAAACGCCGTTATTTCCAACACTGTTCATGAGCAGTGCATTGTCTGTTAGCATTAAGCTAGCAGAAGGCAAAGTTGATTGTTTGTTGTAAATACAGTGTTCCCTTGTTTATCGCTGGTGTTACGTTCCAAAAACCACCCGTGATAATGGAAATCCGCGTTAACTTTTATTTTAATTTTTCTGTAATTATATATATTTTTTTGTTTATTATATATGTATTTTTTTCGTTTTGGTATGATTTTTAGTTTATTATGAATGTTTTTTCATTAATCATATATGTTCTTTTTTCATTTACAGTCATTTCTTCCCATTAAAAGTATTTTTTTTTAACTTTCGTTTATTCTAAATGTTTTTTCGTTTATACTATATTTTTTTCATTTATTATATATGTTTTAAGTCTAACACCTCACCACACACTTTATACATGCACTTTTCTTGATAGGCATTAACATTTTCTCACATACTGTATCATTTATTTAAATACAGTAGGCCTATACACTCTCAGTGTTCAAACCTTTGTAGATTTAATAATAATAATAATAACAATAAAATAGAATTAAACTAATATCAAAAACATTTATTTGAGAAACAAAAATATGACGGTCAATCGTTTTTTTCCAGGTTGGTATGTTTTCCTAAAAAAAAAAATTTTTTTTTTAAAAAGACACACACACACACACAACAACAAAACAGCTGATAGAAATGACACCCTTAATTTTTATGATGATACGAGCCTGAGAAATCCATTTTAACCGGGAGGCTCGGGAGTGCATTGCCGGGGCAACTTGTCTGGTGGTCTCGGCACGACAAGTTGGTTGGCAGTCGATCCGCCGCGCATACGCAACTGGTGTAATATGGACAAGCTGGAAATAGAAACAAATTGGCAGAGCGGATTCGCAATGCACACGGTTGTAATCTAGGGTTGAGCCATGGGGCGATGGCGGACGCACGCTGGAGCGTTCCAGGGCATGAAATTGGGAAACTGTCGGGACTCCAGGTAGTCCCCGGTAGGACGTAGGGCTGGGGAGATACGGCCGGCCAAAGACCTCCAGGACACCAAGGATTTTCAAAAAGTTACCCCGCCGGCGGTGGTTCCCATCCCGGGTAAAAATCCACTGTTTGTCGGCCCTTTATCTCCGTGACGCAGGACACAGAGGATTTTCAAACAGCCATTACTGGTTCAAGGCGGAAAATCTTAATTTTAATGATGAAGATACAAGGCAGGACACATAAACCAGTGTTTCCCACAGATTTGAAATCTACTTGGGTGGGTGGACTCCGGGGCATGTTCTCAGTCCTGTCCTTGCGTCTCCTCTAACCTCATGATCCACAAGTGAGTGACAGCAAACTAATGTTACATGCGGTATATCTGGTCGCGACACGTTTTGTTTTTTATATATTTTCATTACATTTTCTTGAAAACTTCTTGGGTGGTGGCCAGTTTACTTGAGTGACCCTGGGTGGCCCGCCAAAGTATTAACATGGTGTGGGAAACACTGTAAACCCATATTGACAGGGACCACATCGCCGCGGTGCCCCCGAAACTCCATTCGAGCGCTCGTGGCTGGTGGCCCGCGTGAACCGTGGGGCGGGTGGTGGATGCATGACGCGCTGAGCCGTCAACGGGCACAACTGCATGGTTTGGGGCGGACAGTCTTAATTTTAATGCTGAAGATATGAGGCAGGACACGTAAACCCATTTTGACCACGGGACCACATCGCCGCGGTGCCCCCGAAACTCCATTCGAGCGCTCGTGGCTGGTGGCCCGCGTGAACCGTGGGGCGGGTGGTGGATGCATGACGCGCTGAGCCGTCAACGGGCACAACTGCATGGTTTGGGGCGGACAGTCTTAATTTTAATGCTGAAGATATGAGGCAGGACACGTAAACCCATTTTGACCGCGGGACCGCATCGCCGCGGTGCCCCCGAAACTCCACTCGAGCACTGTGGCCTGCGCGGGCCTGCGTGAACCGTGGGGCAGGTAGCAGGCAGCGCGCTGAGCTGTCTGACGGCAGCGACAGACGGCGTGTGCACGCGAAACAGCAAGGCTGCGAAAGATGAACCCACGAGAAACGAGGAAATACTGTACACAATATATAACTGTATTTTGATGTTAGTTTGACAGTAAACTTAAAATATGAGTGCTATTAAACAGCTTGAAGAAACATATTTTCACTCTATGCCAAACAGCTGCTTGTTGTGAAGCGAATTAAACAGCGCTTGTATGTGGAATTTTTACCCGTGAGTCAAAGCAACAACAACAACAAAATGGACGCCTCATATCATGAAAAACACGTAAATTGGTCATTCAATGTACTCCACTATGGATCATCTGGTCATCTCGCCATCACCTTATAATCCTCTCTTTGTCCTTCATTGTTCTACTACCATCACCTGCATCATCCTCTAATTTTCTTGTCATCATCCGCTCCTCATCCTCTCATTGCGCATCAACTCGGCTGTTATCATGCATGAATAAAGAACATTGTAGCAAATACAAAGAAAAACAAGCTTCACTTTTTCTCTCCTATCACTTACATGAGAAATTACACACGTCACTCTCTAGCCCCCCACCCGCTCTACGCGCCACGCTTAACGCATTTAGCCGCGGTTGACAACAACAATGATCAGAAGTCTCCTTGAGAAGGCCTGGTAAGAAGGTGAGCTGTCCCCTCCACTAAAACCACTCATTACTCAACTCACTCGCTGGATGAATGGCCACCGAGCGCCTGCCCCTTGAATGCGCACGGACCGCCGTGTATGTGTCTGCTAGGGTATGGGTGTGTGAAATAGGAAAGAGAGAAGTATCCCTCTTAAAAGAGAGAAGCGACAAACTGCAGGGAAAATGAAATGAACCTGAAGCGAGCGCCTTCTGAATGTGTTTCAAAACAGCAGGCGTATTGATTGCACTGCGGGGAAAAAAGTTCAGGGCCAGCAGACATTTTGTGTCCATGTAGCTTCCACTGAGAAGAAGATATTATCGTTATTATTATTATAATAAATATAATATGAAGACTGACTCTAAAAGAACAGTTTTATTACAGCTAATTAACACAAGTACAAATGCTGCATGCAAAATGACTGATACAATATGTGAACATGTTGGTAATGAGCCAGATTATATAACTCGACTTAAGTCCAGTAATGACTTGATTCAATTTCCTTGAAATTTAGCAGATATGTCGACTTGACTTGCTTGATTTTGGTCCCAGTAAATTGGGGAATTGCTTGGAACTAGAAGGTTTTACACTTGAGAATTAGATATTGGGCTAAAAATCTGCATCCAAGCATATTTCCAAGCCACCAACTGTCACCAGAATGAATAACGGAGGTGCGAAAATGACACCGGGCAGCTCGATAAGGACAAAGAGTGCGTGTAACGATCCGTCTGCATAATAACCACTGTGCCTTCATAAGCACTATGTGATAAAAGAGCGGGAAGATAAAAGAGCCTGGAGGGAGGCCAGAAGAATGCAGACAGATATTTTGGGACAAATGACCAAACCGCCAACAGGAAGTGGAAACCCATTTAAGCAATGCTTTCATTTTAATGGCCTTTTATGGACATGGGATGTATTTTAATGGTCTAATGTTGCCTTTTTTTGTGAGCAGAGTTATCTGCCTGCTACGTACAGCCTTTTAAGGCAACACAATATCTTTTCATAGCCTATTGTTGCCTTTTTACCGTTTTATGAGCAAATATGGTGTTTTGACAGCTAAATATGGTATTTACACGAAAAAATAGCACACCAGAATTTTTTTAAACTCTTTGACCGCCATAAACGTTATAAAACATTTAGTATAAACCTACGGAAGGGCGCCGAGGACGTTAAAAGACGTTCACTATGTTTTTTTTTTGTTTTTTTTGGAAACGGGTGGATGAAAGCCTTGGGCAGCTGTGCTGAAAGTATCAGGCAGATCTAGTTAGTATAATGACTCGTTTTGGCCCCTTGATGGCAGCGATGACTCTCTTTGCACAAGGTTGAATGGGCCGCTCACCGTGGGCGTCAGTAGAAGACGTGAGGCGGAGCTAGAGTCTTGAGGAGACAATGGCTGATGATGCAACAATGGCTGATCAAGCAACCGGTTGCAAGCAGCTCACGCTTGAGCATTTTTTTCAAAGACGGTCAATACTAAAAAGCGCATTGATGTCGACGATGATGATGACTCCGAGCTTGACGCCAAAGTTGGAAGCCTTGACGCGACCATTATGATCACGTAGTAAGCCTCACCGGCTAGCGCGGCTAGCGCTGCTAACGCCGGAAAACGCGCAGCACAACCGACCGGGTATTCGATCGGGCGAAGGAGAGTTGTCGAAAAGCATCGACCAATGCACATTGATGATGATGATGATGGTGAATCCCGATGATGATGGTGAATCCCGAGGTTGACGCCACAGTTGGACGCCACAGTTGGACGCGGCCTTTATTCTCACGTCATAAAGCATCACCGGCTAGCGCTGCTAACGCCGGAGCTGCACATGCGGACTTTCGGTCGGACAATGAAGAGTACCCCGAGTCCAATGCATATTCATCGGAGGAGCGGGTACAGTCTGATCACGGAGAAGACACTGGTTCTGGACTATGATGCCACCATGAATGGAGTGGATAAGATGGATCAGAACATCTCTTACCACCCGGTATAGCAACTGAAGGACATGAGGAAGCCAGACGTAACACCACCGTAACGTAACCGTAGCATGATCCTGATAGTCGACTTGATGGCAACACACACTGCAGTATATACTTGCTATTCCCCGGAAAAAAACGGCCTGCAAGAAAGTGTAGCTTCTGCACGCGAAGAGGCAATCTGTTGTGCAAATGCTGTTGCGTCTCCTTGCACGCAGGGGAGTGTTACACAAAAAGAAAAACTGTCGTTGAAACATCCACATATTTGTAAATAGCACCACAGTTGCACACATTTGTAAATAGTTTGCCAAATTGTTGTCAAATTGTTACACTGTTGAATGTAAATAAACGTATTTTGCTATCAAAAAACACTTTTTCATTCTTGGTGGTAGTGTTTTATAGAAGTAAAGCACTATTTAGGTGTTTGTGGCATCATTCATGGACAAAAAGAAGTGTAAAATTCACTAGAGTGCATGAAATAATATCGTTTCACTAAAAGCTCGATTTCTCCGTATTTTGGTCCAAAACAAGCGAAATCGGGTGAAACTAACCATTTTCTATTGTTGATTACTAAAGAACGGAATAAGGTAGAAACAAACTTTTTTTTTGATGAAAGATGAAAGTTCAATCTTTCATTTGGTAGTATGTGTGTTTCCATAGTCCAAACAGAACATTTCGGACAATGAAGAGAAACAGACAGAACAAACAGAACATTTTCTGTGGACCTTGAAAGATCAGTCAAAATGCTTAAATCGGCTGGCACTGACGGCATCCCTTTTCTGAAAACGTCTGGCAGTCAAAGAGTTAATAGCAACATGGGACCTCTTTGGTTAAAATAAATGTGTTGAATTGGTTGCTTTTCAATATTGTATTTACATGAATGTAATGCCATTATACATAGCAACATATTTTTGGTAGTCTAATGTTTTTTTGTTTTGTTTTGTTTTTTACAGATACTGTGTTTTAATCATTAAATGTTGCCTCATAAAGTTTTCATATTTTACTATCAACTACTGTATTTTTGTCCACAAACAATACACGTTGGTGGGCCAAATATTGGTCATTAGAAGATTGGAATGTGTTGAGTAATCTCTGATGAAATGACATCATCTCATTTGTCAGCTGGTTATCATAGGAACACCGGCTACGTTTGCTTTACTCGTCTCCGGCGATGAAATTACCTCCATTGTGTGCAATAATGATGAAGTAACTTTTATCTGAGTTCATCTCATGCATAAATCAAATGTGAGTGACTTTAGTTGGACTGTCTCTGGATCGTACGGTCAGTGTTATTTAGCTGCATGCACCGTGTGGCATATGGAATGTAGCCATGTGGCTTTTATGATTTCACGTATAACGTAGCTTGTTTCACGTAGCATAAAATTTAGCATGTCATTTGTAGCGTGTAGCTTGTATCATGTACCATATAAGGTGCATCATGTAGCTTGTATCATCATGTAGCATGCCGCTTGTAGCTAATGACATGCGCCATATAGCATGTAGTTTGTATCATGAAGCATGTAAAGTGTAACATGTAGCAGGTAGCATACAACATTTAACAAGTAATATTTAGCATGCAACAGGCAATGTATCATCTAGCATGTGTCCAGCATCACGTATCATTCAGCATGTAACGTGTCATCACATACAGCTTGTAGCTTGTATAATTTAGCATGTAGCATGCAGCATCAAGCTTGTCATGCTGCATGTAACATGCACAATGTACAGGAGAACCATATAACCTCCAGCATGTATCACACAACATATATTATATAGCATGAATCGCATAACATGAATGAATCATGTAACATGAATCATGTATCGTGTAATAAGTACTTTGTAGCATTCTGTTGTGTAATGTGCACGTGTAATATGTTTAATGATGTGCAAACGAGCTACTTTCAAGCAATTGTATGTCATGTTGGCTAGTTAGCACACACTCCTTTCTCATCTTCATCATTCAAATGTATTTAATTATGTGCAATGAAAAATAAGTCACTTTAATCGGACTTGATCTTATGCATTATTCAATTTGTGCGTGAATGTGTGTGTGTTTCTGTAATGGGCTCAATAAGGAGCTTCATGATGGAGGACTTTAGCGCAGGTTAGTCGATACTTTGAGTCACAGAGGAAGATGAAGATTTACTCTCTGATTTAATGAAACGTGTCAGCGGATTAGCAGGAAGGGAAAGAGCTCTGCGTCCTGTCGTCGTCTTTTTTTTTTCTTTTTTAAGGACGTGCCATGATTTAAGAAAAGTATCTGCCAACTGGTGAGATGACACATGAAATCAATGTCAGTGGCAACGTTTGCATAATGCGCTGCAGAGGTGCCGTCAGATCGATACTACGATGAAAGATTACGACTTCTACTGCGGTAGGAGGGGGAAAGCCCAATACTTTCTGTCAGACACTTTATGAGTTTCTCTTTTAAAGCACTTTGATACATGTTGGCATAAAGAGGTGTGTCAGACTTATCTCCAGAAATGGTAAAAGTAATACTAAGTTGAAATGCAGATGTTTTGTAGAATAACTTAACTCATTTGCTCCCAAAAACTTATAAAAACATGATATTTTAAATATTACCATGGTCCCAAACATCCATCCATTTTCTTAACCGCTTGTCCTCACAAGGGTCGCGGGGGGTGCTGGAGTCTATCCCAGCTGGCTTCGGGCAGTAGGCGGGGTACACCCTGAACTCGTTGCCAGCCAATCGCAGGGCACACAGAGACGAACAACCATCACAATCACACCTATGGACAATTTAGAGTGTTCAATTAACCTGCCATGCATGTCTTTGTAATGTGGGAGGAAACCGGAGTACCCGGAGAAAACCCACGCAAGCACGGGGAGAACAGGCAAACTCCACCCAAGAAGGCCGAAGCCCGGACTCGATCTCACGTCCTCTGCACTGGGAGGCGGATGTGCTAACCAGTCAACCAACGTGCTGGTCCCAAACATATATTTATAAAAAAAATTATGTTATTTTATGCTAGAGCATACAGAAGGCTTTGATGCAGCCGCTGACCTGAAGGGGTCGCTTAAAGCAATGGCAGTTATTACAAAAACAGCCAGCAGGTGGCAGCAGAGTATAATAGTTTAACCAGTGCCAAGCTATTTTACCCAGTGTTTTAAACAGATTTGTGAATAATGATGAAACTATGCTATTTGCTGCAAAACGGAAACAGATAACAATATGCTTTTTTTTCTGATGAAAGAAGACACGCTAATCTTTCTTTTGGTAGGTTCCATGTTTATATAGCAATAGAACGCAATATTCTGTGGGCCTTGCAAAATGAGTCAAAATCCAGTAAAACAGCCGGGAGCGAAGGGTGTTGCTTCAGTGAAAATGGCTGGGAGTGAATGTGTTAAGTGTAAGTAATGAGAAATGTGCTTAAAACTTACTGTGTCACACTGTGGCACTGTGTCTGTGGCAACCATTAGTGGGCCAAAGCTAAAAAGTCACAACAACTGTTAATTGTGCATGCCATGAGAGAAAAAAAAATCCTCAGCACCAAAACTATGTTCTTCTTTTATTAACTTACAAAGTAGTCATACTAAGAACAAGACAAAAATAAAATCACGTGACATGTTTTATTTCTCAGGCTCTATGCTATAAGAATATCGTGTTCCCATAGCTTTCGGAACATTATGAACAGTAAAATAAACAGGTTAATTTTGGTATTTTTTATTTTTTTATATAGACTAATCTACGAACAGCAATTACCCACTGATAAGGCAGTTAGTTCATTACAAGGGAAATAAACAGTCACTTAAAAAAAAGAAGAAGCTTGAATTACATTTTGTATACCTGATTGTAACCTCGATTCATAAATTTTAAGCTTGTGGACTAAAAACTGCTGCACGTTATTTTTCATGTTTGTGTATAAAACGTTGAGTTTTAAACGTGTTATTCAAGGCACATGAAGTTATGCTTCTATATTATGAATGTTATGGCCGTATGATTCACATTTTAGTTTTCAATTCAAATGTAGCCACCTGACTGTTAAATGGGATACTTTCCTGTATATAATTGCAGTCTTTTTGTTTTTGTTTTTTGTTATAGTTCAATTTTGTCTACTGACACTGATATTTTGTACTATGTCAGGTTCAAACCACGACATGTTTTTATTACATTTTTCATCACTTTTGATATGTTTTTTCCTTGATTTGGGTTGCTGCTATTCTATAAGTAGTTATGGTGGATCAGAGAACCACTCATCTAGCAGATACCACGTAGCATGTCATATGCACAGTGTAGCATGCATAATCTAGCATGTAGCACGTGACATGTAGAGTTCCGCATTCACCATCTAGCATATAAGCCTACCCTCTATTTGCATAATCAAATACAAAGCCTATCCTGTAGCATGTAGCACATGTAACATGCCAGCTAGCATCATATCACGTTGCCTGAATCACGCTGGAAGCAGTTTGGCAAGTAGCTTGCAATGTGTCCTTAATCATGTCTTATGTTGCATATTGCATGAAGCAGCTGTGTCCTCATTTAAAATCTTGAATGTGAATGCCACTGATAAGCCTAATGAGATGCAAATATTTACATGAGCCATTCTCAACGCAAAGACAATATATGTACATGACTAAAATAGCATGAAATTATATGTACGCATGCCATGTACAGTAAGTAACAAATGGAATATTTAGTAGTGTTTTGTGATGATGATGACGGAGTCAGCACATCTCAGTAGAGATCAACATATAAATTACATTCAGGGGGTGGT
Source organism: Leptonotus elevatus (assembly GCF_054856555.1). NCBI lineage: Eukaryota > Metazoa > Chordata > Actinopteri > Syngnathiformes > Syngnathidae > Leptonotus > Leptonotus elevatus. The sequence goes on from NC_141251.1 coordinate 19,971,835, forward strand.
CACACTCCAACTTCAATTAAGTGTTAGCTGGTGGAGACAACTTTTTTTTGCTCCACTCGCCGCAAATAAATCCCTCAACACTGAATTATGATGAAGTTGCGACAAAGTGCTGAGCAAGACAACTAGACAAACAGCAAATCCACCAAAATCCCCCCAAGAGACAACAAATATAAAAGTGACACAAAAGGTGAAAAATCAAAGAAATTGTGAAGTTTAACAATGTAAGCAAAAAAAAAAAAAAAAAAAGAAACGAGGCAGGAGCTGAGTTACTGGAAAACTGCAGACTTCCTGTGCCGTTTGGGGCATAGTACCTTGGCTTTTGTGTGTGTGTGTGGGGGGGTGCGTGTGCGGGGGTGTGGGGGTGGGGGGGGGGGACTTACTCATGATAGACATGCCTACCAAATTCCCCGCTCCTAAGGAACACAGGCTATGGGGGCTGAATTTTCCAAACTCTACTAGCACTAGTTTGTTTCTGAAGGAACACTGGAATTGGCCAAAATGAGCCTAAAATGGCTACACATCAAACTAAAATGGCAGACTTCTTTGTCTTTTCCGGCATGGTTTCATGAGACTATTTTGTGGGTCTCCTCATGTCTACCAAATGTCATGTTACTAACTGACACCAACTATACACTTGGCGCTTCAACATTTATGTGACATTCAGGGCATATTTTCCAGACACATATAGTTGATTGACAGCTCAAGGTATCTATATTTATATATAAATGTGTTTGCACTCTTCTGCATGAGGATCGTGTGACGTGTGCATTTGTGTGTGTTGCTGTAAAGCAAATGACTCGTCACATCTCTTCCACAGGAAGTGCATCTTCATTAGCAACCAATCAAAATCCAATTATGGCTGCTATCTTGCACATTAGGGCCCCAGCTTTAAGATGATATGATGGGTGGGTTTATTTTTCTCGACCATGGCAGAGTTTAATTAGCAGACCAGGGTGGGGTGGGGTACCAACATCTTGAACGTGTTGGTGAGGCCTTTAAGTATTTAGGGAAACCTTGGTATTTAAAGAGGAACAGGACTAGGCCTGCTTTAATAGTGAAAATCTCTGACACCCAAACAATTTTTTTTATAGTTCCCTATATGATGGCGCCAAAGCACTTTTTTGGTATTTGACAAGGCTATAGCCTGACAAAATGAAGCTCTTCCTCACACTGCAACATGGTTCTTTGGTACCAAGATATCACAAAATGGCATCAAAGCAATTAAACATTAGACATGGCTTTCTAACCTTCGTATAAGTGAATTTGAGGAGTTTCACTATTTGATGTGATCACTATTACTACTATTACGTGTTTCACATTTTATCGTGAATAGGCAAAATGTGAAATGTATGATTTGATTCACCAAAAAATAGGGATGGGCGAGTACCGATACCCAAAGAGAACCTCCGCATCTTCATCTCTGCCACCTCCAGCTCTACCTCCTGTCTTTTCCTCGGTGGCACTGTGTCCAGACCAAACAACATCGCTGGTCTCACCATAGTTTTATAAACCTTTCCTTTCATTTGAGCTGAAACTCTTCTATCTCACATCACACCTGACACTTTTCTCCAGCCTGCCTGCACACGCTTCTTCACTTATTTTCCACATTCTCCATTGCTCTGGACTGTTGACCCTAAATACTTAAACTCCTCCACCTGTAACCTCACTCTTCCACTTGGGTCCGTCCCATTCACACACAGATACTCTGTCTTGCTACGGCTAACCTTCATTCCCCTTTCCAGGGCAAACCTCCACGCCTCTAGCTTCTCCTCCACCTGTTCCCTGCTCTCACTACAGATCACAATGTCATCTGCAAACATCATAGTCCATAGAGATTCCTGTCTAACCTTATCTGTCATCCTGTTCATTACCATAGCAAACAAGAAGGGGCTCAGAACTGATCCCTGATGTATTCCCACCTCCACTTTGAGCTCCTCCGTCACACCTACAGCACACTTCACCACTGTCTTACAGTCCTCATACATGTCCACTTGAACATACTTTTCTGCTACTTCAGACTTCCTCATACAAAACCACAGTTCCTCTCTGGGCACCCTGTCTTAAGCTTTCTCCAGATCTACAAAGACACAACGCAGCTCCTTCTGACCTTCTCTGTACGTCTCTATCAACATCCTCAAAGCAAATACTGCATCTGTGGTACTCTTTTTTTTTTTTTTGGCATGAAACCATACTGCTGCTCACAAATGTTCACCTCTGCCCTCAGTCTAGCTTCAACCACTCTTTCCCATAGCTTCATTGTGTGGCTCATTAGCTTTATTCCTCTGTAGTTGCCACAACTCTGCACATCTCCCTTGTTCTTAAAAATGGGCACCAGCACACTTTTCCTCCATTCCTCAGGCATCCTTTCACTATCTAAGATCCTTAGATACAACCAGTCAGAAATTATACTGCTACCTCTCCTAGACACTTCCATACTTCCACAGGTATATCATCAGGACCAAGTGTCTTTCCACACTTCATCCTCTTCATTGCCCTTCTCACTTCATCCTTACTAATCTTTGCTACTTCCTGGTCTACAACAGTCGCCTCTTCTATTCTTTGTTCTCTCTTATTTTCCTCATTCATCAACTCTTCAAAGTACTCTTTTCATCTTCCCATCCCACTACTGGCATCTTTCAACACACTTCCATCCCTATCTTTTATCACCCTAACCTGTTGCACATCCTTCCCATCTCTGTCTCTTTGCCTTGCCAACCTGTATAGATCAGTCTCTCCCTCCTATCCAACCTAGCATACAAGTCATCATAAGCATTTCCCTGTCTACTTTCTTCAGTCCTCTCAGTGTCCCACTTCGTCTTAGCTAACCTCTTTCTCTGGAACCACTTCTGCACCTCCTCATTCCACCACCAAGTCTCCTTATCTCCTTTCCTTCCAGATGTCACACCAAGGACTGTCCTACCTGTCTCCCTGATCACATTTGCTGTAGTTATCCAGCCATCTGGAAGCACCTCCTGACCATCCAGAGTCTCAACTCCTTCCTCAAAGTCATACAACACTCTTCCTATTTCAGCTTCCACCATTTCGTCCTCTGCTGTGCCTTTGCCGTTTTTGTCTTCTTCACCGTGTTAGAGTAGACACTATTAAGTATTGTACTCTTTGCGTGTTCAATTAACTGAATGGTGAGATTCTGGTGAAGAAGTCCCTTTGCAAAGGTATCAAAAGCTTTTGATGACAACAATTGAACTCTCTCAAGCAGTTTGTTCAGATTGTGTGTCCGGCTCTCCGTCACATCATTATTTATTGAAAAGTCGGTGAATACGAAAAGTCTCCTCCCATCAGCCCACAGTACATTTGTTTACCACTCAGTGAATACAAGAGAATCTGTTCCCATGGGTATAAATCAGATTAGAGAAAAACAATAATAATCAGCCTATGACTCACCTCTTCCGACCGGCAGAGACCGGCCACAGACAAAACTCCCTTAAAGATAGCAAATGTACAAACCCGTTGCCCTTCTTCTGAGAGTGAGACAGATAATACAATTCTATTCATTGAGCCATACTGCTATAACTAAATCCAAAACAGCTAAAATATAAATTGAAACTGAAAAACAATGTTAATAACTTAACATTCCCTCATTTGAGCTCTTGAGAGCTCAACACATTAAAACATTTTTTTCAATGGTTGTGTGGTAAAAATAATTATCCTTAAAACATCCCTTTAGCAGAAGAGGAGGTAGTTTAGCAATCATATGACATTAAAAAACAATTTGATACATTTAAAAGATTTTTAGTGGAATAAGCATAGCATTAAAAAGTGTCAAAGCCAGACTGAGTCCAATTTCCTAGCCTTTGTACATTATAATGTATATAATTAATTCTACATTTTTGTTTATGGTGCACCACCAGCAAATTACAGATTCGAATCCTGAGAGTACTTGATCAGTTAATTTGTATTCATCTGGCACACCTCTTGGTACTCCAATTGCATCAATGTAGGTGGGAACATTCTGCTCTTGCCAAGAATGTCGTTTGGTCCTCTGAAAAGAAGGTTTTGGTTCCCAATTATCAATCATTTGTAACAAGTTATCAATAGAGATGGGGTAGATTTGTACTGGCATGAGAAGTGTTATGAGGGCACAATATCCTTTTGTATTTAAAGGCAACTTATCAAATATTCAATTGTTGTGTTAGGCGACCGTAATTTTCCTTCTGGAAAAATAAAGGTCATATAGAGTCGACCCCCCATATTACGCAATGTTATTCTTTTGCTAAAGAAGATTGCCTCCTCACTAGTTCCCGGACGCCAGTATCTTCCATCCTGTGTTGTTATTAGAGCATTCCAATCGTTGTACATGTCCTGTCAGATACCACCAGTAATTTATCAACTGTCACAGCAATTGATGTATTATAAGTCCAGAATGTGACCCAGGGATTATATGGAGACTTAATACTTCGCTTAATACGATACGTTGTAATTGCGTTCAAAGTTGTGTCAAAAGGCTGACAAAAATACCAAGTCAATATGAGAAGAAATGTCGCGATGCAGCAGACGGATATATGTTTCTGCTTTGAAGCCATCTCGTGATGAAGTTCTTTGTTGAATGAAAAAAAGTGACGCAATAGTTTTTCTCTTCTTTAAGAATCTGGGGTAGACTACCCAAATTCTTCGATTTGTCACCGGGATTATTCTGCCCGAAAATGTGACTCTTCGTGGAATGATTGCCCAAGAAAAGGCACTTGACTTGATCCGTTGAATGATGTCAAAACGATGTCGAATGATGTCGAAACGGCCGCTCCAGAACCGAACACTGGGTAAGCTGACGTGGCTCCCAGGTCGGAGGTGATAAGATTGATGATCATCAGTTGATGAGATAGCCGGCAGCCTTGTAGACCAGTTGTGGAATTTCGTCTCTCCTTTCAACCTGAGAGCGGAATATGTTTTTAGTCTTCTCATAAACCCACATAAATTTTATTTGGAGGAAAAACCCTGATAGTTTTGTTAGTTGGGATTAGTAAATGTTATTTGGTTAAGATCCGTAGGTCCTGTGCTGTTGGAACAGGAAAAGATCTATTTTTGTGACATTAAAATAGAGCCCAGCCTTTGATTGAGTTGAATGACATTCGCTCATTCATTAATATAAGACAGAGCTTGTAAATATCTATTTTTCTAAATTTGCCTTTCACCATCCTGAAAGGAATCCACGACTAAATTTGTTCTAAATTTGCCTTTCACCATCCTGAAAGGAATCATTTTACTAGCATATCATATATTCTCTTCCCAGAATCCCATGACCGGCCGAATCATGATGATCCTGGAAAAAGCTCACATATATTCATATTATCTATACTCTTTTGCAAACACTGGGCTCCAAACATTACATTTTTCAAATGTGATTCTGAGATAAAAGATATAATATAATATAATTACCTTCATTCGGCGAATATGCATTATTGTTCTCTTTCCCGCTGCAAGCTTACCTTTCTTCCGCTCTTGTTTTGTTCCCTGTAGATTTGTTCAAACTCAAACTGTGAATTATCCCATTCAAACTCATCCTGTCAATTGGAGTGTAGGCCGATACCCCACAACCTTTTTAATTTTGTTTTTAAGTTTGTTTTTAATTTTCTAACCCACAACCTTTTAATTTTGTATTTAATTTTCTAATTTGTCTACATTGGTTAATTTCTTAAACATAAACTCCCTCATTTTGACAAAGATCCACTGATTTTTTCAAACACGTCAAGATAAAGGGAGGATAAAATAGAGACCTCATAACTCAAAAGACGTCATAAATAACACAACCCTCTAAATCAGGCTATGAGGTAAACAAAAATAAAAATAAAATAAAAATGAGCACAAGCAGATACAATTTAAGACACTAATATATGATGACTTTGGGGCCATAAAAAATAGAGGTAACCATATTACTCTAATTCAAACTCTTAGTTAGTCTTTTACTTGTTACTACTCATTTTATTCTATTATTTTTTCTATATTGTAGCCTCACGGGGAAAATAAAAGTATATCGTATCATATCATATTAATAAAATTCCCATTGTACCAATTCAAAAACTGATTCTCCCAAAAATATAGGCAAAAATTTAGTAGGCTATAGAATGAAATAAATTTTCTCAATCCCTCATTTCAAATTTACATATGTCGTTTTCAATTTCCTGAAATATCTTGCTATAGATCACAGTTCCCCACTCAACACATTAAAAATGCCTTGCATATACCCATGTAGCATATCTCTGAACAAGGATCACATCACATACCGACCACCAACTTTCTTAGTCCAGTCCCCCAGCAGAAGGCAGGACGGCAGCTGTTGTCAATGTTCATTCCTGGCCAGCAGGGCGGCTGCTGTGGCAGCAATGTTCAAAGCAGGCATTTAGATTTCCTCTGGATGCAAAACAGCCATAGGGGAGAAGTCACTGGAATGAGGCGTATACACAGTCACTGGGCATTGAGGAATTTGAGCATTACGACTGTCTGTAGGCACAGGAGGAGAAAGACTTGTGCTGCGGCGCGAAGCTCTTTGACTCTTTGTCACGTACATCCAAACGTTGGAAATTGCTGTCTGCAATGGCGGACCCGATGACACACAGTCTTTCTGAGAGCTCACCTGACCAAAAAATGCACACTCGTTGATACAATGCATTAAAAATGTCAGACTGAGGATATGGGATCATAGCAAGACAGTTCACTTCCTGCTTTCTCAAAAATGTTTCATAAAAAAAAAACAGCCTCTTTTTTTTTTTTTTTTTTAATACCCCTTCCAAATAGCTACTAGCAATACTTGCAAATACAACGTATCAGCAGCTGGGGCGCATCCCGTTCGCAGTTTGTAATCAGTGAAGGCCATCAAACCCTCATCTGCCTTGGAACTCAAACATCAGTTTCTGAAATGACACACTCAGAGAAAAAACAAATATTAAAAATCATTATCATTATGTCAATTTCAAAAACATTTATAACTTCTTATTCAACTATCTTATTTCTAGCCACAGCTGTACAGATGTAGGCATAATCATGTCAACTCAACACAGCTCAAACAAAAATGCCATTATTTTATCATTATTCTTTATTCATTTGTCCCGAAAAGGGAAAGTTAACAAATTAACCATCTTCCTCAATCATTAAAGTGTAAAAGACTATTGGCTCAGTCACTAAAATAAAAAAAAAAAAATAAAACACTAATTTAATATTCTTCTACAAAAACTCAACAATATCTTTCAAATATTATTACTTATTTTTTATTGTTTATCATTCCTCTCTTACCATTTTGACAAAGAAAAAGTCCCATTACGAGGACACATTATGCTCTAACGCACAGCCCCCTCCTTTTCTTCCAACCTAGAAAGGGGGGGGGGGGGGATCTTAACATTATACATCGCAAAACCTATTTTATCACATTCCCATTAATAAAACAAACGCCACTATCACAACAGTCTCATCTCACACAAAAACAACACCAAACTTAGTTAAAAATATTGAAGAAAAACAAATAAAATCACCATATGCACATTTCTCACACACAATAACAATAATAGCCCCCACCTTTTAGAAGCTAGGTCACACACTCAAATACATACGCACACACTCTTTAGTCATTAGAAAATAATAAACGGTTTTATTCTATCAATTCGTTGTCTACAAATCTTATGGCATTTGAACCGCAGCTTTGTACGGTGATTTCAGTAAACGGGTCAACTTCGAACAAACCACCCGTAAACTGCTCCACAAATGATGGAGTCATTTTAGCATCAAATTCAGCCACTACATCATTACCAACAAAGAAAATACAAAAGTCTGACGTACCATTTTGTCCAGCGAAAGTTTTTCATACAATCGATCCATAGTTTGTTTTTTCATTTGTCATCAACCTTTTTCATTTTTTCCGCATGGCTGCGACTCACAAATCCCGACTATAAACCGGAAGCGCATTCAGGACAAACCATTCTGTATCCGGGTCGAAATCGCCTCCATTTTGTTTATAGGCTATTTTTACTTTCGGTTTCTATTCTACGCAAGTAGTATTAATATTTATCAATACAGTGACGTCTCACTTTTAATATAATAGTTCAATAGGTTAACACATATGGCCACACAACAGACACACATAAGAATCACGTGACCTCTCGTTTATACACAGCGGTTATCCAATCCCGCTGAGCTAAACTGTTCTCCATATATTGCCAAATTTTTGCAAGGCGCTCATTTTCAAACTAACTTGTCACGCGCTATCGAATTCAACCGTAGAACAAAAGGAATTCATACGGTAATCCTGACCTCAAAACTACAATCGTAGGAGCGCCAAAAATAAAATAAATCACGTAATCTCTCGATTGCAAATACAGTGATACAAAATCCAATCATCGCTGTAATCAACCTGGACCCCTCAATACTGTTCAATTTCAAACAGGCGCTTTTTCAAAAAACATATTACGTGTACGAGAACGTTCTCACCAAGAGTCATGAGCTATTATGATAGTAGTCCTCCAATCGGCCAAAACTGCCAAAAAAGACAGAAGCGCAATACCATAATCTTCGCGATACTTAGTAAAAAGAAATACTTTTTACGTCATCCGGTAACCCTTTTATTCAATATATATTATGGTCTAAGGATTCTTCGTAGCGTTGACGAAAAACAAAACAAATTTACAAATTAAATACACTACTTCTTCCCGTTTAAAAAAGCTTCATCTCTACAGGCTGCATTTACGTCACTTCTAAATGCACCACCCCACGACATGTTTAGTTCAATATCGTAGGAATTATCCCAACTATAACGAAATCAAACTACAACTTGTTCACACAGATCTCATTTAAAATTTAGACAATTTGGAAGACGAAAAACCAGTTGCAGCGGACCCAAACAGACAGAACCTCCCTACGTGTATAAAAGTCTCCACTTGCCGTACTTTATTTATTTAGGCCTAGAAGTTCCGCCCGTCCGTGAACGCCGCAGCTAGCTCCACGTCAAAATACCACCATCCGTTAGAATACAGCGGAGGTCACCATTCGTTATAATTCAGCGTCGGGGACACCATTTGTTAGAGTAGACACTATTAAGTATTGTACTCTTTGCGTGTTCAATTAACTGAACGGTGAGATTCTGGTGAAGAAGTCCCTTTGCAAAGGTATCAAAAGCTTTTGATGACAACAATTGAACTCTCTCAAGCAGTTTGTTCAGATTGTGTGTCCGGCTCTCCGTCACATCATTATTTATTGAAAAGTCGGTGAATACGAAAAGTCTCCTCCCATCAGCCCACAGTACATTTGTTTACCACTCAGTGAATACAAGAGAATCTGTTCCCATGGGTATAAATCAGATTAGAGAAAAACAATAATAATCAGCCTATGACTCCCCTCTTCCGACCGGCAGAGACCGGCCACAGACAAAACTCCCTTAAAGATAGCAAATGTACAAACCCGTTGCCCTTCTTCTGAGAGTGAGACAGATAATACAATTCTATTCATTGAGCCATACTGCTATAACTAAATCCAAAACAGCTAAAATATGAATTGAAACTGAAAAACAATGTTAATAACTTAACAACCGCCAGAGTCATCCTACACACTACCATCCTATGCTGTCTGGCTATACTCTAACCTACCACTACATAGCAGTTGCTGATCTTCTGCAGATTACACCAACTACACAAGATGTAGTCTACCTGTGTACTCCTACCTCCACTCTTGTAGGTCACCCTATGTTCCTGCCTCTTGTGGAAGAAAGTATTCACGACAGCCAATTCCATTCTTTTTGCAAAGTCAAAAGGACCATCTGTCCTTCTGCGTTCCTCTCCTGGATACCAAACTTGCCTATAACCTCCTCATCACCTGTTTCCTGCACCAACGTGTCCATTGAAGTCTGCACCAATGACAACTGTCTCACTTCTAGGGATGCTCTGCATGATTTCATCAAGGTCCAACCAAAAGTTTTCCTTCTCCTCCAGCTCACATCCTACCTGTGGCGCATACCCACTGAACATTGATCATCACACCTTTGATTCCTAGCTTCTGGCTCATCACTCTATCTGACACTCTTTTTACTTCCAGGACGTTCCTAACAAACTCCTCCTTCACGATAACTCCTACTCCATTTCTCTTCCTATCAACACTATGATAGAATAACTTGAACCCTGTTCTTAAACTTCTGGCTTTACTCCCTTTCCACCTGGTCTCCTGAACACACAATATGTCCACCTTCCTGCTCCACATCATGTCAACCAGCTCTCTACCTTTTCCTGTCATAGTTCCAACATTCAAAGTCCCTACTCTCAGTCCTAGACTCTTGGTGTTCCTCTTCTCTTTCCTCCTATGAACACCTTCCTCCATTCCTTCTTCGACCAACAGTAGTCCAGTTTCCACCGGCACCCTGTAGGTCAACAGCACCGATGGCGGTCGTTGTTAACCCGGGCCTCGACCGAGCCGGTGTGGAAGTCATATATTTTCATTCGCATGTTTGATTCGGCCTAAGTTTTTACGTCGGATGCCCTTCCTGACACAGCCCTCTGTATTTATCCAGGCTTGGGAACAAGAAGACATGGCTTGTGCCCCCTTGGAAATACAGAGCAGCCTTCCAAATTAAAAAGCATGGATTTCATACTTAAACATCACACACTAAACAGCTTGAGGAATTATTAACATGATAGATATCCTTAAAAGGATGTTGTACAACCAAATATTTTCATTGGGACTTTTTTTTTCTGGCCACTGGATTATTTGTTTAATTTTATTTATCTATATTTTCAAATTAATTTTATTGTGTGCTCTATGCAAAAATACTTTTATGAGAAAATTGGAAACAATATATTTGCCATTAATTTAAAGCAATTTTAAAATAAATTTGCTATAATTGGGATAAATAGGTATTTTAAACTAATTTATCCGTCATTGTTTTTTGGAAATTGTATGTGTCATAAGTACTAATGGTATCGGCACTTGGTATTGCTATTGGTGAGTACTGAAAATTTGAGTATCGGTATCGGTCTAAAAAAAATATCATCATCCCTCCCAAAAAAGGTGAACTGAAAAAAGTGCCTATGAAGATAGTTTGGCCACAAGGCATTTTTTTGCATTGAAAATGTGCCATTGTTAAAACTATTTGTGCTACAGTGCTAGTATAGGCTATGGTTAAAGAGAAACTAACCAGCAGGGGAAGAATTTTGTTCCAAAGGCAGCTTAAAGAATTGGAAACGTCAAAAACATCAACAGATGGCGATAAAGCGGGGCCACATAAGATTTACAGCTTGAAAAACTCATCTACATCCGGACCCAATTGGAAAATGATGCATTTCAACTGTGGAACTTTTTAGCTTCACTGCAGCAGCCAACCCCACCATCCCCACCGCCTTGGACTCGTTTTATATTCCACAAGCAGGTGAAATACGTCTTTGAGATGTGATTGAAGAAGCTTTAAAAGTCTTCCTCCTGAATATGACCCACGTTATGAGGCTTGCTGCTTTGCTTTGCTTCGCCTCGCCTGGCTTCCCCCGCATGCATAGCACGGGCAGTGAGGCGCCAGTTGAGCATGTTAGCGTATTTTTATGTACTCCTGCTGAGGTGTTTCCTCTAGTGATGTGTCGGTCGGCAATGATTTGGTTCTTAGAGTCAGCTTTGAAACCAGAAAAGGGAGATGATTTTTGTTTTCTCTTCTTTTCTGATAAAGTACACTTTTGACATATGTTAAAGCTAACAGATAGCCCAAGGGCAGAGGGCAGACTGTACAAAATTAACATTTTAAATCAGGCAAACTCAACAAACAACCAGGTATATGTAAATATCAGTATACTGTAATGTAAATAATTCATTACAGCATACAGATTTTTTTTCCTTTTTACACATAATTTTTTAGTAAACTGATTGATACACGGAAAAATTTAGTTGGCGGCAGAGAAGACATTTTTTTCAAGAACTAAGCCAAAAGAACCAGTTCTTAAAAAAAAAAAAAAAAAGAGCCCAAAATCTGCATCACTATTTTCGTCACGTGCGCGTTTTTAATTCACTACATTAAAATGGCAATGAGACACGACTCACGGGAGGCATGAAAAATTGAATGTTTCCGACAGACGGCACTCACTTTGCAAGCTGATCAAAACCTTCTCCCTGCAGGAAAGCTTTTAAAGAAGAGGCAGCTTTTTTTCTCTTTTCTTTTCACAAGTGAGAAGTAAAACCACACGGGTTCGACCTAAAAAACGGCAACTGACCTTTTACACCTTGTAAATAAAGATGCACGCTTCGGACCATCATGACCTTGAGATTCACTGAGTGCTCCTCCAACCACTTCAAGTCGAGCATAACAAGCTGTTTGCATCACTGCTTGTGTTCTGAAGAGAGTGAAAAGGCAAAATGGGCGTGGCATAGATATATAATAATAAAGATAATGACATGATAAATTCTTCATATGTTACACTATGAATAATTGAATGCACAAAAATATCATCAGACTTAACTCCGGCCCTTGTACATAATAACACAATAACAACATTTGCCCCCCCCCAAAATAAATTCTTTTTTTTTTTTTATAAATTACAATAAAAAAAAAAAAAAATTGACCATCCTATCCATACCTGCAAGCTAAATATTAAACCTTTGAAGTCAATCTTACAAATACCATATTTAAACAAGTCAAAAATGCCAAACCTTAGTTTTGTAGGGCAGCCCGTTTAGGCAGACCAATTATCATTGATCATGCCTATCACTACCTGGAAATATTTACATATGATGTGTTGAAGTCAACCTTTGGAGCATGTTCAACTGAGTAAATGTCTCATCATTGCTTAAATTACGCTTCAAGGGACAGTGATGTCACAAAAAGTATGCACATTATAATACTCTTCATTTTTTATTTATATTGCAACCCATTTAGGCAGCAAACTGACTGGGCCTGAATTAATCACACCCGCCGCTAAATTAGTAAGTGTGAAATAACTAAAACATTGTCAAGTTTTACTGAAGGTTGCTTTAAAATTTTAAGGGCCACACCGCATCTCAACATCCTTCCAGACCCGTTGCGGCGGCTGAACACATTTACCACTTTGCACCTCTTTGCATTCAAATGTGGGCCGTCTAGGTCATGAGTGACGGTTTGAGGCGGGTGATCAACACTCAGAACTCAAAAGGCGGCACCCTGCTGCTAATATAGAACTAGCTCTATTATGCTAAACTAATCCGAATTTAACCACCATATATCTTGGCTTTTCTCTTCTCTCTTTCATCCGGCAGATTTGGAATACCACCCAGCGTGGAGGACCTTGAACGTTTCATCGCCGGATATTTTTACATGGAGGATCCTTCTGTCGAGAAACCTTCGAAGAAGAGGAAAATGGACTCAGCGACGGACACGGACGACCTAACCACTACGGACGTTTCGGTCAGTATGCTGGAGTCCATAAATAAAAAACTAGATGACCTCTGCCTCATCCGCGAGGACGTTAAAGAATTAAAGGTAAACTTGGATTTCGTCAGCCAACAGGTAAGTGACCTCCAACGAGATAATGCCGAGTTACGCTCTTCACTCGCGGCTGTTTCAGCCGAGTTGGAAACCATTAAAAAGGAGAATAAAACGCTAAAAGAAACAGTTTTGGATGTCCAATCCCGTAGCATGCGGGACAATTTAATATTCTCAGGCATATCCGAGAATACCTCTGACAATCCAGAGGTCGAGATAAAAAAAATTATGACGACGTCGTTAAAAATTCCTCAGTAGACGGTAAATAATATCTCTTTTCACTGGGTACATCAGCTAGGAGCCCATAGGGGCAACAAACCCCGTCCTATTATCGCCAAGTTTGAGCATTTTAAACAGAAATAATTTGTTAAAAGTAAAGGATGGGAGCTTAAAGGGACCTCATTTTGAATGAATGACCAATTCCAGAGAGAGATTAATAAACGGCGAAAGGTACTGTTTCCTATAATGAGACAAAATAGGCAGGAGGGTAAACGGACTGCGATAGTCGTTGATAAGCTATACATCGATGGCCAACTATTCCGGAACCCCAACTCCACTCCCTGGCTGTTCTAATTGGCATTGGTGGAACTAAACTTTGTTTGATTATTAGATGTATACATATACTGTATATGTGGTTATAAAACCTAAAATATGAATACTCATTATGTTTAGGCTATATTACAAATATAATATTAATACATAACTATATCTAAAGTATATTTAAACAAAAAATCTCCCTTAGGTTACCAGTTACTGGTGTATTGTTATGTTTAATCCCCCGCTAATTTCCTTCACTTTCATCTCCCTACCCGTTTTATCACTGTTATATTTATTTACACGTTACCTCATATTTTACACAATTTACATAAACCACCTAACCACTTTGATTCTATCCTATAACATGCCAATATTAACAAATAGCCTATACAGATATATACACAGGACTGAGTCTATATTGTTTGTATGCAGAAATTAGTTCTGGTTTCCTGGAATGTTTGTGGTGCTTGCTCACAGGCAAAAATAATAAAAATTTTAGACCATCTCTTAAAATTAAAAGCAGATATTTGCCTCCTACAAGAAACCCACCTACAAAAATCTGAAGAAAAATTACTTATTGATAAGAATTTTAGCCAAGCGTTCTCTGCCCCTTATAACAGTAGACAAAGAGGAGTCTGTATACTCATACATAAGAATGTATTCTTTACTCTAAATAATACAGACACAGACCCAGAGGGCCGATACATTATTATTCAGGTGACTATATTTAATAAAATATATACATTTGGTAATTTATATGCCCCTAATAATGATGATCGGGCCTTTTTCCATGAATTTTTCTCTAAGCTGTTTGAATTAGCAGCGAACTCTACTATTATTATTGGAGGAGACTTTAACACAGTCTTAAATCCATTAATAGATCGTTCTAATAATACAACATGTATAAGGCGATTACAATCTACTAAAGTAATAGGGGAATATATGGATGATTTTAGCCTCGTCGACAGCTGGAGACTGAAAAACCCAAATAAGAAGGAATTTACCTTCTTTTCCGCTGTGCACCGGTCCTTTTCAAGAATTTATTTTTTCTTACAAATAACTCTATTGCTGATAAAACTGTTACAAAAATACATCCTATTATTATTAGCGACCATGCACCAGTCTCCCTTTCTCTACAAGTTGATGATACCTTTAAACCACCCCCGACATGGCATTTTAACATCTCACTGCTAAACGACGCAGAGTTTGACAACATTATAAGAAAAGAGTGGGCAGACTTTTTGGAAATAAATGACTCTCCAGACTTATCTCCATCTCTTCTCTGGGAAGTTGGGAAAGCAGTAATTAGAGGTACAATTATATCATATTCATCTTATGAAAAGAAACAGGATCAAAAATTTGAAAAAGACTTAGAATATAAAATTAAACAACTGACGGATGAGTACGCAATAAACCCAAATAACCAAATATGGACTGACTGACAAAATACAAAAATACAGTTAGATGATATGCTATCTAAAAAGACAGAGTTTATAATACAACAATTGAGATACAACAACTTTAAATATAATAACAAATCAGGTAAATTTCTTGCAACCCAACTTCAACGCAATCGAAAAAAATCTCTTATAACGGCTATTAAAGGGACAACTGGTGAATGCACACAAATCACCAGAAGAAATTAATCAAATTTTTTATAACTATTATCGCAACCTATACTCAGAAACTAACAAGCCTAACCCTGAGCATATTGAGGCATTCCTCAGTAGCTTAAATATACCTCAGTTAACTACTGAATATAAAGATATGTTAGATGCGCCACTTACTATAAACGAGTTGGACAGTGCTCTAGATAGTATGCCTAATGGCAGAGCATCTGGCCCGGATGGTTATCCGGCTATATTTTTTAAGCACTTCTGGTTAATGCTTGCTCCACTATTCTTAAGAGTAGTAACAGAAATTAAAATTAATGGTTACATACGCCCACACATTAATACAGCAGCAATTAAACTTTTATTAAAACCAGAAAAAGACCCCACCCTTCCATCAAGTTACTGTCCGATTTCACTAATTAACACTGATATTAAAATTATCACTAAGGCTTTCGCATCTAGACTAGAAACAGTAATCTCGACAATCATTCATAGTGACCAAACAGGCTTTATTAAAGATTGTCACTCTACTAACAATATTAGGAGGCTCTTTAACCTTATTAGCATGTCACAGCGGCATGATAAAAAGGCAGTTATTATATCATTGGATGCAGAAAAAGCTTTTGACAAAGTTAACTGGTCCTTCCTCTTTGCTGTTTTAAATAAATTTGGCTTTGGGAAGTCATTTATTCACTGGGTGTCAGTATTATATGATTCTCCTAAAACTACTGTTACTACTAATGGGATTATATCTCAGAGTTTTATTCTACAGAGAGGCACAAGACAGGGATGCCCACTGTCGCCTTTATTATTTGCAATATTTATTGAACCGCTTGCATTAGCCATACGCCAGGAAAGAAGGATTCAAGGAATTCACTCCGGGGTAACATAACATAAAATTAATCTATATGCCGATGATATTTTACTTTATTTAGAAAAGCCTGCTATTTCGTGAGGGGAAGTATTTAAATTAATAACTAAATTATCACAGTTATCAGATTATTCTATTAACTGGACAAAATTACTACCTATTAGAGAAAATTCATGGAATCCTGCAAACCAGGACCCACACCACTCATTTCCTATATGTAATTTAAAATACTTGGGCATAAAAATCTCACCTAAATTAACTGATTTAATTTATTTAAACTTTACTCCACTTCTGGATAGCATTTATAGTGACTTTGAGCACTGGAATAATCTTCCTATTTCTCTAATAGGACGAATAGCCACCATTAAAATTAAGGTTTTACCCAAAATGAATACATTTTTTCTCAATGATTCCATTTAAACCTACGGCTAACTGGTTCCAGTTGTTGGACTCGGCCGTTACAATTTTTTTACTGGAATAACAAAAAAGCAAAGATTAGATAAGATCTACTCTTTAGAAAAGTAAATTCAAAGGTCGAGAGGCACCAAATTTTATGCACTACTATATAGCTAACCAGCTACAATATATCATTCTATGGGCACAACCCAACAGAGATACTAACTGTTGGCTGGAACTAGAACAGAAGGATTGTAATAACCCCAGACTTCTAGATTTGCTCTTCATTACAACATCGATTAAGCGACATAATTGTTTTAAAAACCCAATGATTTCCGCCACCCTGACTGCCTGGTGGAAGGCACTAGAAATTACAAAAGCCCAAGTGGAGCCCTGCGGGCTTTCTCCCCTATGGCATAACCCCGACTTTCAACTTAACAACCAATCGTTTTATTTAGGTGTGTGGGAGCAGAAAATAATCAGCAGAAAACACATCTCCACCATCTCTTCTCAGATAATATGTTTATATCATATACATCCTTGCTCCAACAATACAAAATAAAAAACAGATTTTTTTTACATTATCTGCAAGTTAAAAGTATGATAAAGAAACAAATTCCAACACTTCGGGGTACGCTCCAACCGCCTGTTTTAGCTAAAGATATTACCAAGCTTTCGCCGACAACAACAAAAAAACTCTCAAAAATATATGTTACTTTCATATACTGATAAAATATCTTTACCATCTCGAAATGGGAGACAGACTTGTCTATAGCTCCGGAATCTGATTTTTGGATTCAAGTTTGTGAAAACGTATTTAAAATGACAAAACACACAAATATACAACTTATCCAATATAAAATTATTCATAGAACATACATTACTCAATATATGATGAAGAAAATGGGACTCTCAGACTCCGGCATTTGTCTCCAGTGTTAACAAAACACTACAGACACTTATTTTCATGCTTTATGGTTATGCACTCCGGTTATGTATTTCTGGACTAAAGTCTTAGAAAAACTTTCCGCTATCTTTGACTGTAGGATACCGTTCTCTCCAAACTTGTGTTTGCTAGGTGACCTAACAACAACTGACTTACCACATAAACAATTTCAATCTACACTTGTAGCCCTTACTATCGCAAAAAAACCAATTATTTTTAACTGGAAAAATAAACAAACTCTGAATATCGACCAATGGTCTAATCTCCTCATAAATCACATTTTAATGGAAAAAATATCAGCCTCAAATAAAAAACAAATATCAAAATTTATAGAAAAATGGTCTACGTATATAGAATATTTTAACCTAAATCTGGTTACTTAATTCTGCCTGTCAGAGAGAGCCACCACATCGCGATAACTTACATCGCTGTTTCTGTATTTGGCAATTTGTAACTAATGGTTGTGTTTTTATAGTCAGGGGGGGGGGGGGGGGGGGCTGTGGACAGGTGGGGTGCCTGGCGGGCCTGCAGTGCCCCGTCCTGCTGTGTTGGGTTGGGGGCGCTCCTGCTCCTGGGTTTGCTCTCCGGCCGGTGGCCCCTGCGGGGGCCCGGGGGTTGTCCCTTGGCGCTGCCGTGGCCTGGGGGGCACTGAGGTGTTGCGCTTGCTCTGTCCTGGCAGGGGTTGGCGACTCCCCTCTCTGGTGGAGATTTTCATGCATGCCAGATCCACCACACCAGCATCTATCGAAACTCAGACACAATCTGCTTCTTCCTCTGGTCGTTTAATCGGTGGAGGCTGGTGTCTGTGGATCTCACTCTGCTTCATCTGTCCTTCCTTCCTTTCCTCAGTCTCTCCTTTGGTCTCTTGAGGTCTCCCTGATTTGTTGGAATTTAGATGTTTCTGGGGTTGGTGAAGGACTCTGGTTGGTGGCCCGGTGGGTGGTGGGTGGTGTCTGGTCGGTGCTGGATTTCACTTTCCTTTCTTTTCTTTGGTCCTTCCTCGGGTCTCCTGGCGGCCTCACGACTCAGGCTGGATTCTGAAGTGTTCGGTTTAGGTGAACGGTATGGAATTTTTTAATAGGTTTTAGGTGAACTAATGAATACACACTCACACGCACGCACACACGCACATGCACATACACATACTCACCCACATACAACATAAAAGTTCATAAAAAAAAAAGAGAGTAATGATGATGACATGTCAAATCGGTAAAATTACCGGAATGAACAATACTGAGCTCTCCCCCCAAAAAAATGTGGGCCGTCTTTTATCGGTTTGAGCCTGGGAGGCGGGAGGATGAGTAGTTATTACTCGGATGCCACGATAGCCTGCAGCTCCTCGCCCAAAAGAGCAGGCTCATTTGCTTCAGATTTATTAAATTTCAGATAGCGCCATTTTTATCTGGCCACCCGTCCATCTGTCTTTACGAGTGCGTATATGTGTGTGTGTGTGTGTGTGTGTGTGTGTGTGTGTGCGTGCGTGCGTGCGTGCGTGCGTGCGTGTGGACATTATCTGGGACTTTCATTTTGGACAACTATATTACCACCACTCTTCATTCACACTCATCATTTCCCACCAATGCCAGGCAGAGTGGGCTTGAGATGAAGGGCTAAAAAAAAGTGAGGGAAAAGTTACAGATGCATTTCAGAGTGGAATGCCGTAGGGACAATATGTTTTTCTCGTGCACTTGGAAGTAGTCAAACACTGACTGGATTGTCTTTTAATGGCTTGACAATAAGCACACCGGCAGCATCTTGCAACTTTAAATCACAATTTAACAAGATGGCTGAGGCTGTTTGTTTTGCTTGTTTGCTTGGGAAGTAATGATAAAAAAAATTGCTGATATTTCTATCAACATTAACCAGACTCCATGTGTGTGGGTGTGGGTGTGCGTGTGTGTGTGTGTGTGGGGGGGGGGGGCGTGTGTGTGTGTGTGTGTGTGTGTGATGTCTCCATCCCACCAACATTAGCAATAAACAGCAAGTGACATTTCTGGAACATCTTATTAGTCAGTAGGCACAGATGAAAGCAACAAATTGCAAACAAGCTCCTTAAAAAGAATGCCGCAGGCTCAGCTTGGATAACCTGCAAGCTTGATTTTATTTAAAAAAAAAATCTCATCACCACCACATAGATAATTAGTAAAAATCTGCACGATTAATGTTTAACGACATTTCAAGGAGCCACTGAAGAACATCCGTGCATTCATCTACATAGTCGTTGTATGTCTGTCTATTCATCTGTCATCCATCTGTCGATCCATCCATTTTTCTATCACGCAGCCATTCATCTACAGTATCACCATCCATACATGTATCAATGTCTTTCCACTTGTCTATCCATGTTTTCTATCCATCCATGACACCATTATTCATCAGCTTAGCATCTACCCATCAGTTTATCCATCCATTTATTTATCAGTCTATCTATCTGTCATCCATGAATCCATCTGTTGGATCATCCCATTATCCATCCATCATCCATCCTTCATCTATCAATCTCTGCCCCTCCATCCATCCACCCACCCACCCACCTATACAGTCATATATCCTTCCATCCGTCCATCCATCCATCCATGTCACATTTGTCCATCCACCAAACAATCCATCCAGTCATCCATCAATCTATTGCCACATCCATCATCTGTCTTTCATTCATGCTTTTACCATCCATCCACATCCATCCACCTGTACCATCCTTCCACAACATCTATCATAGCATCCATCCATCCAGTCCGCCCATTTATTGTCACCCATTCATCTATCTATTCATCTATCTATTCATCTATCTATTCATCCATCCATCCCTCTCTCCCTCCCTCCATCCAACCATTCATCTATCCAGCCATTCCCTGTCTATCATCCGTTTATTCATTTTCCAGGCCATCCAATGCACCTGCTAAACACCCATCCATCTGTCCATGCATCAACCGACATCTATCCCTCCATCCAACAAGTATTTATCAATGTATCATCTGCACCATCCACCCACTGGCATCCATCCATCCATCTGTCTTTGAATAGCCATGTATTGCACCTTTATCCGCACTCTCCTCAGTCCATCTGTCTTCTTCCAGCAAGTGTTTTGGATGGAAAGTCAGAGCTGTAAGGATGAAATACAAATCATTGGAGAGTGTGTGTGCGTGTATGTGTGTGTGTGTGTGTGTGTGTGTGTGTGGGGGGGTGTGTGTGTGTGTGTGTGTGTGTGTGATGTGTGTGCACATTAAAGTGAAATTGATCCATCCCGCTCCAGCTGCGTGGGGGTCGTACGCCGTTCCTCCTCGAGGAGCCCCAACAGGTTGGCGGCG
Source organism: Leptonotus elevatus (assembly GCF_054856555.1). Lineage (NCBI taxonomy): Eukaryota > Metazoa > Chordata > Actinopteri > Syngnathiformes > Syngnathidae > Leptonotus > Leptonotus elevatus. The sequence goes on from NC_141251.1 coordinate 19,992,929, forward strand.
TTTGTGCAGACTTTGGCGAGGCTTCAGTCCTAACAGTTGACACCTCGAACTACTGGTTGGTTGGCTGGTCGGCTGGCTGGCCTGCTTTCAAGGCCACAGCTGCGAGCGCAGGCAGCCTCGCGCTCTCTGTTTATTACAAAGGCAGACATAAGGCTTGGCTGGACTTGATTGCCGCACAGCCCCAAAACACTCTCCCCCGTGTGTGCGATCCTGACGTTTTTGATTTGACGCTAACACACTGAGTGATGGATGCGGCGACCGGATGGTGTTGACATGAAAACATTAAATCCAGTTGAGTGAATTATGGCCCACATCCCAGCAGGGGTGGATGCTGCTTCATAGATCACCAGCAACATCCCGGATGTCGAATGTGTGTGTAGTCTAGCAGAATGACTTTGATATTTTCATTTTGTTTGTCATTCTGTGTCCCTTGTTTGGACTTGTGTTTGTTTGTTGTTTCCTGCCTCTGATCAAAGGGAAATATTAGTACAATTGCATCTGTTTAATTCGATTAATTTGGCTTTTGAGACTAGCCAATGAAGACTGGTGGGTTTTGTGACGTATGATGTTAGGCTGTGTCATTCTCTTTGGTGACGTGGCTCAGTGGTAGAGCGGTCATCTCCCATCAGTGAGGTCGTGGGTTCGATCCTCACCCCAGGTGACCACATTGAAGTGCCCTTGAGTAAATCATTGAACCCCGATTTGCTCTCAGTGGACCTGGCAGCGCCCTGTGGGGTACCAGTCGACCACTGGTGTGTGCATGGGTGAATGTGAGGCTTTGTAAAGCGCTTTGGGCACTATAGCTAAATAAGCGCTATAAAAATAGCAGTCTGTTCCCAACCAAACATCTATCCCTCAATCCATTACTTTTGTAATTTGTCCATCTACCCATCAGTCAATCTGTCTGTCATCAATTCAGCCATCACACCATCTGTCTTTCTGTCTGTATCTTGCCACTCACCAATCCAACCACCTATTTATCCATCCACTGACACCCATCTATCCATTCATTTATCCCTAATCAATGGATGGGTTGATGATCAATGGATTCATAGCGCACATATGGATGACAAGTATATTTCCATTGATGTTGGACTGGACCCTCTACCACAAACTCCTGATTTAGATCCACAGTGTCGCAAGAGCCAAGAGCTCTGAGATGTTTCCCGCTCATTTGTGTGTGTATGTGTGTGTGCTCGTGTATTTGATTTCAAACAAGGTGTGAGCGATGCACTTGGAATGTTAACATGTCTCTCAGAGGCAGCCATGCATTTTAATGTGTGGATCTTCCTTGCCTGATATTTACAGCATAAGCTGGTGCAGTTAAGCAGCAGGAGGGGTGAGATAGCAATCCGGGTTCACATGGACTGTATAATATGTATTCCAGGCCAGTAGGTGGCAATGTCACTTGGTAAAGAAACACTACACTCTTAAAACTGCTGGGTCAAAAACAACTCAATTTGGATCTAAATTTAGACCGACCTGCTAACGTGGGTCAATTTGACCCAACTTTATGGGTTGTTTTTTATAAAACAACCAATTTTTTGGGACAAAATAACTTAAAAAAAGGGGTTATTTGTCCAAAACCAAAGTTGGGTCAAATTGACCCAAGTTAGTGTTGGTATGGTACATGTTAGAGGAAATAGGACTACTTTTACGACGTACAATTTGAGCCCTGGTGTCCCAGAGTTGTATTGCCAGGCAAAAAAATAATAATGCTAATGTAAAATATACAACAATGTGATCGCCATTTCAACAACTGGTAAGGTACAATCAGTTCACATTTTATAGTGGTTCAATTAAAAAAAATATCCACCCCCAAACAACACCACACTTCTTAATAGCTTACACTGCTCACTTCCTGGTTCTATACCAATCAGCAGCCCGCTCTTTCACCAACATGCATATGGCGCCTTCATCGACCTCGGGATCATTACTACAAACGTCACAAATATTCAATAAGCCAATAAAGGTTTAGATGGATGGATGGATAAAGGATAGAATGAGGAATGGCCAAATGGATGACAGATGAATGGATCAATATTTCTTCCGATAGATGGACGTCATAACATACTTCCTGGTTCTCCACCAATAGATAAAAGTCGGTGAGACAGTACACAGACTATGATCAATATTCAATATTATTGACTTTAGGTACATGAGAATTTACAAACAATAATTGACCAAACATACAATGTTTTATTTCAACCTCTACCTTTTAGCAGTTCTCTCCTTAAATGATCTAAAATCAACTTAGTTTTTTCTTTCACTCTGTTACAAAATGAAAATTATTGCCGCGCTTGGTGAAACTGAGGCTTTATTAGTCTAGTGCCGCTTCTCCTGCTGATATGAGCATGTTTGGTCGATATTCACGGGAATCTCATGCAAATCCTCCTCCAGTCGACTGGATTCACTCAGTACATTTTCTACAGCGGATTAGATCAGCTTGTTCCCTTGACACCTGCGTCTTTTCCATGCGTTTGCCTACCTGCATTGATTCAATCTAATCTTCACACGTGTACACGCAGCTATGAGAAACTGGGGATCTGTCCATGTATGTGTGCATGCATGTATAGGGATTTCCTGCCGCGTTAACCACTGATAATGCCATGTCGTAATAGACTTATTCCATCAAAGCAATAACCCACTGCGGGTCGGACGGCGGCAGGCGTCAATCAAAAGCAATTGGGCCGCAGTGTAACTCAGCAGGTTGTTCAGTAAAATGATGTGAGCAGATACAGAAAATGATGCAGCCTGAGTTGTTATTTTGTCGCATGGCAGCCTGCTGAGGATTATTGCGGTATGGTGAACCCAAGTGAAGCAGGACCAACCCCTGCAATGAACAGTAATTGACGCACCTGCTGAAAATGTTCAGAATTGCCTATATTAATTGTTTAAACTGAAAATATACCACAAACCACCATTTGTGGTATCGTTATACTTTAAAAATCATTGTAAGACAAAACAAAAGTAAATGGTATAACTGCACCCAAAGGTGCATATACTGTGACTAATGCTGCATTCGAGGCAAGTGGGAAGTTGGACTTTTCTGACGTCAAACCAGGAAGTGTGTACGGAAACGCCCCCTTGGACTCAGAATTCCCACTTGCGAAGTCGGAAAAAAAAGGACCCTGACTTCACCGACCGACTAAATTGTGACGTCACTCTACAATGGCGCGAATGGTAAAACATTTTTAAAAAATTTACTCGAGCATAAAACTAGATAGCCTTCTTCATTCATAAATATTTGACATAACTTGACGTAACACAAGTGACAGTGTGCCACTATCTTCCTGCCTGAAATTATATGGTGAACTACAGAAACGTATGGAATGCTTAAGAAATAAGATAAATACATAAATGAAGCAAAATTGCCAGAACGCAAGTTTGTTAGAGGTCAAAATGAGTTTTGAGGACTAAAATAAAAAAAACTATTTATCACTATCCACCATTTTGGTTGTTTGCTTTCGCCTCAAACGCAGGTCAGAACTGGGAAAAGCCAACTGGGATAAATCAGATTTCCGACCTTCCTCGAATGCTGCATTACACCAACAATGTAGGGTATATTTTGCTCCTCCCCAACTTGAAACCAATTACTATGCTACTTTCCTATTTAGACAGGGATATTGGGGTTCTTAAGAAAGAGCACAAACATGCAAATAGGTGAGTTGCACTGTTCTGTTTTGTGTATATATATATATATATATGGGGTGACGTGAGATCGAGTCCGGGCTTCGGCCTTCCTGGGTGGAGTTTGCATGTTCTCCCCGTGCTTGCGTGGGTTTCTTCCGGGTACTCTGAAAAAAAAAAAATGCAATTTTTTTTATTATCATTGCATTTATTAAAATTAATTAATATTAGATTATTATTATAAAATATTTAGGCCTATTTAGCATGAGCATTTTCACAAAAGACAATATAAATTGAAGTGCGTCTACACCACAGACATGCTGGCAAATGGTACATTGTCCATTAAACACCAAACGCGGGGTGAGCAACTGAGCATTGTCTGGCGGTGCAATTGCACTTTATAGTCAATGTACAATACTTCGCACCGGCGGGCACGGATGCGTGCGGTGCAGATGACACATTTGTAGGCTATTTGGAGCAGGACACGGTGCGGCTCACTTAAAATTGGCACAGTCACATCTTCACCAACATTTAAAATATATACATTTCTTTGCACCAGCCAATCGACTTTAGGAACGGATTGCAAAGTCACACACGGCGTCCTGTACAGATCTGTATTCACCCGGAGATAGTGGTAAGTGTTTACTTGTTTAAAACTGTTAATAGCAATAGTGCTAACATTAGCTAAAGTATTTAGCACAGCCATCAGAATGAATGCAAGTAAAAAAGTGCAAGCGCTCGAGGGGCTCTCATCTAAAAAAAAAGGAAGGCGCTGCAGGAGAAAGAGTGGCTCACCTGTAGTACAGTACTCGGCAGCGTTTTTCTTTCTTTCTTTTGCTTACATCACCACAACATCCTCTTTCGGCCATATTCTTTCGGCTTGAATTTTATTCCGGCCGAAAGCCGAAAATGCATATAATTTTTGGCCCAAAATTATCGGTGGCCAAATAATCAGTGCATTACTAATATATAGGATTTTTGCTATTTGTAGGCTGCCCGGGTCCCTATCACCCGCAAATAGCAGGGGCACGTTGTATAGAATATATAATGTGGTGATATTTATTTTTATTTTGTCTTCATGAGCATAATCAATATTGGAGTAATCCAAAAGTAATCCAGTTACATTACTTTAATATTATGGTACTTGGAATACGTTACTAATTTTTTTTTAGCAGGTAACTTGTAACTGTAACGGATTACATTTTAAAAGTAACCCTCCCAACCCTGATATATATATATATATATATATATATATATATATATATATATTAAAGCAAATTTAATATACCAGATGACAATTTTACATAGTGCACTGGTTTATTTGTGTTACTTTTAGTCGGCTTGGATTATATTCATTCTCCAACTTGGAATATTGACTAAACCAACCCCAGTCTGCTCTCGTATCTGAATACCTTTTGAGATTAAAAACCACCAATCCATCCGGGTGACAGGCGTGGTACAGCTAGCCAATCACAGTAAGACAAACCCATGCAATCACATCCAATGACTCTTAAGCATCTTCAATTAACTTAACATGCATGTTTTTGGAATGTGGGAGGAAGCTAGAGTACATAAAGAAAACCTAGGCAAGCATGATGAGAACATGCAAACTCCACACAGGAAGGGCCACTGCTTGAACCTTTAAACCTTAAACTATGAGGTGGTTGTGCTAAACACTAGGGCACCATGCTGCCTGATTAAAAACCATGGTAAAGACATGGTGGGCTAACAATGGGATAATCGTAAAATGCCATCAGAGCTGCACAGTTAACAGGGATTATTTCACTCACTTAAGACCTCTCAGCATGTTTACATAACAGAAATCATGTCTACATAAGGGTAAAAAGGCAGATAAAGTGCCAATGCTCGTAAAAATTGTCGCCCCTCTCTCGTAAAATCCACGGAGCTGTCGTTTACGAGACTCGTCAGTCTGCTTTCAGCCATCAACGTCCACTGCAGATGCCCGCTGCTGCTAATCGTTGATAATGGAGAGTTGGCTGGGAAAGTAAAGTGAGGCTCACTGGGGACTTTCATTGCCTTTTTCCAGTCCACACAATATACAGTAGCACAAGATGTTAAAGTGAAGTGGTATCAGTTCCTAAATTTTTTAATGCAATAATTATATATTTTTTTCACTTTGTGGTTTTAATAAAGAAAATAGCATTGTATTGCGTAAAAACATCATTAAACATAAAAAAAAATCACTACATAAAGTGTCCTGGTGCTGATGGAGTAACAGAACTATTCCCCGTGCCATCCCAGAATGAAAATGGGAAGGCCTACTACATACAACATTAAGTACAGACTGTGCTACCTTGACTTACGACATTACTATGCTCATAATGGAATTAAGTTTTGAAACACAGACTTTCTTTTGGAAATGTATGTATCTTTTCTGAGAGCCATATTTCCTTAAACATATGGAACGCTGTCCTAAACAGAACACAGACTGGACAGGATGTGCTCCATCATTTGTAACGCGACAGTGAAACTGAATCTTGTTGTTTCTAAACGAAAAAAGAAACACAACAGGGTTCGAGTCCACTCGAGGTCGTGCACTACATAAACTATCAACATTCCCGTCATACCAGGGAGGCCCCCCAAAGGAGACGTTAAGCCCTAAAACAAACACGACTCTGGCCAAGAGTCACGACCCTCTTGGGCTCCACTGTGGCCGCTTGGTTAGGCACACAACTTTAAGGCCAACATGAGAAAGGGCTCAAAATATTAGAAACAGCCCTCAGTGAGAATCATTAGCATGATGTCAATGTGTCGCTCCGTCTGTTCACTCTTTCACTCGCCCGTCCGCCCATCTGCAGCGCGCATGGCCACGTTTCGCGCTGCATTTTTAGCGTTTCCACTTTCTCACTGTCAGCACAACCAACCCTGCATTCGGAGTCCAGCGCTCCTTCCTTAAACAACCTTCTACCAACATCTCCGTTGATATGAAATTGTCACCCTTGACAGCTGTCACTCACACTCGAGCAGATGGGTTTCTATGGCAATTTGCGGCAACACCTATTGGGTACCAGTGTGCATATTTCAGATGACTTATTTAGCTTCATGAGCAAGACAACCTACTGGCAATGTGATACAATACAGCTGTGCAGCACTACAAACAATAATACGTCATAGTGCCAAATCAATACTTCTCTGACAGTGTCAATCAATACAGAGCATCATCATCAGACTGGTCTTGCTTTGGTAAAAGTTAGTTGCAGCTGTGAAGAAAACCAGGAAGCCAGCGCCTACGCCGGGAGAAACAAACAAACCTAACATGGACGAATGAACGGTGCAATTAATTCTGTTCTTGCAGATCTCCTCACCGTTTCCTTGTTTAATGTTGAACAGCGAGAGGCACTTTGTGCATTTTTAGCTAGTAAATATGCTCGTGCTTACCCCCCTTCCCCTCCCGACGAGAACGAAGACGACATTTTCATCCGTGGCAGGGATTTGTCAAAACAAATGTGCACAACACCGCATTGTCCAATCAGCTCAAAGTATTGTACACAATGTCCCGCCTTTCTCGAGCAACTCATCGAGGAGCAGTCCAAGATATTGTGGAGAACTCCCTTGAGGGAATTACAATATCAATCTGGCTATTGCCAGGTTACAGTAGATTAGTTGGTTGGTTAATTGGCTAGCCAATCGGTCACTTAGTTATGTTGGTTGATTAGTTGGTTTGTTGGCTGTTGGCTAGTCATTAAGGCAGTTAGTTAGCCAGTTAGTCAGTTGTCTTGGGCTAGTCGGTCCATTAATCAGTCTTTCAGGAAGTCAGTCAATTGTAATGGTTGGTTAGTTAGTTGGCTGGTTAGACATTATGTCAGTTAACTATGTAGGTTGTTTAGTTGGTCAAACAGTCAGCTAACCATTTTGCCAGCAAGTTAAGTTAGTCTGCCAGTCAGTAAGTTGCTAGTTGGTTGTATGTAGTTGGTTGGTTACACGATCCTATAATAGTTAACATCTTAGCAGAAATGTGCAAAGACGACATCACCTCACCTAACCTCCTCAACATTACGGCCTGAGTGGAACTCTGAACTCTTGTGTATCCTACTAGGTATCTTTGTAAAGGCATAACATTTGATACACATCTTATTATTGGATCTCATGAGATAGTTGTGTGCCATCTTTCTTTCATATGTTTCTTTAGTGTGCATGTGGTGATCCTTTTTTTCCATCCATGTTAACACCCCTCCAATAAAAGAGGCAGCATGAGAGGGATGAGATGCTGGATCAAACTCAGACTCATTTGGCTTCAGCAAGAAGGCGAAAACAGCCATTTAGTGTTAATTAATCCTTTGGAGTGAAACCTCCCCCGACAACAAATTATCTTTGGTTGATAGGCTTTCATGCACTAAGTGCTAGTTCTCATGGTTGTAAAATAAAAAATAACTAAATGAAGAAAAAAAAAAGGCCAAACCTGATTATTGTCTCCGGCGCTTGTGTTGTGCCAGCTGCTTTCTAAACCATTGTGCCGTCACGCTTTAAAGGCAGCGCGAACTCGGTGAATTGCGGGAAACTTTTCATGTTCTTGTTGTACCATCCAGCTCGGAGCTTGTTGGCCTCCGACAACACAATTAAGCTTCCTGGCGGCTCTTGTTTCTTTGATGTCTCAAATGTTGCACATTTGTGCCCTGGATCGACTGGACCAACACCACTGACTCGTCTTTGTCATGAGCTGCCAGCTGAACATTACAAAACATTTTGGCTTTTCATCTTTTTCATCCTTGCTGCTACAGAATGACAAAAACCCATTTCCACAAAACTTTGGCGAAGGATTTTGTCGAGGGAAGACGTGTTTGATGGATCCAAAAATGAGAGGAAAACCTAGCATATCGGAGTCCTAACAAAATAATTTTGCTGAAACTGCGTATGTTTACACATTTTCAAGCCTGGGTTAGGATTTCAAATTAGGGTTTGAAACCAGGGTTATGGTTTCAATGTAAGATTCCAAAGCAGGGTTAGGCTTTTAAGATTAAGGTTTCAAGACAGGGTTGGGATTTTAAAATAGGATTTTTAAGACAGAGTTGGGGTTTTAAGTTTAAATTTCAAGCCTAGGTTATTATTTTTTTAAACAAGGTTCAAAGTAGGGTTTCAATTTAGGATATTAAATCAGCATATCCAGACATAGAGTTTCAAAGCAAGATTTGAACAAAGGGTTACAGTTTTAAACCTATGGAGCAGGTTTCAATTTCCGATTTTAAGCCTGAGCCGATCTCCGTTTCTAATTTGGATTTCAAGTATGGTCACAAATCACAGTTTGAGGAAATAGTTAGGGTTACAATGTAGGATTCTAAGAAAGGGTGAGGGTTTCAAATTCGGATTTCAAGCCTGGCATAGGATTTGAAACAAGGCTGGAATGTCAAGTTGGGTTTTCACATTTGGGTTGCAAGCCAGGGTTGGTCTTTCAAGGCTGATTTAGGGATTCAAATTAAGGCTTCGAGCACAAGGTTTCAAAGCATGTTTCCCAGGAGAGATAGGGTTCAAGATAGGGTTTCAAAACAGGTAAGGTTGTGTGCCAAGCCTGGGTTAGAGTTCCATACATGACTTACACTTTCAAATTAGGATTTCGAGGAAGCCCATTGTGGTAGAGAAACTCAAACTTGCTCGCAGGTCTTCTCACGGCCTGTCAGGCTAACATGAGATGACAATCTTATGATATCAGAAAGTTCCCCAGCCTCACCGTCAGTCCCAAAGCTTTTCACTTCACGCTGCACTCATCCAGATGCAAGACAACCCAACAACAAGCAACCCAACAACTCTGACTCCTATCAGGGTGTGTGTTACAGTCAACTTCAGTAAAGAAATAACCCTTTTTACCTACCAAGGTCCTATGTTTTGATAGAGCTTTAATATATAATGTCAAGTTTATCATATTCAGTAATGTTTTGTAAAATATCTTTCACATTTTATAGATTTGTTTCCAATAAAATAATTTCCACACATTCACTCATGACATCTGTGGCATCTTTGTTAAAATATCACAATATTCTACGTCGAGTATCTCACAAGCTGTCAGTAGCTGGGAAACTCCTGAGATGTATCAGTGCCATCCTCAGATTCAATACAAATGGAAATGCTACACGGACAATGTTAACGTCATAACACTTTTAAAGGGAACAAGGGCAACCCTTATTTTCTAATTAAAAGGGAAAAGGTGACTTTTGCGCTGACTTTGTCCTGAGGAAGTGCACCGACACGGTGGATATGAATTTAATGTGAAAAGCAGAGGTCTGTTGTCCTCCCCTTGCACGGGATATTGTCTTGTTGACAAACACCAGGCTTCTATACACCTTGTTAACAAAAAGGTTGACATTTGCAAAAAAATAAAAAATATTCCCGCAACATGATTGGAATCTATAGGATGGCATTTAATCAAAGTTACCAAGTGGCTTACACAAAATGTCCATGTTTAGAGTAAAACAAATAATTATTTATTTAGTTAACTTGAATTTATCTAGGTACGGCGATCGAAAAAAACATTATCATTTTCAATGGTGACCTGACTGCAGACAGCAAAGTACAACAAAGTGAATACTTTTTTTTTTCTTTTCTAAAGAGCTCAGTATTGTTCATTCGGTAATGTCATCATCATTGCTCTTTTTTTTTATTTTTTTTGTATGTGGGTGAGTACGTGCATGTGCGTGCGTGCGTGCGAGTGTGTGTGTATTTGTTAGCTCACCAAAAACCTATTAGAAAAAATCCCATACCGTTCACCTAAACCGAACACCGCCGTCAGAAGACCCGAGGGGACCAAAGAAAACAAAGGAAAGTGAAATCCAGCACCGACCAGACACCACCCACCAGAATTCTTCCCCAACCCCAGAAACATCTAAATTCCAACAAATCCCAAAAAATCAGGGAGACCTCAAGAGACCGAAGGAGAAACTGAGGAAAGGAAGGAAGGACAGACGAAGCCGAGTGAGATCCACAGACACCAGCCTCCACCGATTCAATGACCTGAGGAGGAAGCAGATTGTGTCTGAGTTTCGATAGATGCTGGTGTGATGGATCTGGCATGCATGAAAATCTCCACCAAAGAGGGGAGCCGTCGACCCCTGCCAGAACAGAGCAAGCGCAACACATCAGGGCCCCCCAGGCCGCGGCAGCGCCAAAGGACGACCCCCGGACCCCGCCAGGGCTACCGGCCGGAGAGCAAACCCAGGAGCAGGAGCGCCCCCCACCCCAACACGGCCCGCGCCCCCGACCCAACGCAGCAGGACGGGGCACTGCAGGGCCCGCCAGGCACCCCACCGGTCCACAATCCCCGCACCCCCCACGACCCCCCGCCCCCCATCCACCCCAACCCAGCCCCAGCCGCCCCCAAGCCCCTAGACACCCCCCCACCTCCAGCAACCACCCCCAGCCCCCCCCCCCCCCAACAAAGCGGCCCCTCTCCCGACCCGACCAATATTATATATATTTTTTCCATTAAAATGTGATTTATGAGGAGGTTAGACCATTGGTCGATATTCAGAGTTTGTTTATTTTTCCAGTTAACAAGAATTGGGTTTTTTTGCGATAGTAAGGGCTACAAGTATAGATTGAAATTGTTTATGTGGTAAGTCAGTTTTTGTTAAGTCACCTAGCAAACACAAGTTTGGAGAGAACGGTATCCTACAGTCCAAGACAGCGGAAAGTTTTTCTAAGACTTTAGTCCAGAAACACATAACCGGAGTACATAACCATAAAGCATGAAAATAAGTGTCTGTAGTGTTTTGTAAACACTGGAGACAAATGTCGGAGTCTGAGAGTCCCATTTTCTTCATCATATATTGAGTAATGTATGTACTATGAATAATTTTATATTGGATAATTTGTAAATTTGTGTGTTTTGTCATTTTAAAAATGTTTTCACAAACTTGAATCCAAAAGTCAGATTCCGGAGCTATAGACAAGTCTGTTTCCCATTTCGAGATGGGTAAAGACGTTTTATCAGTATATGAAAGTAACTTATATATTTTTGAGAGTTTTTTTTATTGTTGTCGGAGAAAGCTTGGTAATATCTTTAGCTAAAACAGGCGGTTGGAGCGTACCCTGAAGTGTTGGAATTTGTTTCTTTATCATACTTTTAACTTGCAAATAATGTAAAAAATTTCAGTATTTTATTTTGTATTTTTGGAGCAAGGATGTATATGATATAAATATATTATCTGAGAAGAGATGTTGGAGATGTGTAATTCCTTTCTGCTCCCACACACCCAAATAAAACAATTGGTTGTTAATTTGAAAGTCGGGGTTATGCCATAGGGGAGAAAGCCCACAGGGCTCCACTTGGGCTTTTGTAATTTCTAGTGCCTTCCACCAGGCAGTCAGGGTGGCGGAAATCATTGGATTTTTAAAACAGTTATGTCGCTTAATCGATGTTGTAATAAAGAGTAAATCTAGGAGTCTGAGGTTATTACAATCCTTCTGTTCTAGTTCCAGCCAACAGTTAGTATCTCTGTTGCGTTGTGCCCATAAAATAATATATTGTAGCTGGTTGGCTATATAGTAGTGCATAAAATTTGGTGCCTCTAGACCTCCTTTGGATTTATTTTTCTGAAGAGTAGATAGACTAATCTTTGCTTTTTTTTTATTCCAGTAAAATTTTGTAGCGGCTGAGTCCAACAACTGGAACCAGTAAGCCGTAGGTTTAAATGGAATCATTGAGAAAAAATAGTTTATTTTGGGTAAAAGTTTCATTTTAATAGTGGCTATTCGTCCTATTAGAGAAATAGGAAGATTATTCCAGCGCTCCAAGTCACTATAAATGCTATCCAGAAGTGGAGTAAAGTTTAAATGAATTAAATCAGTTAATTTAGGTGAGATTTTTATGCCTAAGTATTTTAAATTACCTATAGGAAATGAGTAGTGTGGGTCCTGGCTTGCAGGGTTCCATGAATTTTCTGTAATAGGTAGAAGTGTTGATTTTGTCCAGTTAATAGAATAATCTGATAACTGTGATAATTTAGTTATTAATTTAAATACTTCCCCTCACGAAATAGCAGGCTTTTCTAAATAAAGTAAAATATCATCGGCATATAGATTAATTTTATGTTCTGTTACCCCGGAGTGAATTCCTTGAATCCTTCTTTCCTGGCGTATGGCTAATGCAAGCGGTTCAATAAATATTGCAAATAATAAAGGCGACAGTGGGCATCCCTGTCTTGTGCCTCTCTGTAGAGTAAAACTCTGAGATATAATCCCATTAGTAGTAACAGTAGCTTTAGGAGAATCATATAATACTGACACCCAGTGAATAAATGACTTCCCAAAGCCAAATTTATTTAAAACAGCAAAGAGGAAGGACCAGTTAACTTTGTCAAAAGCTTTTTCTGCATCCAATGATATAATAACTGCCTTTTTATCATACCGCTGTGACATGCTAATGAGGGTAAAGAGCCTTCTAATATTATTAGTAGAGTGACGCTCTTTAATAAAGCCTGTTTGGTCGCTATGAATGATTGTCGGGATTACTGTTTCTAATCTAGATGTAAAAGCCTTAGTGATCATTTTAATATCAGTGTTAATTAGTGAAATCGGACGGTAACTTGATGGAAGGGTGGGGTCTTTTTCTGGCTTAAATAAAAGTTTAATTGCTGCTGTATTCATGTGTGGGCATATGTGACCATTAGTTTTAATTTCTGTTACTACTCTTAAGAATAGTGGAGCAAGCATTGACCAGAAGTGCTTTAAAAATATAGCCGGATAACCATCCGGGCCAGGTGCTTTGCCATTTGGCATACTATCTAGAGCACTGTACAACTCGTTTATAGTAAGTGGGGCATCTAACATATCTTTATATTCAGTAGTTAACTGAGGTATATTTAAGCTACTGAGGAATGCCTCAATATGCTCTGGGTTAGGCTTATTAGTTTCTGAGTATAAATTGTGATAATAATTATAAAAAATTTGATTAATTTCTTCTGGTGATTGTGTACATTCACCAGTTGTCCCTTTAATAGCCGTTATAAGCGATTTTTCCCGATTGCGTTGAAGTTGGTTTGCAAGAAATGTACCTGATTTGTTATTATATTCAAAGTTGTTGTATCTCAATTGTTGTATTATAAACTCTGTCTTTTTAGTTAACATATCGTCTAACTGTATTTTTGTATTTTGTAAGTCAGTCCATATTTGGTTATTTGGGTTTATTGCGTACTCATCGGTCAGTTGTTTAATTTTATCTTCCAAGTATTTTTCTAATTTTTGATCCTGTTTCTTTTTATAAGATGAATATGATATAATTTTACCTCTAATTACTGCTTTCCCAGCTTCCCAGAGAAGAGATGGAGATAGGTCTGGAGAGTCATTTATTTCCAAAAAGTCTGCCCACTCTTTTCTTATAATGTTGTCAAACTCTGCGTCGTTTAGCAGTGAGATGTTAAAACGCCATGTCGGTGGTGGTTTAAAGGTATAATCAACTTGTAGGGAAAGGGAGACTGGTGCATGGTCGCTAATAATAATAGGATGTATTTTTGTAACAGTTTTATCAGCAATAGAGTTATTTGTAAGAAAAAAATAAATTCTTGAAAAGGACCGGTGCACAGCGGAAAATAAGGTAAATTCCTTCTTATTTGGGTTTTTAAGTCTCCAGCTGTCGACGAGGCTAAAGTCATCCATATATTCCCCTATTACTTTTGTAGATTGTAATCGCCTTATACATGTTGTTTTATTAGAACGATCTATAAATGGATTTAAGACTGTGTTAAAGTCTCCTCCAATAATAATAGTAGAGTTCGCTGCTAATTCAAACAGCTTAGAGAAAAATTCATGGAAAAAGGCCCGATCATCATTATTAGGGGCATATAAATTACCAAATGTATATATTTTGTTAAATATAGTCACCTGAATAATAATGTATCGGCCCTCTGGGTCTGTTATTGTATTATTTAGAGTAAAGAGTAAATTCTTATGTATGAGTATACAGACTCCCCTTTGTCTACTGTTATAAGGGGCAGAGTACGCTTGGCTAAAATTCTTATCAATAAGTAATTTTTCTTCAGATTTTTGTAGGTGGGTTTCTTGTAGGAGGCACATATCTGCTTTTAATTGTAAGAGATGGTCTAAAGTTTTTATTATTTTTGCCTGTGAGCGAGCGCCATAAACATTCCAGGAAACCAGAACTAATTTATGCATACAAACAATATAAACTCAGTCCTGTGTATATATCTGTATAGGCAATTTGCCACCACTGGCATGTTATAGGATAGAATCAAAGTGGTTAGGTGATTTATGTAATTTGTGTAAAATATGAGGTAACGTGTAAGTAAATAAAACAGTGGAAAAACGAGTAGGGAGGTGAAAGTGAAGGAAATTAACAGGGGATTGAACATAACAATACACCAGTAACCCAAGCGAGATTTGTTTGTTTAAATATACTTTAGATATAGTTGTGTATTAATATTATATTTATAATATAGCCTAAATATAATAAGTATTCATATTTTTGGTTTTATAACCACATATACAGTATATGTATACACCTAATAATCAAACTAAGTTTAGTTCCACCAATGCCAATTAGAACAGCCAGGGAGTGGAGTTGGGGTTCCGGAATAGTTGGCCATCGATATATAACTTATCAACGGCTATCGTAGTCCGTTTACCCTCCTGCCTATTTTGTTTCATTATAGGAAACAGTACCTTTCGCCGCTCATTGAGCTCTCTCGGGAATTGATCATTCATTCCAAATGAGGTCCCTTTAAGCTCCCGTCCTTTACTTTTTACAAATTATTTCTGTTTAAAAAGCTCAAACTTGGCAATAATAGTACGGGGTTTGTTGCCCCTACGGGCTCCAAGCCGATGTACCCGGTGAAAAGAGATGTACCCGGTGAAAAGAGATGTTATTTACCGTCTCCTGAGGTATATTTAACGACGTCGTCATAATTTTTTTTATCTCAACCTCTGGGTTGTCAGAGGTATTCTCGGATATGCCTGAGAATATTAAATTATCCCGCATACTACAGGATTGGACATCGAGAACAGTTTATTTTAGTGTTTTATTCTCCTTTTTCATAGTTTCCAGCTCGGCTGAAACAGCCGCGAGTGAAGAGTGTAACTCGGCATTTTCCCGATGAAGGTCATTTTTCCTCTTCATCGAAGAAGGTTTCTTCGACGGTTTCTCAACGGAAGGATCCTCCATCGCGCAGCTGTAAAAATATCCGTCGATGAAACGTTCAAGGTCCTCCACGCTGGGTGGTATTCCAAATCTGCCGGATGAAAGAGAGAAGAGAAAAGCCAAGATATATGATGGTTAAATTTGGATTAGTTTAGTATAATAGAGCTAGTTCTATCTTAGCAGCAGGGCGCCGCCATGTTAGGGTTTCCTGGTCTCGCTGTAGGTCTCGCGATAATCACAGCATCTCGTGAGCGACTTCCTCCTCTCTGAGCGACTTCCTCCTCTGAGCGACTTCCTCTCTGAGCGACTTCCTCCTCTGAGCGACTTCCTCTAGTGCATACTAATGCATATAAAGCAACCTGTACTATGTAATAAAGTTACATATTTACATAATATACTGCATTACAGTTACAAATATACATACAACACTTAAAAAAAATATATATATTATTGGAAAGAATGAGGTGAGAAACAGTAACACAACAATGACCAACGGAGGGAGACAGAACGAGAAGCCTGACGGGTCGCCTTTTAGCAACCCACCATGTTTCTTTCTTCTGATATATTCTCTAAACCAGGATAATAGACTTTGTACCACTATTTCGTATACCACAGCACACAAGAAACCAAACTACACCTTACATGCAGATTGACTCAGATATAGCTCTGGTGCGAGAAATTGCCGGCTTGTTTGTGAATATTCTTATTCATCCAGGTCAATTCATTCTCAGGGCAAGTGAATCGGTTGCAATTGGACTGCTCTCCTTGTCATCAAAGTTATTTCACTTCTCATGAGAGTAGGCTTCTCTTTATACAGTACTACTATTTTGTGTTTGTGCCATTCACCATGGGACAAGACATAGGAGAATACCCCCTGCACTACTTCAGACTCACACAGAAGAACAAAAAATGCTAGTTCGCCTTTGTACCACCATTTTGTGGGGGTGCCCATTTTGTGTGGGTGCCGTTCATACAGAAAAGCTCTGAAATTCCCATTATTCCTTCTTTCCTGTAGGGCTGCCAAGATTAGTCGACTAATCACGACGACATAGACGATCAAAACCATCGACAATTAATATTAATAGTCAGCGAGTCATTTATTTATGTATTTATTAATTTGGCACTCTGTTTTTGTCGAAAAATGCCTCGTCTCGCACTTCTACCAGAGTTGGATGCCATGTCTGTGACGAACATTCGCAGTAGTGTTCATCCGGGATAGAAAGAAAAGCATTATGGGTAGTGTAGTGTCATGGCTAACCCGTGTTCGCAACAGAACCCAAAACTTCAGGTGCATCTCAACCAAAATACTTCATATGAGGTAACCTTCCCTTTCATGGCACCACGGCAGTGATAAAGCAGCATTTAAAAAGGAAGAATGTTGTGGCTGATGCCTAATAATATTTCTGGCATAATGTATATAGTCATGTCTGGAAGCTAGCATTAGCACCGTGTGTGTTAGCACCGTGTGTGTTAGCACAGTTCTGTTTGGCACGCTAACATATTTGTAAGGTTTACGGAGGCTCTAGTCAGCGAACTCACGTTTATTAATAACCAAAACAGTTTGCCACAGAGCGTGTTGACATCGAACGTGCTCCCTCACGGAGTGTTGCGTTCATGAACTCGGACATAGCAAGACTCAACAATGACAGATTTTCCGCAACACCTCAATGGCAACACATTACAATAAAGCAAAAAATAGTTCGTTATAATATGAAATAAAGCGCTTTAAAAAAGTTCCTTCTAATCTTTAAGGATTTATTTCTTTATTTTTATTGCAGGTGCATACCACATTTTGTTTGTGAAGATCAATTTACTTATTTTAAATAACACATGGTAGTGAAGCAAAACAAAGCATTTTGGATAAAGGGTAAATAAAACAAACAAACAAAAACAATACAAGTATTCATTTTAGTTGTGTTCAGCACAGTGTACTTTACTAATTTTACTCATCTCATTTAACTGCCTTTTAGACCCACATTAAAAAAAGGCTTATAGTTTCATAGTATTAGTGCTACCCTGCATAGTTTTTTGTTCAATTTTAAAATACACTTAAGATTTACAGCAACAAAAAGTACCATTGCAGTTTGTACCATCATTCAGAAATTATGGTACAAACTGCAAAATCTAATCAAAGTTCATTTTACTCTCATTTTAATTGTCTTTGCCGCTTGTTTGTGCAATATGCTGCTATTTACATCATGTCTGTCATGTGAAAAACACGTCCATTTTTTTACTTTTTTACATTTATGAGATGAAACTGAATGCAGACATCCCAAAAATGTATAAAAAAAAATATATATATATATAAATGGACATGAATGTTTTTCACAGGACAGCAACGATATGTTCCGATTAGTCGTTTAATCGCGACTACTGTTGGTGATTAGTCAACTAGACAAAATAATCGTTTGTGGCAGCCCTACATTCCAGAATTCACTGGTCTAAATTGCGGTGACGTGGGCCTAAGAAACTGGGCTCCCCTTACATATAGAAAACTTCCTGCCTCTGATGCAGCTCCCATACTACTTCCAAAGCCTTTGTGCCCGACCATCTTTGTCTGTGCCATTTACACAGAGGGCAGCAACAAAGGAAAAAGCCACACTGGCAGTGTAAAAGGGGCTTTTCTGTATACCTCAGGGTAGAGGTACAAAAACAAATGTGGAGTTCAGTCTTTGGTTCAGTCGACAAACAAGAAGAGGTTAGCTGACAGGCTCTTTGGAGCATCCAACTGGGAATTGTGCATGGGGGGGAGTTTAGGTACCAAATGTTGATGTGTTGCAGCCCAGGCTTTGACGAGTGTACTGGGAAAGATCCGAGTGAGTGTTTCTGACGTGCTCGACGCTCCTCAGGGAAAAATTTACTTTCTGCCTAACGGCAGCAATGCGGCGTCTATCTGCTTTCTTTCCTTCTTTCTTTCTTTTTCTCTTCCATCGCTCTGTCTCGTTACCTCGCCACCCAAAGGTCAGCCAAATGTCGGACCAGCCAGGCCGGGATGGTTTCATCCTAGAAGTTTTTTCAGCCGCAAAGCAACCTGGGTGCAATTAGCCACGCTAATTGACCCGTGAAAGCTCTGCAACCCAGTTGGGGTGCCCGATCCGTACTTTTTTAGAGGTGCTGACATGCAGGATGTGCATGCAAAGTGTTAAATATAGTGCCTCGCCCTGGGAGCCGCTCCAGTGAAAACATTCCTTAGGAAGCAAAGTCTCATTTTGTCAAAGTCTGCTTCGGGAGCCAAAGTGGGTCATGGGAAGACGCTGTCCAGTTATTCACAAGTAGAAAGTCATTATTCAATAAGATTTGGGATCCAGGCGTTGGCACATTGGGAAGTATACCGACGGCAAACAGAGTTTGGCAAATGCAGTGACTTGAAGAGTAATTCATACATTTTTCTTTTACTCAGATATCACTATTTGTAAGCCCTTAAACCCATGTTTTTATTATAAGTGGGTCTCGAAAGTTAAACTTCACACTAACCTTTCACATAGACGATGTTATACCTCAGTTACATTTTGAGTACTACCCCGGAAGCCAAGACGTTGACCAGTTCAACAACCCCCCAATCCTGCATCGGTACCTAATACACAAGGATACCAAATTGTGAAAAAGATGCCTTTTAGTCCAACCACTCTAGAAAAAATTGCTGAAAAATATTCACTCTCCAAAGTGAAAGCTCACACAGTTACTGTGGCTCTGTAAAACAGTTTTTGAGATCAACAGATATAGACAGTGAGTCTTGAGTCTAAGCCTCTATGTCGGAAGATGGCAAATGAATGGGTTAACTTCAAACTCCCCGTGCCGCATTAGTAGTAAGTAAGCCAGAAAACAGACATAATTTGTCTCACTAGTCTCCAACGTGCAATCAAAATGGGCTAACGTAGATTCACAGTCATCCAGGTCATGGTAATCCGCAAAAGTTGAATCATGGCATACAATGGAGAAACGTTGAACGGGCACAGATCATAACATCTGCGACTGGCTTTTAAAGTCCTGAGTCAGCAGTTCATTTGCATCTCAGGAAGAAGATAACCCTAACCCTCCTTTGAGGAAAACAACACCCTAATTCTGGATAAGAAAGAGGTGTAAAAGAAGCCATCCACGTCAAACTAGAAAATTCATCTCCAAACAGCAGGTTAAGTCATCACCTATTATCTGCATAGAACAATGTCCTTACATCTGTCTCCCCTACGATTATCTCACTCCAAGGGAAGAGTGTTCCGAACAAGCTATTTTGCTACAAAATAAGTGAACGGCTGATTGCTATTCCAGATGGTCTGACAAAATCAATGACACGCTATTGTTAATCATCCACAACCAAGGCATAGATAGGGACATGCCACAATTAAAATTTTGAACTGAAAAAGCCAGGGTGAGAAGCTTGGTCATCTGAAAGGGACTCAGTGTCGAGCCGCTACTCCTCAATGTTGAGAGGAATCCGTTGAGGTGGCTCGGGCATCTGGTTTGGATGCCTCCTGGACGCCTCGAGAGGTGTTCCAGGCATGTCCCACCGGCAGGAGGCCCCGGGGACGACGCAGGACACGCTGGAAAGACTAAGTATTTCGGCTGGCCTGGGAACGCCTTGGGATCCCGTTGGAGGAGCTGGTTGAAGTGGCTGGGGAGAGGGAAGTCTGGGCTTCCCTGCTAAAGCTGCTGCCCCGCGACCTGACCCAGGATAAGCGGTAGATGATGGATGGATGGATGAACTAAAAAGGCAGCGTGGATCAGTGGTAGAGTGGTCGTCTAGCAACCCAGAGGTTGTGGGTTCGATCCCATGCCATTGTAAACCACGGCGAAGTATCCTTGAGCAAGATA
Source organism: Leptonotus elevatus (assembly GCF_054856555.1). Lineage (NCBI taxonomy): Eukaryota > Metazoa > Chordata > Actinopteri > Syngnathiformes > Syngnathidae > Leptonotus > Leptonotus elevatus. The sequence continues at coordinate 20,013,468 of NC_141251.1, forward strand.
CTGAACCCTGAGTTGCTCCTGATGCTGTGTCATCTGTAGGTGAATGAGTAGTCAACTGTAAAGCGCTTTGAGGGCCTTGTCAGGTGGAAAAATGCTATATAAATGAAGTACCGATTAAAGGTTAAAGTTCAGATTAAAGGTGAAACATCTTCAACAAACAAAAAAAGTTGCCTAGATCCAACCATTCAGGATGGTTAAGTGTAGAATCTGAATTTACTTGCTCAATTTCCAAAGTGCAGGTTCACACAGAAAATGTGGCTTTGAGATTCAGATAATTATGAGGGATGACAGCAACAATTGCTTGTGACATAAATCTGACGTGGGCAGTGAGTCTCGGGTGTGAAACTTCACACTCTCCTTACACAAAAGCGACGTTCACGTCTCCTATACTGTCATCAAATTTGCATCGGTACCTTACATAGATGGCAGCGAGACGTGCAGGCTTTTGTCACTGTACAAATAGAAATTGGCTAACAGTAAAGTATATTCATTCAGTTGCTAAAGTGAACGTTCACATAGCCGCTGTGGCTTTGCATATTCAGATGTGTGGTGATGTTGGTGACAATTGCTTTCGACATAAAATGGGCAGTGAATCCAGGATCTTGACTTCCCACTCCCCTTTCATACGGGTACAGTGAGCGACAAAAATGCTGGTTTTAGTCCCACTACTCTGCAAAGCTTTAAGGCTGAATTGACGAAATAACGAACTAACCAAGTCAACTAAGTAACTAAACAAATTTATACGTAACGTCCTGTCTAATCAACGTCACGTCACCTCAACTCCAGGATGGTCGGAAACACGTCACCGCTGAATGTGTCTCCAGGAATATTCCATGCCATAAGGAAATATATCAAGTGTGTTACTTTCACATAGCGTCAGAATTTGTAGAAGTTGACATATTTCACTGGAAACGTAAGCGAGGAAGCACTTTGGCTGCTGGAATGTCAGCAAAGAAAAATGGAACACATATCTTTCTTCCACCTATTCCGGCGTGTGTGCGTGTGTGTAGCCCCATATGGAGATCATTACGTCGTGGACAGAGCCTCTTTGAGCGTCTGATGGCAGCTCATCTGTCTCTCGCTCTCGTCTCACTTTACTGTTTGATGATTGGCTGATTACTGGATCCGAGGAAATTATGTTGTAATGCTAAAAACGTACAAGAAAAGATGAACTTATCCAATTTCAACTCTTCGTCCTGCCAATTTTCCTTTGTCTTGTGCCGTCGTTTACCCATCCCTTCATTTTCTTCTCCTTCCTCTGCATTTTCCGTCTCTCTCGGGAGCCGTCGAACCACGATGACGGCTGTATTTAAAAAGGCATTTAAAAAGCGAGGCCGCAAAAAGCTTCAAAGTCTTTTATCCACACGCGGCTGCCAAAATGTCCGCGGGAAGTGTGGGGGAAGTGAAATAAGTGCAGTGGAAGCTGCAAAAGTCAAACATAATTTGTGATCCGTGACGCTGGTTGACTTCCAAGTTGTTTTCATTTGAAATTTTCCCATAGGAAATATTGTAAAGTGAATTTATTCTCTATCACAAAACCTTGTGTAAGTGTCTGAGTTGTCATATACAAATGCACGGTCAAAATACCCCAAATGTCCAGTGTTATTTTGGCCTTTTACTTATTCTAAAGCTGTATATTAATCATATTTAAACAGTAATATAAGGTAATGAAGAAAAAGCATATTTAATGTAATGGAACTTCCATGTAATTGGTGTTTGATCAATTGTATTGTTCATATTGTACTGTATTGATTACAAATATTGTAAGCAGACTTACTGAAATTCCCAGTGACGTCACACACACTGACGGATTGAACTCCAGGTTTTGTGGTTGAGCTGCTGCACTTTTGGGGGATTCCACAAGATGAATAACCATCTTATATTTCCTTTAAACTGTGTCACCATGTGCACAATAATGAGGTGTGTGCATGTGTGTGTGTGTGTGTGTGTGGTCCATTTCTACATTTTCCACTGTCGAGTTCCACCACATCTGTGCAGTGGTGAGTGTATCCTGGTGTTTTGCATGTACCCATACAGTATTTACACGGGTGTGTATTCATTCATGCAGCGTCAGCGGGCGAGTGTTTAAAAGCTCTTAAGTGTTGGGTTTGGACCTTGCACCCTTTGAAGGAAAAACACATCCGCTCTAGAAGTTGAAAAAAAAAAGTGAAACGTGAAATTAAACATTTGTTGTCACTGGTAGTGGCTTCTGGCAGATGTTTGAAGGTGTTTCAAAGTTTGTCAACATTTAAAAGTAGAAATGTATTCAGCATACTGTACACTGTAGGTTAGTTAGCAAAATGAATAGCAAATATGTCCGAGTAGTACTATTACTACTACTTTCTTATTAGCCATTTTATAACAATTTAGACTATATAGAGATCTTTAAAAAAAAAAAAAAAAAAAATGTATTCATTCTATATATTGCAAACAAATGTTTCACTTTAACCGGAAGAGAAATTGGAATTTGATTTGGGAACATTTTGGAGTATTTTAGCTTAATTCAGAATTGTATGACTTCATTCTCAAAGCTGTGAGCTGCATGTGTAAGAAATGTAAAAGATTATTTAGTATTTGGAGTACTTACTGTGCCTGTCAGCGCATCTAATGCTACATGATGTGACATGTATATGTAATATAATCAAAAAGCATGTACATGTCTTCCTCTACATAAAATGTATTTAGGAATCAAGCATGCACTCCAAATGATTAGCATGTTCGGTCTTGAATGAGTTACAAACAATCAATAGATAATTCTGGAGCGACCGTCCAAGATGAAAAAATAAATAAAATAATAATAATAATTCAAAGATTCAAACGAATTCTCTTTGTTGTCTTGAAAGAACCTCGTGCCATCAAACACTTCCTGTCTGCATGCTCATCAAGACTTCGGAAAAAGTTACTGCACTTCGATCCAGACTGCTGAGATTCACAAGCTATAGGGCATGTCGATGGATGGATGGATGGATGGATGATGTATAGATGGATAAAGGTAGATAATGATGATGGATGGATGGATGGACGGACGATAAATGATGATGTTAAAAGTATTACAAAAGTAAGGTGAAAAGGTCAAAACAAAAAGTATGGTACTTTTTACCTTTTTTTATGCAACACATAAAGATTAGGATTGTTCCCGCATCTCTGCCCTCTCATCTTCCTACCCTCGTCTTTACATTTGGGACGAGAGGCCGGTTACCGTCTCGCCATCTGTTTGCGGAAAGGTCGAAACAAAGAGTGGGAGTCAGCCCTCTGGAGGGCGACGGCGAGTGAAAAGTCACTGCCAGTGACAAAACAGGAAAAGAAGATGAGTTAGTACAATAACAGACAATTATTGTATATGAGCAAACTGTGTGGTGAGATGTCAAACCAGTGTTGGTTTCAAATTCAAGTTTGCCAATAATAGGGTTTGAAGTTATGCTTACAAATTGAGGTTCAAAGCCTGGGTTGGAGTTTTCAATTAGGATTTCAAGCCTTAATTTAGGCTTTAAATTAGGATTCCAAGTAGGGTTTAAAATCTCAATTAGGGTTCCAAGGTAGGGTCTTAAACCAAGATTAGGGTTTCAAATTAGGGTTCAAAAACAAAGAATAGGGTTTTAAAGTAACATTTCCAGAGCTTGTGTAACAATTCCACTTCCAAAACACATTGAGAACACATTTTGAGCCAAACATCACAGAGAAAAAGTCATGTGGGACATCCACGTGTTTTGTACAAACAAAATGTCACACAAGTACTCTCTGCTGACCCGAGTGTGTGTATACTGTATGTGCATGTGTGCGTGTGAGTGAAAGCAAGAGAAATGTTATTTTCAATCAGTGGCCTCAGCGAGGGGTGGTCCAACATTCAGAGGGTGACCCCTGATGCGTTAAAGGACATTTTCACTGTGTGCATTTGTGTGTGTGTGTATGAGACAGAAAGAGCAGGTGTGCATCTTGTGTGTCTGTAATAGAATGATCAGCAGGGAGTGAGCAACAGCTTTGGGATGGATGCAGACTGCAGTATTATGTACACACACATACGCACACACGCATTATATACAAATACACACAAACAGTATACACACACACGGTCAAAACACTTTTCTAAATTGAGCATAAAAGTCATTTTTACACTTACACAGTTAATAGACATTTGAATTACAGCTACCATTCGACACTCGAATGGCTTACTTGTATGTTAATGTAATAATTTTCCACTTTATCATTTTGTGTACATTTACAGTATTTCACATCCCCTTGCCCTGTCGGCAGCAACCATTCGGGAGGCCGTCGGGGATAAACGAGCAAATACGCCGTTCAGCACTAAGCTCGCAGGAATGCCACAGTTTAGGCAACAGGCCGTGAAATTACTACTTTATCACTGGCCGAAATGTAATTGTTATTGTGTTGGGATGCCGTGTGCCAAAAAGGGCGTACGTGTGTGTGCGTGTGTGTGTGAGTGAGGGGGAAGGTGGGGGTAGTGGGGGCAAAATAGAATTGAAGGTAATCTGAGTAGAAAGAAGCGGCAGCTGCAGCTTTTCTTGGGGGATTCTTTGCATGTCAGTGTCTCCTTGCTGCCTTCCTATCTTAATCTGAAGGTTTTAGCACTGCTTAGCGAGGTATTCTTTCTCTGCGTGTGCGCACACGCCTGTGGTTTAACAGACACTGAAAAACACACACCAGCGCACACGACACCTGCACAGTGAACCCCTAGACACCTCGTAAACCCTGTAAGGATTCACACCAGATGTGACCTTCAACCCTTGCACACACCCACATCTGGATCACGTGCATGCTCACCGATGATGATGATGTCTTACTTTGGCGCCTCCATTAAAGGTTGCAAAGTTTTTTTTGTTTTTTTTGCACTTTGGCTAGGATATGCTACCGTCGACGTGTTGCGCTGCCGACACACTACGGAGTTCGGACCTTCCTACTGAGAAAACAGATTGAGATATGAGTTTCATCTTTTGTGACTACGCTAATAACTCACTCCAATAATCATTCTCCACTGAAAAATAAAATAATATCATTAGGCTCTTCCTGCCTCCCTACAAAAAACAAAAACTGTTTTGTAATGTGTACAGTGTTGCCAACTCCCCAGTCAGGAAGGTAGCTATTGGCTGTCCTAAAAGTCGCTAAATGTTGTCATCGCCTTATTGCATATGCATAATTGGCAATTTGCATTTAACTCCCTCAATACATATGACATATCAATACGTCATAAGCGTCATAGTTGCTGCGAACACATGACGTATCAATACGCCACAAGCTTTTTTTTATGCAAGAGTGTACAGGAGGGTCTGCCGCAACTTCTGACTGAAGGATTAGGCTTGACTGCAATGTTATTTAAAAGAAACGGCCAGCAGGTGGCAGCAAGTATAAGATCAGCCAGTATCACGCAAAGATCTTGTTGTAGAAGAAGAGAACTGTGAGTGTCGTCTGTCACTACTAGCGTGTTGTAGAGCAGCAGTGGAGAGGAAGTAGAAAATAAGCAATTGGCAGAAAAAAACTGTTAATCCTGCAGGATTGCGTTTTGGCTTAAAAAAGCATCCTCATCGGCTCATCAAATGATAACGGCGGCAATCGAGTTGCTGCACGTCAAGAAAGGACGCTTCGTTCATCGAGCAAATGCAAAAAGCAACCGTCGAGCGATGATCTGTCACGTCGATCCCTGGACGACTGGATGCTGCGGCAGAGCTGCAGTTAGACCAGTCAATTGTTTATTTTTATGTGCAATAAACTGTTATTTTGTAATCAAAAACACTTTTTGGAACGTTGTTTTATTGCACGAAAACATTATTTAGATGTTTGAGCTTGAAATGTTTGTTTTACAAAAAGCTATTTTTCTACGTTTTTTTTCTCAGGAATTGGAATTTTGACAAAACTTGGTTATATTCTAATGCTGATAACTAAAGAATGGAAAACGATAGAAATTCACTTTTTTCTCTGATGAAAGAAGAGAGTCTATTATTTCTTTTATAGAACACAATATTCTGTGGGCCTTGCAAGATCAGTCAAAATCTAGTAAAACGGATGGTATTGAAGAGGGTTGCTCCAATGAAAATGACTGGGATTCAATGAGTTATTTATACAGACAACAACCCACTAAGCCATTTGTCATCTGCTAAACTTGGGGCCACTGAGCAGCGTTGGGCAGCCCAGTTGGCACCGTTCGACTTTGAAATCAAGTACCGTTCAGGAAAAAGTAATGTCAATGCAGATGCGCTCTCTCGCCAACATTCACCTCGGGTGAATGACCTGCCTGGAAGCAATACTTCCAGGCACAACACTCCCAAAACCCTTACAACAAGCTTTTAAAGGGACAAGACCACCTCAAGCTGCCATTTCAGCTTTGCCGCATCATCTCAAGGTGGACATTTCAGCCTTTCAAAGGGCTGACCCCATCCTGGCTGAGCTGTGGCCATTTTGGGAGCAGAAGCAGCGACCAATCCGAGAGGAGCGCCAGCAGTTGTCAAAACCTGCTCTGGCTCTCCTGCGTCTGTGGAACAGGTTGGTTGAGAGAAGTGGAGCCCTTTACCGCCAGGTCTACGGGTCTGATGGTGCTGAGGCAATTCTCCAGCTGCTGTTGCCATCTGCCCTAAAGAAAGAAGTGTTGAATGAAGTCCACCAAAAACATGGCCACCAGGGAATGGGGAGGACCCTGGAGTTACTCAGGCAGAGGTGCTACTGGTCTGGCATGACATCAGATGGTGACCAGTGGTGTCAGGCATGTGATAGATGTCAAGTTGCAAAGAACACTTCCCACCCTGCTCGGGCCACCATGGGACACCTCCTGGCTTCCCGACCAAATGAGATCTTGGCAATGGACTTCACAATTTTGGAACCAGCCTGTAATGGGATTGAAAATGTGCTCGTTATCACAGATGTTTTTAGCAAGTACACATTGGCGTTTCCCACTCGTAAAGCCTGTACTGTGGCTCAGGTGCTGGTGGTTGAATGGTTCTCGAAGTTTGGTGTACCGGCTCGGATTCATTCGGACCAGGGCCGTAACTTTGAGAGTTCTCTGATTCAGCAATTGTGTAATTGTGTAATTTGTATGGTATTGTAAAGTCCCGTACTACGCCTTACCACCCCGCAGGCCATGGCCAATGTGAGAGATTTAACAGGACCCTGCACAATCTGCTGCGTACCATGCCAGCGTCGCAGAAGAGAGATTAGGACCGCATGCCTGCCACAGCTTCTGTATTCTTATAACACTACTCCCCATCAGTCCATTGGTACGTCCCCATATTTTCTGATGTTTGGTCAGGAACCAAGGCTTCCAGTTGACTTTTTGTTGGACCGAGTGCAGGAGCCTATTGGTGGCAGGGTGGATGGATTGGGTCTTGGAGCACCCGACTCGTCTGTAGATCGAGTTCCAAATTGCTCGAGATCGGATGCAGGTTGTAGCAGGCCGCCGTAAAGAGGCCCATGATCAACAGGTCAGGGATGTTCCATTGGCACAGGGCCAGTTGGTCTTCATGAGAGACTGCGGTGCACGAGGGCGCCATAAAATCAGAGACCTATGGGACTCTGTGGTCTATAAAGTGAGAGCACCAAGTCTGGGTGGTTCTGTTTATGCCATTGCCCCAATAGCAGACCAAACAATGGTGACACATGTCCACCTGACCCTGCAGTGGTTGGAGCTGATTGCCCAGTTGAGGCCCTGGCCTTAGTGTCACCTATGGATGCACCACAGTTGGAAGATGACTCGTGGGCTGAGTATGCCATGTTTGTTTTAACAGTTGGAACCCCTCAAGTAGTGCCTTTTACACCAGGAGCAGTTGGGCCTGCCTCCAACCTGGTACCTTCCTCTCATACAGCTTTTGGAGCAACATGCCACTCAAATGTCACCAGATGAATCACAGGAACCATTGACCGCTGATTCCGGTATTCAGAGGTCCTTGCTGGACATCATGCCAACGTGCATCATCTCCCTAAGTCGGCGCGACCACAGAGAGCAGCAACCTCTTCTGGAGTGGCAGCCAATGGGCCGTCTGCTTTGTTCAAATCCTGGAATTAGATGATCTGAGAACTTGTTTCATCGTCTGGGCGACGATGAAAACAGTGAAGGCAGAATGTGGCAAGGTGATTGATTCCACCTGCACTGAGTCATGTGATCCCCTATTGGTTAGTCAGGCTGATTGTTTACTATAAAAGCTGGTAGGTTAGCATCTTGCGTACTGTGACTCTTCGGCTTGGAGACCTGCCCACTTCTGGTTCTCGCCATTTTCGGCGTTTGTCATCGTACATGCATAATCGTGTCAGATTATGCATGTCTGGTTTCCCAGAGCTCTCCTTCTTGCCCTGCCTCGTGGTGTGCAGTGAGATCGACTGCTCTATACATTGCCTTGTTCTGCGGGTGCTGCCAGGATAGGCGTGCTGTGGGAAAGAGGGACATCGCCGTTATACCACGGCTGCTTTGCTTTGCTTGACTTCTGCTGTGCTGTGTAAAGTGCAGAACTTGGGCTGAACCCGCTTTGTGGAGCGCAGCTGACCCTCTGGTGACGTTGTTGGACTTGTTATGAAGTGAGTTAAGTTGACTTTACCACCGCCACCACGCACTGCTTGTATGTCAAGTTTTTGATGGCTTCACGCAAAATCAACAGCTTATATCTTGAAAAACGTTCAAGTCAAAGCACTGGATACAAATAGAACAAAATATAAATTTAATGAACTCCAATTGTTGCAAGTTTTTTTTTTTTTGGGGGGGGGGCTACACCATCAAATTTGGGTTTGGCATGGTGTCTAATGCTCACTTTAAATCATAAAAAGGGCCTGCAAGGAGGTGAAAAATCTCAATTTTCACCATCAACACAACATTTGGCATATTATGACAGGACACACAAAAAGGTCTCAAAAACCCATATTTTGAAATTAACCAGGTAGTTGCCCATGTTGATTTGAAACAACAATTTAGAGTCAATTCCATTTTTTCTACTGGGGAATTCCCCCAAATTTGCACGAATCAGAAGCAGGTACCCTAGACAGATAATAATAATGATGATAATAACAATAATACATTTTATTTGTAAAGCCCTTTACGTTTTACATCAAACCTCAAAGTACTACAGTGGGCGTAACATAAAACACACAATAAAACCAATGTATTCAACACTAGCAGACAGTAAAACCAATTTTTAAAAAAACAACACTATAAGATGCCAAAGCACAAATCATCTCACTAAACGTTGAATGTTTGCAACGCTAATGAATGCTTATTTCATGTTAGGGTTTGTTCAAGGTCGCAGCGTTTCCTAAACATTCTCTAAACCAGGGTTCACCAATTCCGGTCCCCGAGGTCCGGAGTCCTGCAGGTTATAGATGTTTCCGCCTACCAAGACACCACTAAAGATCAGGATTGTTATCAGGCATGCTGATGAGCAAACGTTTCTCCCTCAGTGAGATACGGTCTTAATTGTTGCGGATTGGCCAATAAAATTTGGATGCAAGGTCGATTTATTGCAACTCCATTTTTTTTTTCTGACTCACAGCTTTCTTTACAATTATTTGTATACTTTGTATCCATGCTGGCAACATAGGAAGGGGTTTAATTCTACACTCTCCTCTTATGTGATAAGGTTACCATGGCAACAAATCATTCCTATAACAACATACTGGGTTAATTCCGTTGTTATGGTGACAATTACAAGGAAGACAGACCTATACAGTACATCCTTAAAAACACATCAAATTCTAAAACAGCCTCATCATGACATCACCTTTATTGATGCTTCAAATTAACTGAAAGTTTGGTCTTTTGCCATCCCAATTAAGGGATGTCCAGACGACATAAAAAGAGCTTTTAAACAGTGTCGTAAAAAAAAGGGTTGAACCTGATCTCACCGCAGTCCATACACACCTTTTATAAGATGCTTAATTTTAGCTTTTTATTGCCTTATTATAGCAGGCGTCATAATTTGTCTCAATGATAAGGAGATGTTAAAGGTTGTTCAGAGCCGAGACCTCAACCACTTGGACTAAGTGTGACAATTATTCATAAGTAGTCCAGGTGCTCATATTGGACAATGTGTGTTAGTTAAATTGGATTGATTGTCTATCAGTCTAATTGTGCGCATGAGTGTAGTTTTCTTTCTTTTGGTGTTTTTATAGTCAGGCACAAGTAGAAAGGGGCATTCCTTCCTTCCATTCTTTCTAAGTTACTTCCTTAACTCACTTTTTATTAGCGTAGCCATTATTTACTTTTTCTTACTTTATTCAGTCACATTCTTCCTTACTTCCGAACATTACTTACTTACTGTTACAGTACTTTCTTACTTACATTTTATTTCCTTCCTTTTTTCCATAACACACTTTTTCTTATTACTATCTAACTTACTAGCCGTAGCCAGCTGACAACCTAAGGAACACAAAAACTGCACTCTTTTTGTTCCAAAGTAGTTTCCCCTATTTCCATTTAAATAGCCCCCAGCCCAAGAATAACAAAAGTGTACAATCTCTTCACCTTACAACCATAAACCAGGAAGTGGTCTGCTGCCATAATGTACATAATAATGAAATTTAGAAGCTTCTGGATTGCCGACTACCATCACAAAAGTATTTTTTTTAATGTTACGGTCAAGACTAGAAGGTTCTCTCCTGCTCTTCTTATTTTAACCGCAACTCTCTTGGCAGGCCATGACATTTACTTGGGTTAAACTCAACCCAACAAAGCCAAGCAGGATATTTCACAGAGCCACAGTCTACAGTTATCGCTGTAAGGGCAGAATTTTGGATACTCTTGCACTGGATCTCATTAGTCGAGAATTGGAAGGGTAGCTTTACTTGGAAGTGACGACAATTTAATTGATTCCAGTGCTAATGTTTAATTCAGTTCAATGGAATGCCTTTCATATTAACTACAGTCATCCGAAGACATTTTACTATGGATCTTGCCCTTTAACGGGAACACAAACACATGATGTGTTCCTTGGAAAAGATAAAAACTAAAACTAAAACTAAAAAAAATCTATATTGTCCTCACCAGGAGCATCAAAGCAGAACACTGGCAATTTCTCCTCAGCACGTTTTCATTGCGTTTCACTTCATGTTATATTTTAACGTGTCAAACTCGCCACAGATTGAAGGTGTAATTGTTTTCTGCTTTTCTAACATCTACAGCACATAATAGAATCTTGATAAAACAATGATTTAAAACATTTGCTTTAAAAACTAATTCATGTCATGAAAGTCACAATCTAAAATTAATTGGATGTCAAAAGTTATGCAGATTTGTTTTCTTTTGTGCCCGAAACTCATTATTGCAAGACCTTTGTGGTGCCCCCCCCCCGCCCCCCCCCCCCAAAAAAAGAGTAAAAAACAAACTCAAAAAACACTCAACTGGCATTCAGTGCAGTGTGAACTACTTATACAATTTCAACATGTATGTGTTTAGTTCTTACTTGTATTGTTTAAATACGGACAGTTGATTGTTTTTCACACTTAGACAACTTTTTACAGCGGCTACACTAAATACTGACATTAATTTAAAACACTAGGTTGTATTCAGTGCAGTGCAGATCATCACCAAGGACACCCAAATGGTATCACAGAATTGTACACCAAAACACAGACTTCATCTATTACTTATGACGAAAGTCCAAACATTTTCAAGAATGTCTACTTGAGAGTTTTACATCATGTAATGACAGACATGTCCAACCAATTTCATGACAAGTGATAGAACCGGTATTGGGGGCTGATTTGTCAAATCTGCAAATATGGAGAAAAAAACCCCCAACACAAATAAGAATGCTTCAAACAATATGGCCGCTTTTCTGTTTAATTTTGGGAATGGGTCCATGAGACTTTTCCATGCGTCCTGTTATGATAGACATGTATACCCAATTGTGTGTTGTTTGTTGAAACTGGTGCAGGTGACTACATTTTCTAATTCACAGAATGAGTCAAGTTTCTAGTTTCTAACCAAAATGTCCAACCTCCTGTTTAATTTTAGGCATGGGCCCTTGAGAGTTTTTGGAGTGTCCCAATTTTACATCCATTAGTGAAACTGGTGTCTGGCTAATTTATTCTTACTTTCCAAGGGACATTACTACTTAGTAAGTTTGAAGGCTCCCGTGCACAGACTTTTTGGTACTTTTACTTTACTGTATTTTTAATTAATGTTGAGCAAATGAGTGAAGGTGCTGCTTGTTTGTCCCAATGAGGTTGCCATACTCTAGCACTTGTTGGTCGCCGGCATCTTCCAAGGCGGTACAAACACTACAATAATGGTCAATTGGACCACTCATCACAAAATCATAGTTATCGTGCTGTTTTCCCCGGAGCTGCATTGCTCTGCTTGGCTTTTTGACCTCTTGTAATGTATGTGTTTGCTCACGCAAGCTGCTCCGCTCTTTAATTGAATCAAGCACAAGCTGCCAGTGTGCAGAAAATAATAAAACTTAATCATTCCCTTCTTTTTCTTTGCCTTCAATGTATTTTTGTTTTTTGGTTTATTGAGATGATACAATAAAGCATTCGGTTTTTGTGTGATTAAGATATAATTTATTTTCCCAACTCTCCCAAACATTAGTGACATCCCGGGGCATGGTGGCAAAAGGGAATTTCGGGAGTAACCTGAAGGGCCGGTCCATTTTAATTTGTATTCAGTTGTTAAAATTGAGTAACTAAATTTGTGAGTAAATCCAGAGGAGATCATTAAATACTTTTTGTGTCATTATTGTTTGGTTGTGTGCTGTGAGGTTTCCCTACTGTAAAATCTGTGCCTTGGCTGATAAATGGAGGATATGAGCCTGGCATAACTTTACTGCACCGCACACGCAGTCTGGAAGGCTACATAGTGTGTTTATCATCTCATCACATAATGCCTCAATGAGACACCGCCACATACTGAAACACCCTAATCTCACTTTTTTGTGCAAAGTCGTCTGGAATTAGACGGAATGTGAAGACGCCTTTTGTTCACTCTTGAAGTTTTTTTTTTTTCCATCCCATTTTTAACTCTCGCTTGCGGCCATGACTGCTGCATCCTGGCAGCGGGAGGAAAGGCTCCAGGCCCTCGTCTGCATTTATGTGTGTGTAGTCCCTTTTGTGTGTGTTTGTAGCAACAGCCCTGGGCATCTTCTGAGCAGCGTTGTCGAGCTTTGGGAGGCCCATCATTCAAAAACAAATCTTTAAATATAATTTTGAAAAAGGTCTCGCTGACAGTTGGTTCTACATTTGTTGTTTTTGTTTTGTGTTTAAATGACATTAAAATAGTTTTATGAACTGCCAACAAGTTAACTTTTATATCACCATTTATCTATTTAGTTGCATGTGTTTACTTTTGTTAGTGCACAGGTATAACACAAGATGTGAAAGCAACTTCCTAAGAGGTTATTTTCTACATAGAAAACAACATAAAGCTGTACAGAAGGTTTAGAAATAAAATTATTACCTTTTGACGTACTTATACTGTACATATGTAAAGATTCTAAGAAGAATGTAAGTAAGTACTCATTCTCATTATAAAAACAAATTGACTTCTAATGTGAACGATATACGTCTGTGATGTGAAAGACATGCATACATTTGGCTCCTCATTTAGGAAGTAGAAATATTTTGGGGAAATGAGACGACGCTCCTCAATCTCCTCATTTCATGGAGACACATCAACAAATGAACCATCTGCATGAATGAATTATTACTTTTACTACAAAAATCCACTTTTCTTCACATTTCAGGTGTGATTGAATTAAAGGGACATATAAAAGCAACACTGTTACTCTAAACAACTTTGCAGAATCACAGACAATTGTCAACAATCTCACGAGCCCACGCGGAGCGCATTTTTGGCCTTTGTTGGCATATTGGTCTAATGTGAAGGGATGAGCGTTCATATTGCAGACGCAAATCAAATGCATGTATCATATGGGCAAGAATTGACCTATAGCATGAACATAGCCTAAATAAGTAAGCAGGTACACAAGTAAGAGCATGAAAGTAATTTAGGAAGTGACGAGGGAAGAAGGTATAGATTTGAAATTAAGAAAGACTTAACTGGAATTAAGTAAGGGAGAATGTAGGTAAAAAGCTACGTGAGAAAGAATAAAAGTAAGAAAAATAATGTTTAAAAAGGTAAGAAGAAAGCAATTAAGCTAAGTAAGAAAGTAAAGCATACAAGAATGTACCAATGAAAGTAGGAAAGAAAATTAAGAAAGGAGAACAGGAAATAAGTAAATACAAAAGAAAAGAAATGTAGTTTAAAAAAAATTAAGTAAGAATATCATATAGTAAATAATGTAAAAACTAGGACACTAAGTATGAAAGGAAAGTGTACTTTTGTAAGAAAGAAACAAAGTAAGGAAGAATGTAAGTTAAAAAGTAGGTGAGAGGCGAAAAAGTAACTAAAAACTGCGAGGAAGTAAAGTGAGCAAATTATGTACAGAAATTATACAGAAATGAATTAAGAATGTAAGAAAAACCATGATTAGTTAGTTACTTTTTCTTACATTCCTAATTGGAAGAGTGTGTAAGAATATGAGTAAGTAAGAGTAGTAACACCGGTAAATATGAAACTAAGGAAGGAAGGGAGTGAGTGAGAAAGTAGAGCACACAAAATACTAAGCTGGAAGATAACAGGTAAATAAAGTAGACAAAGCAGGTACTGTAAATATGTAAGAAAGTAAGTCAAAAGTCAAGTAAGTAAGTAAGGAAGAGTAGCAATGTCCCCGACTGAACTTCCATCTTGTCTCATCTTTGCCCCAAACATGTCTCTGGCTTTCATTTTAGTTACACTTCTCACTTGTATTAATGTCATGCCAGCGTAGATGTTAATTCATTACGGAGTGCCAACTGCCAACACTTGTCACACTCGTCTCATCGCTTCAAAACAGCTCAAGTCAATTCTGGCCGTTACTAAGCTCACACCCTTGATTCTCTACCCATAATTCCTTTCTCACCCTGCGCTTGTTCCCTTTGCTGCGCTTTGTCCTCTTACTCTTCTCGAAAGCTCTTATTACCACACTAATTAATTCCACATGCTGACACCGTTATGGCCTGATGTCCCAGCCTCACACGCACACACACACGAAGATGCTTTAGGCTTGTCAGTAATTGTTCCCAACTGTTGGCCGTCAGGGCATCCAAATGGAAGCCGAGGCTTTCGCGCTGGAACATTGGCAGTCCGTCGACTGAGGTTTGACGACGACATGACAAAAATGTTCTCTTTTTTTTTTTATAACAAAAATGGAAACTGGAAATCAATAGCCACACGCTTTTGTGTCAGAACTGCCTCCCGAGGAGATAACAAGTCTTTAACCACAAAATGTTTTAGATATTTACAGTTTATTATCATTGTATTAGAAACAGCCATTCACACTGGGCATCGAGCACCATGCAGCGCACATCATCCTTCAAATCTATGTATCCATCCGCAGCATGCACAAATTGTAAGTGCACACAACCACACTACCAACACCAAATGTCCGATACCACCACAAAGCTCTCGCGAGAACATTTCATGAAATCTTAAGAGGATTACGAGATGTTGCAAGACAAGATGTTACGAGAATTGCACCTCAAAAGCCAGACACATTTCAATGTCAAGTCAAAATTGTACTTTATCGAAATTGTAGACATACCACTTTTATTATATTTACAATTATTATTATTGGAGTTTACTGAGTTACTTGTGCCTTCTTCACCCTCGTCTCATAAGTCAAGGAACCCCTGTATTTTTTAACTGACTGATTTTAACTACCCCCCACCCCCAAAAAAAGGTGTACCAATGAAAAACTGAACAGAAATGTTTTAAAATTGACTTAAAATCAACCCTGCAACTGATTATCTCCATTTTCATTATTTCCTATGGGGGTGGCGTGGAAATTGCCTTCCAAGTAGGAAAATTAAGTAAATGTTCCAAATAAAACTCAAACCTATGCACTACAATTTCACCGTCTCCCGCCTGCTGCGATGCAATTAACATCATATTTGCTTAGCTTTACTACTTTTACTGACCCGAGGGGACGCCTTACCCTGGCATTTTTATGGTCACGCATTTCTCGGGGGTAGACAAAAAATGTCCAGTGACACATAGTTTGAGGACTTTAAGTCATACAAAAATAAGAAATAAGTGTTTTTTCGAGGTGAAGCCCATAAAAGAAGGCGCCTGAAACGTGACCCGGGCCTTGTACCACAAATAGATTTACAGGCTCTCATTACAGCAGCTGGACAGAAAGAACGAGGCTCCTGGATGGCCAGCTGCATGAGACTTTATTTAACTACAAGCGTGTGTGTGATGTGAGACCCTCAATTGCTTCCAGAAGTTTCTCCAATCCACACTCCTTTCTTACGGGCTCAAAGCGACCGCACGACGCATTGCCGAGTTGCAATTTTTTTCCTTGTATTTTTACTCACTTCTTTGACCCGCCCTCATCTTCCTCTTTTGCTTTCATGGTTACAGTTGGAAAGAGAACAAACAAAGTCAGATGTGTATTTTTAGAGTTATTTTGGGGGGTAAAACTGGTCTTGTTTCAAAGTGCTTTAAATGGGAACCACTCTTTTGCAATTTGCTTTAATTATTTTTTTTGTTTGTATCTTAAAGACACTTTTTTTTAAGCATCAAAACCTGTTTAGGTTCATTTGTGTGGAAAATATACAGGACACTCACTAGACAAATCTTTTATGTATACGCATGTTAATTTTTTTTTTATTAATTTGTTTTGGTCAAAATTAATTAATTTTAATAACACTTTAATCCATTTTTGAACATATAGTATCTACAATCAAGTATGTTTTATTGTCTTTTACAATAATATAAATACATTCTACAATTATTTGTATTTTTCATTGTTAATTAATTCACATTATCTCTTCATATATTGACATTATTCATAGATGCATTTATTCAAAAACATACAAGTTATAAAGTACATTTTACTTTCTTTATTAGTAGGGATGTTCGATACCACTTTCCCCCAGAAAGATATTAGTACAAGTACTCAACTCTTGATACCAAGTACCGATACCACTGGTACTTTTGATACATGAAATTTCCCTAAAAAAACACAATGACAGATAATTTTAAAGAAAGACCTATATATCCCAATATAACATTTTTTGCATGAAATGGCAATTTTCCAATACCTAGTATCGGTGCTCGCCCATCTCCATTAATAAGTGCATTTTTGGGCATTATACAAATGTAAAACAACACACGATAACTAAAAGGACAAACAGTACAGTTAAAATGCTGTACAGTTTAAAAATATAATTCAATAAGCATTAGTAAGCAATAAATAGTATGAGAATAAAAACACTCACCTAGGGACGATGTAGACACTTCAATTAACCTACTATGTAAGTTTTTGGAATGTGGGAGGAAACCGGAGTATCCGGAGAAAACGCACACAGGCGAGAACATGCAAACTCCACCCAGGAAGGCCGAACTCAATCTCACATCCTCAGCACTGGGAGGTGGACGTGCTAACCAGTCAGCCACCGTGTTATAACCAAATCTATTAATAATTATTATTATTATTATTTAGATGTTTTTATTTCTAAAAAATAATTTAATTTGATGTACTTTGATGTAGTGTACTGGAGATGTACGCATAGAATAGACAAATATAATGTTCAAGCTATATACAGGTATAAATAAAAAATCGAATACTCTGCATCTGTTTTCAGCAAGAGTTTTGTAATAAGATCTGTAAAATAAATGTAAATAATCATCTGTATTGTGTATTTATGACTCGGAAGGTCTGATGGGCTCTTTTACGTAATTCCTCAATTTCAGTGTTTACAAAATGTTTAGATGAACCTTAAGTGCGTCTTGAAATGCCTGAGCATCTCCAGGTAAACACACACACACAACACACACGCACACACACATTCACAGAGAAGAAAATAATTTAATAAAGAGCATAATTTCATTAGTGGCGGGCACCACAGGTGCACACAAAATGCTACAAAGTGGCCACATTGAAACGCTTACAGCTAATTATCTCTACAACAAGCAGAACATAGAGTTCACAGAACGGGAATGTTTGTTTGTACGCCATTCCACCAGGCCTGAAATGGATTCTTCATGCTTCTGACTTCCAGATGTGGATGACTCAGACTCACACACAAACACAACAAAATACACATATACACACTTTGTGGCGTTCCTCCGGTGCAGTTTGAATATTTTGCCTAATGCATTAGGCAAACAGCCTAAAGCCTAATTACTAACTTGCATTGTTTTTGGAATATTTAAGAATGTCAGTCAAATTAAAAACATCTGCGACATAAGGCAAAAATTCATTATTTTCAATTAGAAATACACTTTTATTGATACATTGATATTGATAAAAGTTTATGAACTATACATTTTTTCATGTATGCTTTACCTCTTTGTAAAAAAAAAAAAAAAAGTACAATATGTAGGACATCTAAAAAAAATAGCTAAATGGCTCGCTCGCTCCATTGTTATTATTATTATTGATAATAGTAGTAGTAGTAGTAGTAGTAGTATAATTGTCCTGGCTCAGACAGGCCACGTGCACACAATTTGCTGGTACAGTTAGAATTTATTGGATAGTGCACCGCTCTTCATTAAGTGAATTTCTTTGTGTGCTGGAGCTCACATACGTGCGTGCATGTATTAATCCGGTGCTCGACTCCCCTCAGTTGATCCCGATCATGCATCGCTAAAATAAGCCATATGAATTTAATTCAATTCATTTAAATTGCTGATCCGATTGGGTGAGGGGTGGCGGGTGGGGATCTAGGAGGAGAAGATGCAATAGAAAGAGCAAATTCATCTTTTATGTCATATAAAAAATTACATTATACTTATTTGGAAGCGGCAGGAGATGAGGTGGGTGTCTTTTTCTGCTGTTTCCATATTCAATGACAAACTAGCTCACATTGCTATTCAGAGTACTGCTATCTGTAGTTAGCTAGTACCGAAATAAATGATCAATACCTCCTACAATTTATTAGCACTGGTGAGTGATGTCTATGATTCATTTGCATAGATAGAGATACGCAGTTAACTTCTGCTTATAGTTATTTAGCATTGCTAGCTTATAGCACTGTTGCCCAAAGTTAGTAAGCAGTTATGTATGTTAGCATTCAGCTCATTACCAATGCAGTTAGCGCTGCTACCTCTGGTTTACTAGAATTGCTACCTATAGGACAATTCACCGAAGAGAAATGCTACCTGAAGTGAATTAGCGTTGCTTCCTGTAATTAGCACTGTTCAATAAAATGAAGCAGCTACTTGTGTAGAGCCGGACGTTGTGTGTCCATTCAAGTTGCCAATATTGTCATTTCAAGAGCAAGATACCCCTGTGTGTGCGCATCTGTGTGAGTGTGAGCGTGTGTATGTGTGTGTGTTTGCCTTTAACAAGCTCAGAGAGGTTGATGTACGAGTGTAGCCGCTTCCCATCTGTTTGCTGCTTGATCATGTTGATGGATTGTTGCTGCGAGTGTGTGCGTGTGTGTCTGTGTTAAAAGAAATCTTAGGAGTGTTCGTTCATGTCATGAACTTTTGTTTTTGCCAGCAAATCATTGAGAATTGAAATTCAGGCAGTTGTCTACATACATAATGATAGCAACGCCATTGTGTCCTCCGCATTTCACAGATGTCTTCCCGTCTGGGCTATTTTATTTTATTTTTTTGCCTCGTCAGCATTCTGTCGGCACGGCGACCCATGCTCGTTTGTTTCTCGCAGACAACCGTGAAGGAATGAGGCAAGGGACTGAATGTTGATGAAGTGTGACAGGTCACCGGACTCTACTTTTTAGCTCTTGAAAACAGGTGTCTGGGGAAGTCTGGGATGTCTGGTCACCTATAATTTGGGTTTTGAGTAAGAATGAATGTTGCTAGGTAGACACTAATTTAAGAAAAAAATATATGCTAACTACTAGCAACAATGGGCCATGCTAGCCATGCAGGGAGAAACCAATATTTAGCACTGTTTTCAAAAGTTAATTGCGAGCATTGCTACTATAGTTAGTTAACACTAGTTAGTTAACACCGTCATTAAAGACCATTTCACTCCAATTTAAGTCAAATTTAAGACAGATCTAACACCACTTCTATCAAATTTAAGGTTGATTTAAGACAACTATAATGAAATGTAAGACTGATATGATCAAATTTAGAAAAACATTTAAATTCGTAACGACTGGGAATTTAACAACTGTGATCAGATTTAAAACCAATTCAAGACAATTTGGATCAGTTTACGACTGATTCAAGACCACATTGATCACATTTAATACAATTTCAAGACCACATCCCTCAAGATACATACTGTAGATACTTCATTAATCCCTTTGGAGAAATTCAGGTATCTCACAGCTAAATACCCAAAATACATTCATATGCACAAACACAAAAATACATAAATAGTAATAAACCATTAAGACCTGGTGTATATATCAAATCTACTATATGACTTTTTCCACAACCTTGCTCAGCTCGAACCTGACAAAAAAATCAATATTGTTTTTTTTTTATTGCACAAGCATGATGATGTGCGACGTTTCTAGTGATAGACCGTTTTTTTTCAAGGCCGATACAGATTATTAGCAGTCAAAAAGACAATAACCAATATTTCAAGCCAATATTAATTTGCTGTTAAAGAGAAAATATTAGCATCAAAACATTTTTTAATTACTTTTTCTTTTAATTTTAAACATAAAAAATGTACAGCTTTGTTTAGAAATTCTAACACAAATTGCAGGGAGCTTCCACTATTATCAGCACGTGTTAAGCTAAATTAAAAACTAAGCAAGTAAGTAGTTCTCTAAAGTTTTCTGCTATAAATAAAAGTTCTCCAAAATTTCAACTTAATTTCCAAATTTTCTTAATTTTTTTAATTTTGAAAAATAAAGTGGAAGGAGTTCCTAGTGTCAGCATTATTATTTTTTAAATAAAGTGGACGTTTAATAAATCCATAAATTCTGTGTCCCCAAAAAAATCATCCAAAACGTTCCCTGTATCTTACTGAGCGATAAATGCATGTGGATGTAACTAATTAGGGGTTTTCGGCAGGGTTTGTAAAAGGTTTCAAAATTTCTTTGCAGATAGTAAAAAAATGTCAGAATATGTTTGAAATGTCTCTGCGACAAGTGAAAATCCTGATGAAAACCCTAAATTCACTACATTTGCAAGCATTCACTGCTCAGTGAGATACCAAATTTGTCAAAAAGGCCAATGCTGATATTTGTCAAAATGCCAAATATCGGCACCGATAATCGGCCCTGCCAATAATCGTTATCAGCCTTCATGCAGAGCTTGCTGATTAGCTGAATGTTTGAAACACCTGTGTTGCTTGTGAGAGACATGGAAAACAGGCTGGATAGGGGTACTCGAGGACTGCGATCGAGAACCACTGTACTAGTACACTGAGTAGTTTGATGAGCGTGAGGATGAAAAGAGAATAGGATGGTTTGGAGAAACATATTGAGGAAAGTCGGAGCTAGTGGTTCTTTCCACATTGAATGATACCACTTAAACGGCATGTGGCATAATGGATGCGATACTGTTTCTCCGCACTTTTCTGCATCTTCATACACTTGCATGATAAAGACTGATTATAACAACACGTATGGGAATCTATTTAAGAAAGTCGAATTTAAGACACATTTATGACCATTTTAATCAAGTTTAAGGAGTATTAAATGGAAGACCACAAACTTAAAACAAATGTAAATACTACGGCAATAAAATTAAGACAGATTTAATACCACTTTGATCAAATGAAAGACCAATTTAAGACCCCTTGGATCATTATAAGATCGGGTAACTCGAATATTGGACTGATGCAAGATCACTTTGGTTCAATAAAAGACTAGTTAATGTAAAAAATATATAATAAAAAAAAAAAAACATTGCTATCAAATTTAAAACATTTGTAATTTAAAAATGTCCACCTTGATCAAATATAAGATTGACTTAAGATCACTTTGATCAAATTTGATGCAGATTTAAGACCAATTTGATCAAATGTAAAACTTAGTTAAGATCACTGATCTGATTTAAGATCCTAACAATCTGATTTGTGCTTCTGTTTAAGAAATACAAGTATGAGTGATTTAAGACACCTTCAATCAATTGTAAAAATGGTTAAATAACACTTCCATTAAATTTAAGACCACTTTGATCCAGTTTAAGACATCTTATTCTACATGTGGACTATCAGACAGCAGTGGAATGCAGACCTCACCTCGCTGGCTAAACAACAACTCCAAAACAATATTCCCACAAGCTTTGGACCATAAATCGGCCCAAACAAGTTATCGATCCGCAAAGACGTTTACGGCCGAGAAGCCGGTGAGCATCCACTCCCGGAAAAATCCCTCCAAGAGGACACGAAACAGTCGACCAGCCACGAAATCCATGGACGGTGAGACGGCAGTCAAATCATTTGTGAGCTGTGAGCTGTAACTGGCCCTCTGCGGCCTTGGATATGGATTCCGTCAGTCAAATATTCCCCTAAGGGCCGCGGGGGGGGGGGGGGGGGGGTAATTGTGGTTTCACTCTTACGTGTTTACAGATACCAGAGATGTCTCGAAACTGTACCTCCTTGTGATCTTTTCTACTCATTCTGGCATCAACATGACTGAGGTAAACAAATAATGCTGAAGAAAGACACAGAGTGCTGGGTTGCATTGGGGATGCTGAATGTTAATCAGCTTCATGCTGTTTGTGGCCCCTGGCAAAGATTTTCGCTTGATGTACAGAGCCAGTGCATGTGAATGTAGCCTTATCGCACATCCCGAATATGCTGCTCTTGTGATTTGTTAACATGTCACATTGCGCCGGGAAAATGTTATCTGTCCTATTTTGTGCATTTCCATTTGGCAAGAAAATCTAACATTAACGTTAACATTGTCACATAATCATGGCCGGCACCAGAAGTACAGCTATAGTCTATCCCTCGAAAGCCAATAGCACAATAGAAATAGTAGATTATTTTAAGTTTTTTTTTATTTCTTTTGTGCAAGGTGATGGTTATAATAAAGAACAAGGAATGATCCCATTACAGTCATTTTATGGAATGGTCATCAAAGGCCACACCAAGTAACCTAATTTACTGCCTTTATATAAAGCAGTAAATTGAATTGTTTCAATATGCTACTACCTGTGTATATCAGGGGTTGAATCGATTAGTCAACAATCACAAAAAAAAGTGTGCATAATTGAGCACTAACCGCTAACTTATGTTAGCCTTTCCTAGTTGGGAGTCCTAAATAATTATAAGGGGAAATTAATAGTAGTAGTAGCTATTCCCTCCACTGTGCAGGAAATCAAAATGTTGCTAACGTAAGCGCCTGTTGACATTGTTACTAGTCGCTTTTTTGAAAAGTAGTCGCTAATTGGGTCAGTAAAAGTTGTTTAACATACAAGGAGTCCTCGAGTTATGGACGATGTAATCCGAATTTCGACGTAAATCAGATGTCACCGTTCAAGTCGATATTTACATAAAAATACTTTGTACAGTAATAAAAAAAACACACACACACATTTGCACCACCCGGAAGATGTCGGAACCAATATTTCCGCACGGACAATAATTGCTGATGGACGGCAAAGTAGGGCTAATGGAAACATTAACATGAAAATTTGACGCACCTGATGGCGAGCCGACCATCTCAATGGACGCCCATTGCTGGAGGTAAAGGCAACACAGCTTTAAATAACTTTAAAATGGCGTGATTACTGTGGGAAATTAACGAAAAAGAAGGTGCTACGGATGAGGAACAAGTGTCGTAAAGTCGAAACGTCGTAGGTCGCGTACGTCGTAACTGGACTCCTTGTAGTGAAAAATAATGAAACATTTGCAATAGTGAAGATTGTTGTAGCACCCACACACATACAAAGACAACATCTTGGAATTGTCTACAAGATTTTGCCACCTACATATCCTATGCCACCTGTATCTCTGTACAGTTTTGCCATTAGTTCTGCTCGTGTTGCTGATGTAATGGCTGTAATTAGTACGTTGGCACTGACTGCTGATGCTTGACATCTCCGCCAAATTGGTTTTGCTCAAACCCCTCCGATCTCCCGTCTGTCTCCGATGTTTATCTGCATCGCCGCGGAATTTAAATCTAACAGAACACCGGACATACAAGCATCCTGTCCCACGGGGAAATTGCCCAGTTGTCTAGATTATCCTCGCCGTTCCTGGCTGAGGAGTAAAAGTAAAAAGGTCCTGGCGGTAATTGACACAGTGAGGGAATATTTTTTTCTCACTGGATTATGGATGTCATTGTTTATGTGCATGTGTGTCTGTGGAAACATCAGCAAAACATGGCACAAGCAAATTTGATCAGAGCAGATGTTGAATTAATTGCTTTTGAGGCTGATTGCATTAATGCTTCCAGTCTATTAGCGAGACGGACAAGTAATTAATACCCTCTGTCTCTGTCTCACACACACACGCGCACACGCTAGCCTGCTAATGTCACTGCACAACACTAAATCAATTAACACAAAAACTTGTTACGGTTGTGTATACTAGCAATGGTTCTCAAAACGTGGATCCCGGGGGACCTGCAATTTATAGTTTGGAGGTCCACAAATAAATCTGCAATACATCATTATTTAAAAAACATGCTTATCTAAATTCAACAAACTATATAATAAACTGTACAATAAAACATTCAGCTCTCCCTAGCTTATTACTTGCAAGTGTTTTCATTTTGCTTTTGTGTTTTTTTCCGCTTGTCTAAACCAACGCAGCCAATAAGACAAAACACAACATGATGCAATGTTGTCATGAATGCCTTGACAAACATACACACAAAGACACACCTCTATGGTTTGGACAGTGCCAAACATCAATCATACGTCAGTCTGATGTGACATGTTGAGTGCTGCAATATGTTGGCTACAACATGAATAATGGATCTTAAAAATTAAACTGTGTGTGTGTGTGTGTGTGTGGGGGGGGGTGGGGTGTGTGTGTGTGTGTGTGTGTGTGTGTGTGTGTGTGTGTGTGTGTGTGTGTGTGTGTGTGTGTGTGTGTGTGTGTGTGTGTGTGTGTGGGTGACGTGGTGGAATACTGTAGAGATACGACACAGAAATGAATTAATGCATGAATTAATGAATTAATGTAGTCGTGATTCATACAAAAATCAATATATCATCCCTCAAAACTTTTAGCCATGCTTAAAAAAAAGAAAAGAAGTGACAACTCGTCTGTTAATATTTGTCACGGTGGACTGGTCCAGCCGACTGGAAGGACTCAAAATCCTGTTAAAATTGAACTGAAATGCTCACAGAGACCTCATGGGAAATAAACGTGTGAGGGTCAAATGCGGACTCTTGAAGAGTTGCAGACATTCATCAGCTTGTGCCTTTCACACAAAACCCAAACAAAGTGTTATTTTTTTCCCCACAGTTACTGCATCCAATGTAATCAGAAAGAACTTAATTAAAAGGAAAGTAATAAGTAAGAAAGTGCCAATTGCTTTTAACACAACAGGGCATAATAAGTGTTAAACCTCACAACCCTGTCCCAATATTAGGGAATGGCCTTTCACACTGCCACTAACCAGCCTCTTTTACTTAATTTTGAAGGTCTCCTCCAACCCCGCATTTGGTGTCATTGATGTTAAAAAAAAAACACTGAAAAAGGCAGAATTACAGCTTGAATAGGAAGTGTGAAAGGGGAAAAAAGAAATTTATCCTACCCTTAAATAAATGCAGGGAAATATACATTTAAGTTGAAGTTTAGCCATATTAAGTCAAAAAAAGTCAAGTGTGGCATCTTCAGACCCACTAAAAACTTTGTTGCATCCACCTTGTACAACAAAATTAGAATGACTAAAAATAGTTTACCAAAAAAAAAAAACATTTTACAAAATGAAAAAGCTTAAAAAAAAATAAATAAATAAAACTAACCAAATCTACATCTTATGGTCATAAAAATAACTAAAACTATATAGTGAAAATGTCCTCCGTTACGTTCCTTGTCAATTAATATCATACATAAGCTTTCAGGGTTCATTTTAGGTGCATTAATTTCATTATTACAGTCCATAGAAAAAAGGAAGGTCTTTTGAGAATTGTAATTTTATTCCATTTAGTGACCTTTTTTTATTTTATTATTTTGCACTCAACAAACACTCTGTATATTAAAAACACAAAAACTAATACTAAAACATATTTTTTTGTAGTAAAGTGAGAAGTGAAAATCAAATTAAAACCTAACTACAATGAAAAAACTATTATGACACTGATGTGAAATATATTTACAGGTACAGTGGCATCTTGAGATAAGAGTTAAATTTGCTCCTCAACTATGCTCGCAACTCAAAACACTCAAATCATCTTTCTTTCTTGCTTGTGTTGAGCTTTCTGTTGCATAAAGGGTAATAACACAGCTAAAACATTAGCCTCGAATACACATTTAATTTTGACATATGGTCACAATGAGGAATATTTTATTTTATCTTAATTTATTGTCTCACATGACGTCCCTCATCATTGACATAAGCATGCCAGTGGTTAGCATTTTAGCCACCTTAGTACTTTAGCATGTTAGCAGCTAGCACATTAAGTGTGAACAAATACTGTATCTCTTTTTGACGTTAAATCACAATGGAAAACAATGTATTTAAGTTTAATTTATTGTCTCATATGAAGCTATTTTTGTAATTTGCCAGTAGCTAGCAGAGTGACCTCTTAGCTCCCAAATATACTGTTTGTATAAACACAACTTCTAGGAATAATCCAGTGTCAAAAAATTGTTCAGGACAAGCTTGGGACATTAAGCTATAGCCTATATGTAACGGCCATCTTGCAGAATAGCAACAAACGCAACAGTTGGAATTAACCCACAGTGATTTCAATGGAATAGTAACTCCTCTGACCCTTTTGCACTTAACTCTTTGACCGCCAAAAACGTTTAATAACGTTTAGTAAAATCCAAATGAGTGCCGCCAAAGACGTTAAAAGACGTTCACTATGTATTGTTTTTTTTGGGGGGGGGGTGGTGGAGGAAAGCCTTGGCAAGCTGTGCTGAAAGTATCAAGCAGGTCGAGTTAGTATAATGACTATTTTTGGGCACTAGATGGCAGCGATGACTCTTTGGACAAGATCGAGTAGGAGTCAGTAGAAGACGTGAGGCGGAGCTAGAGTGTTGAGGGGAGAATGGCTGAGGAAGCGAAAATGGCGACCGGTTGCAAGCAGCTCATGCTTGAGCATTTTTTTCAAAGACGAAAAGCATCGACCAATGCTAAAGAGCACATTGATGATGATGATGGTGACTCCGAGGTTGAGACGTAACACCAGGTCAGCATATCATGATCCTGAGAGTAGACTTGATGACAACATGGCCAAACACACACTGCAGTATATACCTGCTACTCCCCGGAAAAAAAGGCCGGCAAGAAAGTGCACGCGAAGGGGCAATCGCAGTGAAACTAATCTGTGGTGCAAATCCTGCTGCGTCCCCTTGCACGCAGGGGAGTTTTACACAATATACCACACAAAAAGAAAAACTGTGTAATTAAAACATCCACACAATTGTAAATAGTACCACAGTTGCACACCTTTGTAAATAGTTTGCCAAATTGTTACACTGTTGAATGTAAATAAACGTATTTTGCTATCAAAAAACACATTTTCATTGTTGGTGGTAGTGTTTTACAGAAGTAAAGCACTGTTTAGATGTTTGTGGCATCATTCATGGAGAAAAAAAGGTGTCAAATTCACTAGAGTGCATGAAATAATATCGTTTCACAAAAATTTTGGTCCAAAACAGAGCATTTGGGTGAAACTAACCTATTTTCTATTGTTGATTACTGAAAAACTGAATAAGGTAGAAACTAACTTTTTTTTCTGATGAAAGATGAGAGTTCAATCTTTCATTTGCTAGTATCTGTGTTTCCATAGTCCAAACACAACATTTTCTGTGGACCTTGAAAGATCAGTCAAAATGCTTAAATCAGCTGGCACCCACATATCCTCTTTTCTGAAAATGCTTGGCAGTCAAATAGTTAAAAAGTATATTTTTGTTGGGGGGGGGGGGGGCTCATCAGGCGCCTTAATTACACAACAGATGACAAACGAGTATTAGAAGGGAGGCACTCAATAATCAGGGGGCGGGTTTGCCACATTGCTCGGCCATTCATTAGGGCGACCTATTGAGCATGTTGTTAGCAGACACCATCAATAGCAGTGAAAGTGGTCGCCCTGACAGATCAACAGAGGTCATTTGGGTCTGGCAAGGATTGGCGCTTCTGTCTATCAGTGGATCTCTGATCACACAGACACACACTTGTCTAATTTCCAGTAATAAAGCAGGCGAGTGGTCGCAGCACGTCTATTGGCTCATAAGTCACTCTGAGCTCTGCGGCTGACTTTTATTAACGCTGAATTCAAGCAGGATTTATTTATTCAGCCGTTTAATTCCTTTCAAAGACGAGCTGCCCACGACTTTTCTCCCGGCTCTCTAACATTTGAATGAGTCAGTGTGACTGGATGGAATTAAGAGCGCATTACACCGCTGGAACAGCACTTTCAAATCTTGCAAAGTTAATTTTACGACCGGTGATGCCTGCTGCGCTGCTAATTGTCTCGAAAACAAAACGGCCTCTTAAATGCCGCCTTCCCGGTAAATTGGCCCTTCGCAGTTGAGCCAGGATTAATTTGAGAGTGCCTTTCAGACACAAGTCATCAAAGCGGTCACGCAATCGTTCTGATTGCAGAGATTCAGATATTTCATGCGTGATAACATGGACAATGGCTTTCAACGCAAAATGTCAGCAGTGAATCTCAGGTGCTAAAACTCACATTCTGGTCATGGAAACTTTCATACAAGTGGTGTTCCGCCACTAACAATACAGTAACTGTCACACTTCTTTATTGGGAAATTGGTGTTTCATAATTCTAAAGATTTATTTGCCTGAAGTGCAGGTACAAAGTAATTAGATGTGTGGTAACATCAGTCCAATGAAGGCAATTATTTTATTCTCTGGTCGCGTCAATCTGCCTCAGTTGCCTTGTTGAAAGCCAACAAATTCCCAAGTTGACGTCACCTGCTTCCACTGCATTGGTACCTTACACACAGCACAGCAGGTTGTGGAGAAAAGCCATGAAAGGACCAACTTGGATGGCCAGTGTAAATGAGGCTTATATCAGAGAGGGAAACATTTGTGGGTCAACTTCAACCCTCCCATCCTGTATTGGTATGTTAACCACAGAGAGAAGGTGTGAATGCAGTGAACGAGGAACGAACTCACGACCTCCAGTTTGGGAGACTGCCACACTACCCCCTGAGTTATGCTCCTCCTACAACCTGCTTACTACAACTCTTACTTATTATTACTTTTGGTCTCTTGGTTAGGAAGATTCCATCTGACATGAGCGCTGTGTGGCTCAGGGAGTAGATCGGCTGCCTCCCGAGCTGAAGGTCGTGAGTTTGTTCTTCAACTCTTAGGTGACTTTTATTATAATTATTTATTTTACTCTCTTCCGAGTGTAAATATTACTCTAAAACTATATTTGGTCCCACTCTAAATAGAGTCAAATTTACTCTACAGAATTTACTGTGTAGGAAAACCCTGGCAAATTTGTGGGTCGACTTCAGCCACCATCCCGCATTGGTACCTTACACACAGGACGGCTGAGTTTTGAAACAGACCGTTTAGATGGCCTATGAGAAAGAGATTTACATCAGAAGCCTACATATTCGATCAACTTCAACCCTCCCATCCCGCATCGGACGCAGGACAGCAAGCCATGATACAAACAAAAATGGAAAAGCTGCCTAAGATGACCAGTGACAATCTTAATCACTACATTAAAAACAACACAGTGAGAAGGGAAAAATATGTCTTAAATGGTCAATGCGAAAGGGGCTAAAGAATTTCTGCCCTATACATAGCCAGGTGATAAAAAGTCAATCAAGTATCAGCTATTCGGTTAGACAGCCCCCTTTCCTGTGCCTGATGGCAGCAATCAACTGATGACTAAAAGACGGAGAGGGCGTTCTCTCCGTCAACTTCTACATGTTCTTGTTC
Source organism: Leptonotus elevatus (assembly GCF_054856555.1). Taxonomy (NCBI): domain Eukaryota; kingdom Metazoa; phylum Chordata; class Actinopteri; order Syngnathiformes; family Syngnathidae; genus Leptonotus; species Leptonotus elevatus. The sequence continues at coordinate 20,043,426 of NC_141251.1, forward strand.
AAGGCTGCTTCTTCCTCGCTGCATCAAACCATCCCTCCAAAAGGGGTGAAGGCGAGGAGAGGGTTGGACTATATCTACGGAGAGATGCATTGTGCATTCCTGAATGGCGGAAGTGACAGGCTTAGGCGACGGAGGAGACCCAGAAGAGTGAAGATGAATGACAGTCAATAAAGATGACCTTCATTATGCCAATATGACGGGAAACGGAGTGGGATAATGGCTGCCATCACCACGATGGAGTCACACTGTGGCCTTGTCTGAAGCTTTGCCCTAGAGTCCTGCATCGGGTTTGGTAAACTTGACAAAAACACCACCACAGTGTTTAATAGCCCCTTTTCCAAGTCGCTGTCCTGTGTGAAATCCATACCAATACGGAAACAGAGTGATGAAATCAACCTGCAAATTTGCCAGCTTCCAGTGTAGTATTAGTGGTGTGACAGATGCAGCTCACGTGCGAGTGAAAGGGGACAGTGACAAGCTGGGACCTGGCTGACACGTACTTCCGTCAGTCCAGCATCGGGTCGGTACCCCAGACAAAAACCAACCCATAAATTGCCTGTTTGTGCAGGTGTTTAATAGCTCCTTTCACACTGCCCATCAAAGCCAGCTTTGTCCATAGATGTCCTGTGTGAAAGGTACGTAGTAACAGCAGCTTAATAAAGGAGAAATTATAGCTGTATATAAGGGTGTAGTAGGAAAATGGGTGCAAGATTCTAAGCACTACTCCTGCTCTGTTGTGTTGAAAGCAATTGTCAGACAATTGAAAGGGCCTACAGATGTAAGAAGAGCGGCATTTACCCACTTGTGCCTTTCACACAAAGAGTGGAAACACTGTGAGATTTAAAAAAAAAAAAGAGCTTTGTATTCATGAGAAAATAACAGTCATGAGTGCCCTCGAGAAAACGTTTACCTCCTTCAGCCGCTGCACTTTCTTGCTACGTAACAACTTACCTCAAATACCATTTTACGCTGCTGGAGTCCATAAATTAGCTCACCTGGAAAATGTCAAGTGTGAGTGCGTTTTTTGTGTCAGCAAGAAGAGGCTCGAAACATCCCGCTGAGTCATGCTACAGCCTCCACACTTGAGCTTTCGCTGCGCTGACCATTCTTTGCGGCATTTTAGTCAAGCTATTTTTTTATTTTGCATTATTGAACCAAGTCAGCCAAAGACCAAGTTACATTTACTGAGCATCATGGTAGTCTTTGACCAGGTTAAAATTCATCCAAGTTACGTTTGGACTAGTCGGTTTAGACGAGGTTTGTCTTAAACTCATGGTTATGGCCAATAATTAAATTTTGGACAATTTAGGAGAATACCTACACCCATTGTAGTGTGGTGTGGATCTGATTAGGGTCAGTCCAGATTTGCCTACGCTCAATTTAGGAAGTTTGGAACAACTAAGGAACAAGTTTGGCTTGAACAGAATTTGGTTTTGACCAGTTAAGACCTGAAGATCGATTAGATGAGGATCAAGCAAGGTTTAGGCCCATTCAAAAGAGGCACAGGTGAGAGTTTGACATGGGTACGATTTTGAACAAGTTTGGCTTGGATCAATGAGGTATATGCCACAGAGGAGGCAGGACTTCAGACTTCCTGGTTTTCACACATCAGCTTTGTTTCCGTTTCCTGTTTGCGACGTGTGGGCCGCATCCTAGTTCATGCGCTTCCGCCTTTGTGCCCCTCGGTTGCGCGTTCCCATCGGCGGGTGCGAGTGTGTAGTGTGTCTGTCCAAGTTGTCTGAAGCATTTCAGAGAGTTGAGACGCCTTCCTAATCTTGCCAGCAAGATGAATTCTCGCGGTATTTGTGAGTTAAAAAACTCCGGAGATTACATCTTGTACTGCTTCCGCTGATACGTTTGCAGTCATAACCTAATAGACAAATGGATGCTGCAATTACTTACTGTTTCCTTGTTGAATTTGAACAGTGAGAGGAGTTCCGTGCATTGTTATCTAGTAAAGATCCCCCCCAAGACAAGACGGAAGACGAGATTGGTCAAAACAAAATGTGCAAAATTGCCGCATCGTCCAATCAGCTCAAAGTATTGTACAGCAAGCCCCACCTTTCCCGAACCGGTCTGCCTAGTGAAGTACCAGATTGATAATGTGAAGAACTCTCGAGTGAATCATAATTATCAATCTGGCTGCCGAGGTTGGGAGCGCAGGGGTGTTGGTGCGAGTGTTGGAAGGCGGCCAACAGTGGCCGGAAACAAGGCTGATTTGTGAAGCCCCGAAGTTGGAAGCCCATGGCATCTACCCCATTTAAGTTTACACCTGGATAGCAGAACAATTGAAGTTTGGACCCACAATCTGAGACCAGGTTAGAGAAACATGTTTAGACCAGATGAGTTTCCAACCCAGTTTGGCTTGGATCAATTTGCATTTAGGCCATTTAAGGGTCAGACCTGGTTTATCTTAAATGAGTTAGGACTCAAGAATGTGTAGACAAAATTTAGTTTTACTTACTTGTTTACATACTTAAATAACCCCGGTTTGGATAGAAAATAAATTGGGCTGAGTCAAATTTGTTGTCTTTTAAGTTTCTGATTCAGTACAAAAACATGCACTCAAAGACCTTTTAGAAACATCTTTGTCCTGTGTTGCTGAGGTACACACAATAATACAAAGTAATGAGCGTGAAGCTAAGAAGGCGAACGTCACAGTTTGCCGGTTTGGAATAAAAGCGGAAAAGACACTTTGAGCAGAAAAGATGAGCAATGTGGCTGTGCTCCCAAAAGCAGAAATCATCCAGCGACATCGGAATATCAAATCGAGCCACACAGAGATAACGTCGACATGTACGAGTCTTTTGTTTCTTAGCCTTCAAGGTATCTCGCACCAGCGTACGCAGGCTTGTGCTGTCAAGACTTATGAATAAGTAGCAAGACAGGCTGGCATCACTCTTGACAAGGAATTACAGCTTCAGCCATGTTTTATGCCAGCGCCAAACAAAATATCCCTCCAAATAACTCATGACTACAAGGACTTTCTCTCACAGACTTTGTCAATTTATAGATGTATGCACAGCTGTTATGCATGCACTGTTCACCTCGCATCGCCAACTGATTGTTGCTACATTATGCAATTGCACACAGCAGTGCTGCTTCACAGCGGGGAGCTGTCAGTAACATCAGTCAGTCATTAGAACAGCTCCTAAATTAACACAATGTTGTGTATTGCTTAGTATTATATAATTTTTACTTCATTTCTGGCTCTGGAGAAAGCTTTGAGGCAGTCGGTGGTGGTATTTGAATCTGTCAAAAACCAACAGGCACATGTTTGGTTCCAGAAGAAGACATTTTTCCAAGGTCCGCCTTATAATCCTGAGCTAAATTATATTAAATACTATTGGGAATTGTTTATTCTCTTACAGTTTTAATCTAATGGCCTGCATTTTTTCTCTTTACACGTACTGCGATGATGGCCATCACAACTGTGCCACTAGAAAGCAAAAAAATCTGAGTTGTGTCATTTGAACCATGCCGTTTAAATCCAGCCTGCCCAAGTGTATCATTTGTGAGACATTCTTGCATACATACAATTAACACACAGTCTGCCTGGTCGCTGACTGCAAAAGTCAACGTTGACATTCACACACGCCACCCCCGAGGCCACGGCAAAGCAGAACACTTCTGCCCAAGTGTCACTTTTCCGACGGAGAATAATAGTGGCGTCTCCTTCGCCCTTTCCAGGATGATTATTCTCTTCATACTCTGACTCATTCGCTTGCTGTCTAGCCCTGGGGAATATCAGCTAAATACTCTTAACTTGCTGCTACTGCACAACTTGCAACACATAGATTGTTGGCAACTATCTGCGAACAGGAATGAAGAAGTCAAGTTTATTTTTATAGCCCTTTCTCATAAAAGAGTCTCAAAGAAAATCACATTTATTTCGGCACTAAATCTGAATTGGAAATCCTTCCTAAAAGTTGCCAACTCTTAGGGTTGGTTATAAACTAACTAGAATGAATATCTTAAAATACTGTAGTTTGAAGAAATGGCCCTAAGAGGTGTGTTAAGATTTAGGGCTCTATTTGCATGATCGGCATAATATCTCTGCGCTGAGGCAGGTTGGATCCAGTGTTGGTTAATTTGAAGCGAGTGCACACTGGCGGATCTGCAAGGGAGTAGTGGTCACAGCTGATTTCAATCATGGCCATTCAAAGCAGCTCCTTTCAGTCAATTCAACACACACTGAAATGGGTCAAATTTGACTAAAACATCCACAGAGTACACAAACTTTGTAGCATGTGCCCCCCCCCCCCCCCCATTTATTATATTTCAATTTATTTTTTTATTTTTGTGACTTTAGGAAAAGTCATCCAAGGTCAAAGTTTCATGGTGAAATAATCACATATACTGTAGGCTAGGTATATTTCTGTCACATGTCAAAACAGGAAGGATTTGACACAAACATTATATAAATATTCAACTAAACCCTGTTTTTCAAACCAGCCTATGGTGTTACTTGCTGCACCGGAATATTATGGTTCTTTGATGATACGCTAATTGAACATACGTCAGACTTAAAAGCACAGCCACACCAAAGCGCACCACTAAAATGAATTTATCTTCATATTTTCTTTAAGTCTTCAGCTAGCTAATGTGCTTTAGATTTTAGTAATAATACCCCTCTCTCCTGTCTGCCTTTTGTATTTGTCATTTTTATGAAGTGCCACTCTTTCCTGCTCTGCCTCAGTGCCGGCTTTCATGTTGAGACTGTCGTCAGTGTATTGTTGTTATCATTGTATATAAGATCCCTGGTGGTAGCGGGAATAGTAGAAGACAGAAGCAGGAAAAAAACAGCCATGAAGGACACATATTGTGTGAGATGCATTGAAAAGAAAAATACAGTATTACTAGTTTATCCCAACCTGGCATTCCCTCGCTGACAGACAGGGGAGCAATGAGAGGCCATATTGGAAAATATCAGGACTATGAGGAACATAAAACATATTCACTAGACCACCCAAAAAAAAAAAAAAAAACATCTGACATGTTTCACAAAAAATAAAAATGAAAAAACAACTGAATTATGATATGCCATTTGTTACTGATCCACCCCAGCCTTATATGAAGCAGTAGAGTGCATCAGGTTTCTAACTACAACACACAACAAGCAATTTTTCAATGCAACTTAATCAACAGAATCTGGCAGATCACTCCCCAACTTGAATTCACTGCAAGTGGACTGTAACGTCCAAAGTTCATCATACCCCCCCATGTAGCTAAGGCTTCCAAACTATCAGAAATAGTTCTCAGTATAAAACTTCAACTGTTATAATATACATTTTGTTGAATGACAGCATTAATAAAAACGGGTGGTACATGGGCCATTGGAGAAGTCATTCAATTTTAATAATAATCCTTGAAAAATAATAGTTTTATGATTAACCTGCTCTGTGACACAATAACCAATCAGTGGTTCTCTCTGACTTTGGTTTCTAATAAAGCAATTAATTGTACAACTGACAATGGCTTCTCAGTAACCATTAGCCGTTGTACAAAAATGGCAATTAATATAGCAACATACTGAATGGTTATTATGAAACTGAGCATGGAAAGTATCGAAATGGTGAATGATTTTTTTTCCCCGTCTACTTTCTAAGCATTTTTCCCACACAACTTATACTTTTACAACAGACAATTCTCATGTTCAAACTATGGCGTTAAAGAAGAAACCTAACATTTAAATTTTAGCCATTTACCTTGTTATCTTAATTGCATTGGCCTTGTTAAATGGCATGTAAGGCTTTGTTTACTAGTGGTGTCATCGGAACTATTGCCACCTGGAAGTATGTGTGACGTTATAGTGAAAAGGTCTATTGTAATGCCTTACATTATTAACGTTACAGCTAAAAGCTGCTAGTTACGCTTATTGTGCAGATTTTGTACCGCCCAACATGGGTGCCGAGGAGCATGTTAGAGGTGGTCTGCAGCGAGAAAAGCAGATAAAGTCATTAACCCAGATACAGTTCACTGCTGAAGGTTCATTTTTGAAAAGGTAGTGACGGCTACAGAGGGAAGTAATTAACAGGCATACAGAGGGAATTGGACTATATTAGATTCAGGATGAGTGGTCCTCTGGGAACGTTTGTTCTCATTCTTTCACTGCATTCTTATCCGCCTTCCTGCGACTGATCTCTGTTTCCTTTTCACTTCTCCAGCCTCTATTTGGCTGTCCCCCCGCCTGCAGCAATGATGACTTCATTCTTTATTAGCTAGTCTTGACTCTGTCTTTAAAGATGGCCTAAATTCTCAGTCTGCTGCTCTGATGAAAGAACAACCCCAAACCCGTCCTTTTTAGCCACTTGCTGACCATTCCCACGTTCTTAACTGGTGATCCTTGACTGGAATATTAAAGCTGGCATCCCTGTGCCAACGAATCAGCGAGCTCAGGAACCAACCGGTCTCCCCTAGCGCTTCCCATCATCCTCCCCACAATCCGGCCCACATTTATTATCTGTCCTCAGTCAGTCACACAAGGCCTACGTCTGAGTATTAGCCTTCGAGTCCAGCCCTGCCAGATATATGAAAGGATGCAGACGGAGGATTTGACTGGATTTTGCTGCCATGCGATATTATAAACAGTAGAAGCAGAGTGGTGACATTATTCAATTTGACTTATAGTTTTGATACAATGAGCGGGTCTTTGTAATGCCATGTCTAATGCTATGATATGTTGAATTTGATTATCATGTCCCTTAGAGTAAGCACTGCAGTATTGAAAAGTTTTTTTTGTCATATTTGTAAAACTGTCAGTATAATCTGACAGTAGTACATAAGGAAAATGATTTGTGAGAAAATCTGCCTTCTGTGGCCCTATTTTACACCTTGAATTTGATGTTCAAGAAACCACAGTGCCAGAGAAACACAATGTATAGTATGAATAGAGTAAGGTAATTGAGTAAGGCGGTTAATAGTAAAACATGATATGCATTATATTAATTTGTGTGGTATAGTATGTTGTGTGGTATGGCAAGTTGGATGTAAAGTTTGAGTTGAGACATGATTATAGTTAAGGTATATACAACAGAACTGTACTTTACTCCATTGCAACACTATGTATTTATTCTGTTGTATAGCCTGACAAAAATGAAAGCAAAACATCTCAAAAATAGCAGAGTTGCTGTGGACATTATTAAAGTAGGAGAGAATCGAGTCTGGACAAAACTGGAAGTCTAGTGGGATGCTATACAGGAAATCATCTAACAAACAAAGGCCACTGTAATGTCGGCTATACATGACACCACGGTTAAAGGGTATTGGTTCACCACAAAAAGACATCAAAATTGTACGATCGCTCCTCGAGGGACGTTCACACTCTCTTGAAAGAATCCGTGTATCCGTTATTTGATCAAAACAAATTGTCTTCCATGGCAGAGTAAATAGAAGCTGGTGTTCTTCTAGGCCGCCGCTATTAAATTTTAATCTTGACTTTTTAAATGTATCTTTGTACAATTTTTTCCCCACTGATTCTGTGAGTTATGAAATATGTAAACACACACAGCTTGGGCTTCTACGTTTTCTAGTCTGCCTCCCTTCACTGCCATCCCTGGAGCCGATTTAAATTCTTCCCCAGTCAAACATCCGCTTTTGACGAAATAAGTCACATTTGCTTTGGCTTGTGATTACACTGTTCATTTATTGAGTTTAACACCATCTAATCTGCTTTACTGTTTGTTTTCATCATGTTCCAATAAAAGACACATCCTGGTGCAAGAATCAGATGGCAGTAGATGGTAAATATTAGACTTGGTTTTATATATATATATATATATATATATATATATATATATATATATATATATATATTATATGTTGTTGTTGTTTTTTTTAATAAATATTACGCAGCAGAAGTCAAAAAACAAGAACCCTCCATGTATGAGTGTAGAAAATGGTTATTTTCAAGTGGCAGCTTGTGAAAAAAAAGACTTGATGTGGTACGGATCTTTTACCCTTTGGCCTCGGTTTTTGGAAGCCCATCAACACCAAAAAATATTTAACCTTTGACTCCCCGCTTTAAGGCTTGTATTTAGTCAAATGATTACAGATGATCCCAAGCCGTGAGCTTTGACTCATTCCAACTTCAGAACCATTTGCTCCAGATCCGTTTCAACTTACTGTACTGTGCTGAAACACGGCGTTAAAAGCATTTTATACTTGTAATTATAAGTGATGCACCGAATATTCGGCCACCGAAAATTTTCGTCCTAAAAAGGCAAAAATAGGCATTTTTGGCATTTGGCCAAAATAAAATTCAAGCCGAAAGAATATGGCCGAAAGAGGATGTTGTGGTGACGCAAGCACACACAAAAACGCTGCAAGCAAGTGTCTGTTTGAATTAAACACAAAACACGGGAGTGAGTGTCCACCTTGCTCCTCGCTGGCGTTTGTGAGTACCGGCAGCTTCATTGTGCACACCGGAGAAGGAGAGGATCGCTTGATAAACTATGTCAAAAAAGAGAACGCTGCCGAGTACTGCACTACAGGTGAGCCACTCTTTTTCCTGCAGCGCCTTTTTTTCTTTGATGAGAGCCCCTCAAACGCTTCCACTTTTTCACTTAAATACTTTAGCTAATGTTAGCACTATTGCTATCAACAGTTTTAAACAAGTAAACACTTACCACTATCTCCGGGTGACTACAGATCTGTACAGGAGGCCGTGTGTGATTTTGCAGTCCGTTCCCAAAGCCGATTGGCTGGTGCGAAGAAATGTATTTATTTTTAAACGTTAGTGAAGATGTGAATGTGCCGATTTTAAGTGCGCCGCACCATGTCCCACGGCTCCAAATAGCCTACAAATGCGTCATCTGCACCGCACCGCACGCATCCGTGCCCGCCGGTGCAAACTACTGTACATTGACTATAAATTGCAATTGCACCGCCAGAAAATGCTTAGTTGCTCACCCCGCGTTTAGTGTTTAATGTACCATTCGCCAGCATGTCTCTGATGTCTGGTGTGGACGCATTTAAATTTATATTGTACTTTGTTAAAATGCCTGTGCTAAATAGACCAAAATATTTTATAAGAATATTATAATTTTAATTAATTATATTAAATGCAATGATAATAAAAGAATTGCATTTTTTTTTCCGGCCAAACAAAGTGAAACAAAAGTGTGATAACGTTACAAAAACACTGTTGCTGTAACACTGGTTAGGTCTTCACCACTACAATCATTCAAAACAACAACAAAAAGCAAGAAGTCAAGCAATTCAGTAGCACAAAGCTGAAAAGCTTATTGTTTAGTAGCATAATGTTTAGCAATTAGTAAATAACATTTAGTAACAGAAGATTTAGTAGCATAACGTTTAGTAGCACAGGCTTTAGGAGCAAAAAGCTTTAGTAGAATAACGTTAAGGAGCATAACATTCGGTAACGTGTAAATAAAGTAAGTAGCCTTACTCCTAATAGCATAACATTTAATAGCGTAACATTTAGTAGTATAACGTTTAGCAGCACAAGGTTTAGTATCATAGCATTTGGCAGCATAACATAATTAACAGCTAACAACATTCTGGAGCATAATATTTAGTGGTGTAACGTTAATGTTGTACCATTTTGGAGCATAATGTTAATAAGCATACTGAGTAGCATAATGTTTAGCATTATGTCGTAGTATAACATTTTGAGAGACATAACATTTCAAGAACGTTTCGTGGTGATTTAATGTTCAGTAGCATCACGTTAAACTGCATAACGTAGAGGCAAAGCAGCATGATATTTAGCAGCACAATTATTACAAAAATATTTTTTTCATATTCAAATGACAAATAGCAAAATTTTTAGGAAAAGTTTTATTCAGAACCTGCATTTATCCAGCAGAGCATAGCCTATCAAACTAGTCATTACTCCACTGCTCTCAGCTCCCAAGTGGGCACGTTTGGATGGTGTCAAGGGACTGCTATGACATCATCTCAATTTTAGCTGGGTGAACCTGTAGAAACACTTTGTTAATCTGTTATCGTAGTCTAATAAATCTTGTGATTAAACTTTACTACTTTGTTTAACGTTAATTTCCTCCAGTGTGACATTGATAAAGGATTATCTCATTTTATCTTAATTACTTAATTAATCAATCTGTGGCCGGACTACTAGCCACCCCCCTTCCACCAGCTACGACTTGAATCTTAATGGTTCATTTTATCAGGACTCTTCCAACTTTATAGAAACAATTTTGGGGAGTTCCCGCAGGTATGGCTTGATCTACAGAAGTGAAACCGCAATGTATCACATGATACAATACATTGTCATATGGGATGATGGCATAGTAGTATTACGTACAGTAAAACATGCTGTATAGGGTGTTCATTTGTGTAGTACACACATTTTGATTAGAATCAAAGAAGTGACTGCATGCTTTGGGGGGCATTGGAATGGTGGGAAGTTCAAGCTTCCATTAGACCTCAGTCAGAGGGCACTCATGCACATACACACACAAATACACACCCACACACACATCACTCATTCTCACTTTGCTGGCTTTCATATTTCACTGGTCCGGTCTCATCATCGGGCGATAAAACAAACACTAGTGATATTAAATTACACCCGTGGCTTTGTAAGGAGCTGCGGAGGGGTGATAAAATGCACTAGTCACCACCCGCAATCGAATGTGTGTGTGTGCTCGCGTGGGTGGAAGCAGTCAAGTAATGAGCCGTGAGCACAGACAGAGACTAAGCACAAAGGACAATTAAGCAGCAGCCTCGTCCCGGACTTTTATTTTCGACCGTGTGGGCTAACCGCTCATGTTGGTAGGACTCCATGCAACTGAGAATCGGCACATATAGACCAGCTCATGATGTTGTAAACAATAGGCGCCGGGGTACTTCCAGATGACAGAAAGTGACTGACTATTGACGAACAGAGAACATTGTGACTTCGAAAATGACAGACTGGGTATGACTTTTCAATTCATACTGTAACATTTTCATCTTGTAAAGTAATAAAACATATCGCTACAGTATGTAATATGACACACATGCTCCGTTATCAAAGTAAGCGAGTTTCATGAAGAAGACCTTCCACATACAGGGATCAAATCCACGGCCTCTGCTGCGTTCTAACCACATGTATGGAAAATTGTAACATGACATTTCTCACAACATTTGCCGTTGAATAATTAAGCAGCACGGCCATAAATATGAATCTACCGCCTGGCCAACTTTGCAACGTTCCCTCTCGTCGGCCACGCTGACCAAACGCAAACGTCCTCGCCTCGTTCATCAGGGAGGGAAAGTTATTGGTCTTGTCGCAGCTCTGCGACCCTTTGCTTTTACGAGGCGGGAAGAGAGCCAGTGTGTAATGGAATAAAAGAGACGCAAGGAATTCAAATGGTGAAAAGACAAACAGCAATAAGACCAAAGACAAAGGATGGAGCAACACAAATCTAGCAAATAGCAAGACTTGATCAATTAGTGCATGAACAGTGACGCAAATGCGTTTCTACTTTCTGCCGTTAAAGCCGGGAGAGCAGATAAGTCATTTTGTTTTGTTTTGACCAATTCTTGGTTTCTTAGCCAATGAAATGCATTCGAATATACACGAGAGGGTGACCTAGGCCTAGTAGTATGTTCTGGAATTTTATTCGAGCATTTATGGCTCATTGCGGGAGTTATGAAATAAATGACGCGATTGATGACTTAAAATCAGTGTAACGAGTCGACAGTGGCATATTGTTAAGAAATATGTTTGTAGACAATGAGGATGTTGAAAATTTCAAAAGCTGTGTAACGGAATGGACGACAAATAATTACCACTGGATTTCCTGAGGTTATATTACAACTATGCGCACCAGTGTCAAAGGTAAATAAATATACCCGCAGATGCGACATTTGTTTGTTGATTTAAAAAAAAGAAGTAATTAAGGTTTATAATAATAAACGTATATTTGTGTGAATGCCACAGGTGTAAGCTGTCATGGTCTGAGTTTCGGTTTTGTTTATGGGTCAAGTTTTATCATGTCCTCCTGTGCTTGTTATCCCGGTCCCAGGTGTTACACAATCAGCTCCCCAAGCCACAAGTGTCTTGTCCAGGTGTCTCTCGATGTCTCGTTACTATGTGTATTTAGTTCCTGGGTTAACATGTCATCATCATTGCTCTCTCTTTTGTGTGTGTGGGTGTGTGGGTGTGTGTGCGTGCTCTTAACTCTTTGACTGCCAAGCATTTTCAGAAAAGAGAACATGTGGGTGCTAGCTGATTTAAGCATTTTGACTGCTCTTTCAAGGTCCACAGAAAATTTTGTGTTTGGACTATGGAAACACAGATACTACCAAATGAAAGATTGAACTCTCATCTTTCATCAGAAAGAAAAGTTAGTTTGTACCTTATTCCGTTTTTCAGTAATCAACAATAGAAAATAGGTTAGTTTCACCTGTTTTGGACCAAAATACGGAGAAATCAAGCTTTTTGTGAAACGATATTATTTCATGCACTCTAGGGAATTTGACACCTTTTTTTTCCCATGAATGATGCCACAAACACCTAAACAGTGCTCTACTTCTGTAAAACACTACCACCAACAATGAAAATGTGTTTTTTGATAGCAAAATACGTTTATTTACATTCAACAGTGTAACAATTTGGCAAACTATTTACAAAGGTGTGCAACTGTGGTACTATTTACAATTGTGTGGATGTTTTAATTACACAGTTTTTCTTTTTGTGAGGTATATTGTGTAAAACTCCCCTGCGTGCAAGGGGACGCAGCAGGATTTGCACCACAGATTAGTTTCACTGCGATTGCCCCTTCGCGTGCACTTTCTTGCCGGCCTTTTTTTCCGGGGAGTAGCAGGTATATACTGCAGTGTGTGTTTGGCCATATTGTCATCAAGTCTACTCTCAGGATCATGATACGGTGACCTGGTGTTACGTCTGGCTTCCTCATGTCCTTCAGTTCCTATACCGGGTGGTAAGAGATGTTCTGATCCATCTTATCCACTCCATTCATGGTGGCATCGTAGTCTAGAACCAGTGTCTTCTCCGTGATCAGACTGTACCCACTCCTCCGATGAATATGCATTGGACTCGGGGTACTCTTCATCGTCCGATTGAACGTCCGCCTGTACAGAAGTGCTCGGTTGTGCACCACGTTTTCCGCCGTTAGCATCGCTAGCCGGTGAGGCTTTACGACGTGATCGAAGCCGCCGCGTCAACGCTTCCAATTTCGGCGTCAACCTCGGAGTCACCATCATCATCATCAATGTGCTCTTTAGCATTGGTCGATGCTTTTCGTCTTTGAAAAAAATGCTCAAGCGTGAGCTGCTTGCAACCGGTCGCCATTTTCGCTTCCTCAGCCATTTCTCCCCTCAACACTCTAGCTCCGCCTCACGTCTTCTACTGACTCCTACCCGATCTTGTCCAAAGAGAGTCATCGCTGCCATCTAGTGCCCAAAAATAGTCCTTATACTAACTCGATCTGCTTGATACTTTCAGCACAGCTTGCCAAGGCTTCCCCCCCCCCCCCAAAAAACATAGTGAACATCTTTAAACGTCTTTGGCGGCACTCATTTGGATTTTACTAAACGTTATTAAACGTTTTTGGCGGTAAAAGAGTTAAAAATCCCATACCCTTCACCTAAACCAAAGACTTCAGAAATCCCGCTAGAGTCATGAAGTTGTCAGGAGACCCGAGGAAGGTTCCAGCACCGACAAGACACAACTTATAACCCACAAGGTTACAAACCAGAATCTTTCACCAACCCCAGAAACATCTAAATTCCAACAAATTACAGAGACCTCAAGAGACCAAAGGAAAGACTGAAGAAAAGAAGGAAGGATAGAAGAAGCAGAGTGAGGTCCACAGACATCAGCCTCCACCGATTCAGCGACTAGAGGAAGAAGCAGATTGTGTTTGAATTTCGGTAGATGCTGGTGTGGTGGATCTGGCATGCATGAAAATCTCCACCAAAAAAGGGAGCCGTCGACCCCGGCCAGGACGGGGCAAACACAACCCCCCAGGGCTACCCAGACCGCGGCAGCGTCAGTGCGCAACCCCCGGCCGGAGAGCAAACCCAGGAACCCGGAGCAACCCCCACCCCACCGACCCACAGCCCCCGCTTCCCCTACGACCACCCCGCACCCAAGCCACACCAACCACAACCTAGCACCCCCCACCCAGCACCATCCTCCCCCCCAAGAAGACACCCCCCAACCCCCTCCAAAATCACTCATAGGTTTTAGAGACATGTTTTGCCAGGCGCTTTAGGCCTTAATGGGTTCAACAGAAGCCAACCAATGACTATACTGTCAGGAATAAACTGAAGCTGACAAAATAGTTGGCGTGATGACATGCATCAATGAAGACGAAAAAGCTGACCAGTGAATGTCAGTTATGTGGGACCAACCAAAAAGTGGCGGACGTGGTGCTGAAATAAATATCTTGTGAGACAAGCCAATAACTGTGTGATAGCAACGCAAAGCCAGGCATTGATGTCACAGTCAAGAAGATGGTGGTTTAAGCACAACACAGCCAATCAATGCTGTCTTGAAAATGACTGACAAGCAAACCCTTCCAACAACTGCAGGAATAGTTAACCATAATCCGACCTATGAGTGTTGCTAAATGTTATCGTCTTAATTCATCGTTCCAAGACGTAAAAACAATTAGAGGCGTTTTATTTCATCCAATTACGCGCATTGTTATGTTTTATATCAGAGGATGATAAAACAAAAGATCAAGAGATTTGGGATGAGAATCAGCTATCTTTTATCAGGATCAGGGATTAAAAGATTAACAATTTATCTGATCTAATCAGTAGGTGTCGTATAAATGGAGCGCAGCGGGTCGACTTCTTCAATCTGCCTCAAACAGAATTTTTTTTTTTTTCACACTCGGAAGCATGTTTATTGCAAGTCGAGTCCAAAACGTACATTCAGACAAATTAATTGCTGCAATGCGACCATTCTGTGCATAATAGAAATACATGCAATAACTCAAAATAATACACAGTCACAAAAAGTCCACTGCACCATTAAATAAGTAATGTGGCTGCTCCTCTTGCCAATTCATCATGATAACCACCACATTGCAGAGTAAAAATAAACAGAATGGCTTGAAATAATCCATAGTCAGCAAGACTTGAAAAATTAACCTCAAGCTGCATCTTTTTAGGGACCTTATGGCATCGTTCTAGCTCTCTTTCGCTCTTTCTCCACAAGTAATGACATGTTGACACTAACGACTAATTGGCTAAGCTAACATCTCATTGACGCTTGGCTGCGTTGGTTTGGATGAAAATGCAGTCAGCGGTAAAAACCAACAGAACACCCAATTGTGGCTTTGAAGGGTAAATGAGACATGCAATTCAAGCCATAATGGCCTTTTTTTTGTATAAATATACAAAATAGCTGCTTTTAGGTCTTTTCCCCCTTCTAGCCTGTCATTGTCTCTCTGAGAGTGAAGGAGAAAATACACCAAAGTGCCCCCTGCACCAAAAAGTTGGACTAAAAGGCTCAGAGTAAATGCACAAATGTAAAATTATATATATAAATTATGTGTGTGTAAAGGCTTGGAGGGTAACGGAATACATGTACCGAAGTTACGTAATCAGATTACATAAAAATGTTAAATGTATTCCCAGAGAGCGAGAGAGAGAGAGAGAACGCCCGTGCGAGTGGTACCATTGCTACATGTCGGGGAGGTAGGGACAAACGAACTGACTGGTCGTGTCCTCCACACGCGGGCAGTTTGAAAAAGCTTCACGGACGGGAGGAGGCAATGGCAACCGGTATTCACTGGAACTTACTCGGAGTGAAAGTTTGAGCTGAGAGTCTAGCGGCATGCTATGCGCTGTAGCTTCTTGCTAGCTAACCCGCTAGCCTACAATCATAATGTGAGTTACACCTTCCAAACAAATCTTATTTAAACATATACACGGCTAAACTTGTTACTGGGATAAAAGTTCATTTTGCAGCTGATGTCACACCTCATTGGATGACTATCTATCTATCTTTTTATCTATCTATCTATCTATAGCTATTTATGCTTTCAGTGACAGTTCGAAAACAAGGATGTTTGCTATTTGTAGGCTGCCCGGGTCCCTATCACCCCCGCAAATAGCAAGGGCACATTGTATAGAATATATATTGTGGTGATATTTATTTTTATTTTGTCTTCATGAGCATACTTGGTATTGGAGTATTTTCATAAATGATTTACCCTGTACTGTAATAGGGATGGGTACCGAAAACGGTACCTTTTGTGGTATGGACCGATTTGGGTCGGTACTTCCAAGCACCGATTCACGTAAAATCAAACGGTGCCATGTTTTAGTTCTGAAGCATGTCTTTCAAAGTTGTGACTGTTAACAGCAGGCAACAGAAGGTAAGGGGCTGTTTTCAAACTAGCGATGTCCAACTTAAGTAAATATCGCGCTCTAGGAGTCCCGATTAAATGTGCAACTTCGACTGACAGGCGAACTTCGGTGGAAGTAGTAGATTCCATGGCTCTATGGGCAATAATAACTTTTAATTTGTAAAATAGCAGTTGCTACGTCACTAAGTCGCTCCTGGGCACGTCCACTTCCATTCAACAATCATTTCCTTCCGCCGCCCGTCATAGGGCAGTCACGTAATCACGTGACGTCGGTGCAAATGGTCAATATGGACATTGTAATTTGGATATTCTACTGGTGACCATATTTAAATTGGCAAAAGATTGTGGCTAAAATGTAGCGAGCATTACAGACCACATCGGGTACATTAAATGATTAATTTTAACCCAATTATTCTCTTTGTTAATGTCATGTCCTCTTCCAACTATCTTCTTTTTTTTTTATATTTGCGTCCAACGTGGGTTAAAATGTCGAGTTCATAGCGCGGCAAGCTTTACCTGCTTAAAAAACAACTGCACAAGAAATGAAGATAACATCAATTATTATTAAATTATATATTTACTGTTGTTCATTGCACAGAACTTTGATTCACATTTGCTTTTGTTTTTGTAATATTAACTTATGTTTATTAATTATAATTCAGTAATTGTAAAATGTTAAACCTTTATTTTTAGTATTCCTCTCCGTCTCATTTGAATGAAATATTATTATTTTTTTATCTGTCAAGTTGTATATATTGAAAGGTAATTGTTACATTTATTTTTTTAAACATTTTACTATTTAACTATGGTGAACATTTACTACCACAAAATTAATAAATACAATTTAACAAATAAAAAAAATGTAAAGAGAGAGAGAGTATAAAAGTACAGAAAATTGGTACAGTTGCGTACCGGTATCGATTCCCAGGTACCGAGTATTGGAACAGTACCGGTTGAAATGTAAATATTGCTGAGTTGATAATGTATGCTGATGATTTAACTTTGTTCTGTACGTCGCCATCCTCAATTGTACTGAAAGAGAAACTTCAGGCTGAGTTGCATAACGCTATCAAATGGGTGAGAATGAACCAACTGGTATTAAATACTGCCAAAATGAAATCTATTGTATTTGGCAGCAGGTATACTGTTGTTAATGCCACTGTACTCAAATTGCATGTTGATGGCATACAAGTAGAAGAGGTGTCCAAGATCAAATTACTGGGTGTGAAAATAGATAATTTTCTGTCTTGGTCTGATCAGATTGATTATATTGTTTCTAAGATAGGTAAGGGCATTGCCATATCAAGAAAATGCTCTGAATTTGTTCCACCCACAATTTTACATACTGTTGTTTGATCACTTGTTCTGTCACATTTGGAATATTGTCCTGTTATTTAGTCAAGTGCTTCTGCAAAATTGTTTTAAAAACTCCACATTGTACCGATTAGTTCTTAACTGTTCTTTCCGGGATAATGTCATTAATATGCACAAAAATGTATTATGGTTAACAGTGGAATATAAACTAAAATAGTGTCTGTTGTTCATGCACCATGTAATATGGAATGGAACACCCCATTTTTTTTCGAGAACAGATACAATTTTCAGGAGTTTGCCATGGATATAACACCCGTCAAGTGAGTATGGGTAACTTGATAGTGCCCAAACCACAAAAAAACTTCCTGATGAGAACTGTTCATTATTGTGCTTCCTTGGCTTGGAATGGACTACCATCTAATGCAAGAAACGTCAGCAGCAAGAAGTTTCAGAAAGTTATTAAAATACACATTACAGATGAACTACTTTATTCCTTATAATTGGGGAATCAATGTAATTGTATTTATTATTGTATGCACCTGCAATTTCTATTTAATTTTTTCCTTTTTGTGACCTTTCAAATTGTGTATGGTTGATTGTCTGTTTCTACTTTATCTGTGTAATATTGTTTTTGTTTAGAGTATGGCGACCCTAATAAAGAATAAAGTTTGTTGTTTGTTTAGTTGTTAAGTTGGGCAGCAGGTTGGTTGGTTAGTTAGACAGTTGGTTGACTGTTTGAGTCAGTTGGCCAATTAGTATGTCTATTAGTAGGCCAGTAGGTTGGTTGGTTAGTGAGTCATTTCACTAGTTAGTTAATTAATTGGATGGTTTATGGCTGTATGGGGGTTGTTGATAGTCAGTTGGCCAGCTGTTCAGTAAGTGAGTTGAGTGGATGGATGAGTTAGTTAATTGGGTAGTCAACCAGTCAGTAGTTTGGTTAATTGGTCAATCAGTTATTAGGTTGGCTGTTTATTCAGTAAGTTAGCTGGTTGTTTGGTTAGTTGTGTGTGTGTGTGTGTGTTTAGCTGGTTGCATGGGTCTTTGATTGGTTAATTAGTTAGCCAGCCCACCAGCAGGTTTGTTGGTTGGTTGGTCGCTTAGGCACTGAATTGCTTGTGTGGGTTAGCTGGTTGGTTAGTCAGCCAGCAGGTTGGTTAGTGAGTTAGTATGTTAGTCATTTTGTTGGATAGAAGTCTAACTAGTTGGTTGATTGTTTAGTTAGTCGGCCAGATGGTATGCCAGTTATTAGTTGACTTGTTGGTCAATGAGTTTGCCAGTAGGCTGGCTGCTTGATCTCTTAGTTAGTTGTTTAAATAGTTGCTTAGACAGTCAATTAGTCCTTCAGTTCATTGGTCAGAGTTATTTTTCCCCCCAGTCTGAATGGCAGCTGTGTGTGTGTGTGTGTGTGTGGGGGGGGGGGGGTATGTGTGTGTGTGTGTGTGTGCGCGAGTGCGTGACATCCATCACGCTAAGAGACCATTTCCATAGATCTAACCCGGCCGTGGCACCGCATCTAACCCTAATCACCCTCCGTCTCTGTCCGTCTGCCTCCGACTGTCCCGGTCAGTCAGCCTCAGTCGCCAATAATGGCAGAAGTCTGGTCTTGAGCTCCAGTACTAATCCTTTCCCAAACTTGATGAGCAAAACAATCATCAACCTAAGGGTGTCACAGTCATTCATTTCAGGAGAGCTCTAAAAGGCTTTTAATGGGAAAATAACTTCAAGCTAACCTCAAATAGTCTTCATGCTTAATCACTGCCTGGGAGATATGGGCTA
The DNA here is from genome assembly GCF_054856555.1 of Leptonotus elevatus. Lineage (NCBI taxonomy): Eukaryota > Metazoa > Chordata > Actinopteri > Syngnathiformes > Syngnathidae > Leptonotus > Leptonotus elevatus. The sequence goes on from NC_141251.1 coordinate 20,062,835, forward strand.
CGTTTGCATTTACGTGTAAGTGCATGATTTACAATACATCATGTGAAAAATTAACCCGAGTTAATCATTATTAACGCCAACTAGTATAATAGAAATAAAGACAAGAACTAGAAATAATCTGTAGACAAAAAAAAAAAGTGCCAATGAAAGGCAAATGGCCATTTGCATTGTATTCATTATATTGTTACAATCACTCCACATGCTACTTATTCATGATAAGCACCAATTTGCACAATAAAAATTGACATAACTAAAAGTAAATCTCAAGAGCAACACTTGCTTGATAAAAATAAACATAGGAACTACAAATAATCCATTGAGTGAGTCCAAAGATCCCATAATACACAGAAGCAAATGTGTGTATAATGTTGATCGTGTAATGATTTCCGGAATAACCGGATCCCACAAACGCAGAGACATAAAGGGTGTGCATTGACAAATTGAATTGTACACAACGGAATTCTACAACACAAAGCGCTGGATGAAGCCAGGAGAAAAACTGTTAACAAAAGCCGCTTACAAAGTATGCAAGGAAAGTAAAGTAACAAAAATACATCCGAGGGCTGTAGAATCACACAACGTGAATAAGAAAAACAAAATGAGCTATACAAAGCAGATAAACTAAAAGTGACATGGGAAAAACAACACGTGGATACCAATCACTCAAGCATAAAGCTAAGGAAACACGAAACTATGGAGCAAAAAAGGCTCAACGCGTGGTTAACAAGCACTCAGGCAATAAGCCGAGGAAACAACAACATAAAACTATGTGTCAAAAGACTCACGTGAGAAACTGGAAACAAGAAACGAAGCTAGAGATAGGAATTTGGAACACAAAGTCAGCATAAAGCTCTTGGTCAAGGACGTAGCAAGGTCAATACTCCGACAAGGAGTGTCGGCAGTTCCAGTCCTTATAAAGCGTTGATTTGTGAATGAGAAACAGGCTTAACAAGCTTAACAAGCTTAACATGTCTACAGTGTCATATTCAAATACTGATTGACCTTTCAGAAATTCAAAACATATTTGTGAAAAAGTCCACCTTCAACTTGCTAACTAAATCACATCGTTAAGTGATGATCCACCATGTGCTCATAAAATGCTATCATTAGCCAAAATTCTCCACCCTGTCATCAACTTATTCACTCACTACTGTGGCTGTAGAAGTCATTAGTCCATTATTTTACCTGGGATGGCAGTGAATGACTTAAAACAAAACTCTGCATAATAAATATGTATTTACCCTTATTTTGTGATGTTCATTATATTATGTGCACAGTTGGGTGTTGTCAGGCTTAAAATGTCCTCTCTGTCATAGTTATATATCAATTGACCTTTCAGAAATTAAAAACATATTTGTGAAACAGGACACCTTCTGTTGTATGTACTGTAGTGGTGAAACACAACGCAATGAGAGCACAACCATAACAGATCGTATGATTAATGTGATTTTTCCTCTTGCCACCCACCACCCCTCAACAGAAATTAATAGAATGACTCGAATTATTCCACAAAGTAAAAACAAACCTATGTCATGCAAGGGCATAAACAAAAATTAAATGTACTAAATATTTTATGAATGTGCTTTTTAAACTGCACACATGTAATGTAATGTAGTACATTACGATGTATTAATGTGATTGAAGTTAGCACAATAGAAATGAAAAACTTGTAAATAATGCACCAAGTCAAAAGTCAACTGCACACATCCATAGACTTCTCGTTATCCGAAAGAAATGAGCACTGTATAATTTGAGTGATTTTAGAGGCTCATAACAACGGTTATTTGCGAAGGCGAGTGGTGACCCCCTCATGATCCTATACAGAAACGCAAGTGCACTGCGGTCTTAATTCCGCCAAAGACCATTAAAGCAATATTTATATCTGTGCTACATGTCTGATACATTTGAACCCGCTGGCCTGCACATCAATAAAACTTATTCAACTTGCTTGTCTTGTGGAATTTGTAGATAAATAAATATCCTCCCCCTCCACAGACACACACACAAATTCCCCCACGAGCTCCCATCAGTCTGCAGATATGAACGGCGTGCTGCGTTCAAGGTCCGCCTCCGTTCTGGAGTCGTCAGTGTGATGAGATGGATATGACAAGTCATGTCGGGGGGGGTGGGGTGGGGGGCATGCGGGGGGGGGGGGGGGGGGTTCAAGGCTTGCCAGGCTGTGTCCACAGATAACGGCGACGTGCGTTCATGCTGGATTGCGAGCCACTTCTCAATTTGATTTGATGTGACGTTACGATTGTGGATTTATTTTTTAAAACTTCCTGGTCTCTTACTGTTTACCTCAAACACACAACATCCAGACTCAGGAACTTTGTATGTGGTTATTATAGTTGTTACAGTACATATATTTGAACTTTTCAAGGTGGAGCATATTAGGTAAGAGAAGGTGTAAAAGTTAAGACTTTTTCACTTTTATATTTTTGATCTTGTGAAAAGGTCTATTGGTTGGAACCTTTTTTTTAATTCATCCCACAGAAGTATTTTGTGTGTGCTGACATTAGAAGTACGTTCCAAAAATGTCTATTGATGTTTCTGTGATGGTAACACCACAGCATGTCAGCGATTATTAAATGATTCAGTGACTCTTAATTATCCGCTCATGTCTTCACATTGCTTTTAAATGTTTTAAAGTCTCTCCCAACAGATCATCCCAGGAAATAATTTCACTATTTCTTCCCAGATGAAAGAACCGATAATGAAGACGATTTATTGAATCGGCTTTAAGAAGGAAAAGGTCAAAAGTTGACGTGGAATTCAGTCATTTTGTGTGGCTCTGTTGGACGTCAAACACCTTTTATCTGTCCCACCTAATGACAACTTAGTCACTGAGGCTATCTGGGGTTAGAAATTCTCTAAAATTGATAGTGGGTCATTCCTAAAAGTTTGAAAATTCTGCACTGTTACTGAGAAATACAATGTACTTTTTGAATATCACATTAGGAAATTAAACAACTTTCTTAAAACTTTTCATTAAAATGGTTGTATTTGTTAAAGACGGTAATTTTCTGCCTTTTCAGGGTTCAGGTTTGAAAATAATGGTCTAAACCCAGGTTAGGATTACATGATAAGGTTTGAAGCTTGAGTTAAGGTTACAAATTACAGTATGGTGCCGAGACAGGGTTTGTGTTTAAAAGTAGAGTTTGAAGCTAGGTTTTGGGTTTCAAAGTAGGACCTCAACCCAAAGTTTAGTTTTAAAGTGAAGTTTTAATCCTGTGTTGGGGTTTGTGTTGGGGAATTAGGATTTAGTGTCAGGTTTAGGGTTTCAAATAAATCTTTCAAGTGTGGGTTAGGGCATCAAATAAGCATTAGGGTTTTAAGGCTTAAATTAATTTTCAAGTTTTGAGTTCCAAATTTGGGTGAGTTCAGGTTTCAAGGAAGGGTTGCAAGCCAAAGTTTGGGTTTTAAAGTTAGGTTTTCAACCCTGCATTAGGTTTATGGTTTTATACCCTGCATTAGGCCTTCCAATAAATATCAGGATTACAAATCCGTGTTGAGTTTTCAAGGTTTAAGTTTTAAAATAGGGTTTTGATCATGGGTTTGGATTTCAAGCTTGTGTTTTGCTTTAAAAGTAGGATTTGAAGCTTGCTTGGTTTCAAACAAGTATTAGACTTTTGCATTAGAGATTAAAGTCAGGATGTCAAGTCTAGGCATATTAGTCGAACCAGGATGCTGCATTACAAAAGCAGAGAGAGACACGATGCATCGGAAGGCCGTATACAGTAATCCCGCAGACTCTTCAGCAAGTGTCGTGATTTGTGTTCAAAACTGGCAAAAGCACTTACACTCTGTATCTGAATAGAAGTACAGATAATTGTATAAAAAAGACTCAGGTAAAAAGACCAGTACTGTACACTAGAGGTTGAAAATATATATTCTATTATATTATATTATATTACAAAGTATTAGGTGTATACATTATTAATTGTGCAAATATGGTACATCCAAACATTAAATAGGGTTGAAATATGGTGAATTCAAATACAGTATTAGATATCGCTGGCATGTGTCCGAAACCTCGTAAGTCACAATTTGGCAAATGTAATATTATTTAAAAAATCTATAATTCATTCATTAAATTGTATACATTTGGTGCATACAACATTAAATAATAAATATGAAGTCTATATGGTCCAAAAGACAATGAAATGTGTAAATCTGCTACACTAGGAAATTAAATATGACATACTGTAAGTATGCTACATTTGAACATTCGAGTACATACATTAACTATGATGTGAATATCTAATTTTATATATGCTATACATTGCTTGTAACATAAACATGGTATATTAAAGGTGTATAGACATCAATATGATGTAAATATGTTACATCTGAGGCACACAAAAAAACTATTTTTGGCTCCAGTAGCATTTGGCATTATAAGCTAGCCTTCTATGTGTGCCGTTGTTTGTGTGGGTGATAAATCAGCGCGTGTGAATAATTTACCAGCGTGATGGAAGCACAGCAGAGAGAAAGTGATGAGAAATGTAAATGTACTATGGTGAGAATGGAAAGATGCCACTTGTTTGTCTCGCCGTCTCCACGCTAACACTTTCCATCTCCACATGTCGAAAGGCTTTTCACGCTGCTGTTGTTTTTCCTCTTAAAGTGGCTGAACGACGTTTAAAGTCCTGAAGCTCTTGTGTCAAGACCAACTAAAGTTTAAAGCTGAACTTTTTCAGTGCTACATGATATGATATATATATATATATATATATATATATATATATATATATATATATATAATATAATATGCCAGATATATATAAAGGTATCACCTCCCTTGCTAGCTCAGTCGTGAGCTCACATGCTTGAACTAGCGAGTGACGATAAGCAAATTAGCAAGAACTAATGAAGTGTAATAAAGCTCTCAGGCCAATAGATGAATTATTGACTGAGCTGGTGAGTTACCAATACAACCATCAAGTCGCCTTGTGATTATAGCTTCTTACTGTATGTGAGCTAACATTTGAGTTTACAAATAAGATAAAAATTGACTTAACTTGTAATGCATTTTGCATTGCACATACATGTGCTACAAAGAGACAGCAGACAACTGGTTAGCAAATGACTACAGTACAAGGCAGCTTGTAGGTGAACAAAAGTTTACTCCGAAAAGTAAATTAGCAAGTGAGCTATCGAGTAAGTTCACAGTCAAGCTGACAAACTTATTAGCTCACTCACCAATTAACTTAAAGGCATAAACATTGGTTCCCTACTTCCGAGTTGCCTTGTTTAACTTAATTTTAGTTTTCCTGTTAGCTCAGCTACTTGCTCAAAAAGCGACTTGAGCATGAGACAAGTCTCCATCTTGGCTGTTAACTTGCAGTATAAACTCACTTGCTAATTTGCTTGTTAGTGTAAACATTTGTTGAGTGGCTCGCACCCTTATTTAAATTAATCTTTAGCTCATCCATCCATCCATTTTCTTAACCGCTTCGTCCTCACAAGGGTCGCGGGGATCTTTAGCTCACTTAGCTTAATTGTTAGCTTCCTTATTTTTGCAACTGTAGCTCACATGCTAACCGTGAGGTGACTTTTGCACAAATGTGTCGAACTAATTACTAGCTGCACTAATTACTTGCCCACAAACATTAATTATGTGTTAATTCAAACCTTGGTTCCCTCAACAGCTCCTGTGTTTAACACAATGCTTAGTTCTCTTTGCTAACACACATGCTAGCTCATTTATAAGCTACCCCGCCGCTCACATTAGCCACTAAGTAATCAAGCGTAAACTTCTATAAGGACTTTACAAGGCAGATGTTTGACTCGCTTTCCCAGCCTAGCCGGTGTATGAGTGAGTGTGTATGTAGGGGGTCTTCACGGCCGGATTGTTGGGGGGGAAAGAACAGGGAATGAACACTGGGACATTTATTAACTGCCACACTAGGACATCCACTTTCACTTTTTCATCTTTTCTTCAGGGTCATTCAGGCCTTCAAGCCCTCCCTTGGGGATGATGATCATCCACCCACACCCCGCTACCAACTCCCTTCTTTGACACACACATACACAAAAATCCTAATGGCGCTTCGGTTCTCATGGGAATAGGGCAGATAGTGTGGGATGAAAGAATGTCTCAGTTCAGGTATATGTCCGTGTAACTAAATTGCCTTTTTACTTGCCACTATACTATTTGGAATGCAAAACTGTGGATGTTGTATAACACTACTAAAAGTGGCAAAAATATAAATGCAGTATATAATGACAATAATGCAATCTATAATGTGTAATATGTAATAGTTTTAGCTATGTAAGTGGCGAAAAATATTAGGAACGACCCTCAGTATGATACACAATTAATTTTGTTATATGTGTGTGTGGTACAAAAGAGGCAAAAGAGTGGAATGCGGAATGAATGAGTGTGAAGATAAAGAGCAGCCGAAAGAAGATAGAAGGAGGAATTAGCAGAACACAGCTGAGATGATAATTGCTATCATGGCGTGTGTGTGTGCGTGAGTACCAGCAGAGATTAGCATGTCAAATCACATGCACACTGTGAGCAAAGGCGAGAATAATCACATTCCATCAACGCTGTGCTGATCCCTGCTGGCTTCCTTAAAAGTGTGCCAAATACTGACAGCCAGCAGCGTCTTCATCAAGCTCAGCTCTATGTTGTGTTGTAATACTGTTAGTGTATTTTTATTGACTCAGGCAACCGTTACTCCAGCTGTATTAAAAATATCACAAATATCATTCTTTCACGCTGAAATTTGAAGACTTTTCCTAAAGCGACCCAAATACATGTAAATGAAAATATTTTAAAATGTCATTCCTTTGTACAGGTGCTGCTAAATTTGTGTACACTGAGGCTCTTCCGTGTTGACTGAAATGGAGTTTAGATTTATCAGTGTGTGTTAAATCAATGAAAATCTTGAGACCGTGAATCGGTACATTCCATGAATAGGTGTATGTATTGTAAGTGACGCTAATGTGATGAAAGTGAAGTCGAAGTGAACTCATTGATTACGCCATTGACACATTTTCAGCAGTGTAGGAGACTCCAACCAGTTTTGTTCCACGGACCGATTTAATGTAAAGAATTGTTTCCACGGACTAGCATGAAAATAAATAAATAAATTATTGAAAATAAAACTTACCATTATTGGTTCATTGGCACTTCCAAATAGGGCACTTTGGTAAATGCAGTGTGAAAAGGGCTTTTAAGTACAGCCACATCTGCAAATGGACGACTCCAAAGTCCTCTGTAAATTAGCCGATTAGAAGACAAGATGCTAAAAACTAGGGATGCACCGAAATGAAATTTTTGGGCCGAAACCGAAAACCGAAAATGAGAAATGCTTGGCCGAAAACCGAAACGGAGAAAAAAAAATAATGCAATTTTTTTATTATCATTGCATTTATTATAATACATTTTAAATTATAATATTCTTATAAAATATTTAGGCCTTTTTAGCATGAGCATTTTAACAAAGCACAATATAATACTTCCACACCATAGACACCAGAGACATTTTTGCGAATGGTACATTAAACACCAAACGCAGGGTGAGCAACTGAGCATTTTCTGGCGGCGCAATTGCACTTTACAGTCAATGTACAGTACTTTGCACCGGCGGGAACGGATGCGTGCGGTGCGGTGAAGATGACGCATTTGTGGGCTATTTGGAGCGGGACACTGTGCGGCGCACTTAAAATCGACACATTCACATCTTCACCAACGTTTATAAATAAATCTATTTCTTCGCACTAGCCAATCGGCTTTGGGAATGGACTGCAAAGTCACACACGGCGTCCTGTACAGATCTGTAGTCACCCGGAGATAGTGGTAAGTGTTTACGTGTTTAAAACTGTTGATAGCAATAGTGCGAACATTAGCTAAAGTATTTAGCACGGCACTCAGAATGCAAGTGAAAAAGTGGAAGCGCTTGAGGGGCTCTCATCAAAGAAAAAAAGGAATGCGCTGCAGGAGAAAGAGTGACTCACCTGTAGTGCAGTAGGACTCGGCAGCGCTCTCTTTTTTGACATCCTCTCCTTCTCCGGTGTGCACAATGAAGCTGCCGGTACTCACAAACGGCAGAGAGCACACTCCCGTGTTTGGTATTTAATTCAAACAGACACTTGCAGCGTTTTTTATTTTTTATTTTTGCTTGCGTCACCACAACATCATCTTTCGGCCATATTCTATTGGCTTGAATTTTTTTATGGTTGAATGCCGAAAATGCCCATTTTTGCCGTGTTCGGCCCAAAAATTTTGGTGGCCGAATATTCGGTGCATCACTACGAAAAACGTAGCGTTAGCTGTTAGTTGACTTTAACGTTCGATGTAATGTTATAAAGATAATTGTTCACTAGTCAACTTATAGGGGCAACCCTTTCTAAACATAAAAACATGTCATAAATAATGCATTTACCTTTTATGTTAAACATTTATTGAGTATTAATCATCCATTTATTATTGTCAAATGGGCTCTGAATATATTTTGAACAGATCTGTAATTCATCCGTCCATCCATTATCCGTACCCCTTATCAAAAGGTTCATTATTTCATATTGACAATTATTACAAGGATATTATTGGCCCCAGTTAAAACTGATAACTGATTATGAACAGTATGCAACGTTAAAATAAATATTTTACGCACAAAAAAAACCCCAAACCTTCTTGTTACGTTCTGGTGTAAAACTACCCAACCTTTTTTTAGTTTGTAGTGAAACGTTGGGATTTCCCACTTCTGCCTACGTGTGTGTTTTGGCAGTTTAATGTATGAGAAGCCGGGCATTATTAAAACATGGAGATTACACATCCTGAATGGGCCCCTCAACGAGTGCCATTAAAAATGGATGCAGAGCAGAGCACAAGAGCGAGAGGAGGAGATGGCAGGGGAGAAGGCCCGAAGATGTCGGAGGGAAGCGCACATTGAGTAACGCGTTAAAGCTTTCATTAGAAAAAGAAAAAGAGGGCGACGGAGGAGGACAGTTTGTGCTTATGACCTCCCCGTACTTCACTGTCAGCCTCTCACACTGACATCACACATTCAATTTAACACCATAACACATCATTCCACCCAGTCACATGTCAGGAACAGAGCTTAAAAGTCATGTTTCAGGGTTAGGGTTTTAACTAGGAGAAGTTGGGGTTAAAGTGTCAATGTCGGGGGTCGTTATTGGATTAGGGTTTCCAATTAGTGGTTTGACCTATGGTTTGGGTTTGAAACAAAAGTTGGGGTTTAAAAGTATGAATTCAAGGCAAAAAAGGGTGTGAAATTAATGTTAGGTTTTCAAATTCGAAGCAGGATTATGATGTCAAATTATGATTTATGGGTTAGGGTTTCAAGTGTGTGTTTTAAGCATGGTTTTGGGTTTTAAGGCCCCCAAGGTTCTAAAGTTGGGGTTGATCAAATTTGGGTTTTACGATAGGATTCAGGATTTAATCAAGGGTTTAGGGTTTTAAATGTTATGATGCTTCTAGATTCAAATAAACCAGGGTTAAGATTTCAAACAAGAGTTAGAGTTTCAAGATCGGGTTTAAGAAAAAGGTCAAGATTTAAAACAACAGTTAGTCTTACAGATTCAGGTTTCAAATCTGGATCAGTGTTTCATTGGGTGTTTCCAAACAATGGTTATGATTTCAAAATTATGTTTTAGACAAACTGAAAATAGGGCAGACGTCATCTGGATGAAGGCACATTGACTTTGTGTGTGTGTGCGTGTGGGTGTGTACGGTTGGGTCGGATGAGGTTAAAGTTGAAACTATCCATCCAGTAAATCAATCATCTTCCATCACAAGGATGACCACATGATCAGCAAGTCTAAACACACACACACACACACACACACACACACACACACACACACACACACACACACACACACACACACACACACACACACACACACACACACACACACAGAGTTGTTTTTTAGCATTCACTTTAAAGGACGTCCCATTGACCTCGGCGGAGCCTGACTAATACAGTACATGCTTGTCACAGATGTAATTAAGTGCAGCAACTTTGTCCAGCAGCGGCAATAAACGTGATGTAAAGATTCCCAGGAAGCTGATGGTATTTGATTATCTGTTCCGCCATGATATAGCGGTGTGCTCGGCGTGCTAGTGAAACTTTTAAAGACGACATGTAGTAACCTTCACACAAGCAAACTTGACAACTAATTCTGGGAAACAACATCACAATTGACGATTTGAGGTTAGTTGAAGATATTATGAAGATCATGGTCTATGGCACCAAGAAAGGTTTAGGGTTTGAAATTTGTGTTCCAAGGTAGGGTCAAGGTTTTAAGTTACAGTTCAAAGTAGGGTCCCAAAGAAGTTGTTGGTTAAAATGAGGATGTCAAGCCTAGGGTAGGGGTTCTAAATAGGATTTGAAGTACTGTATAGACAACAGTCTCAGCAAGGTTTCAAGCCTAAGTTAGGGTTGTAAAAAAGGGTTTCAACCATGTGTATAGATTTGAAATTTGGGTTTCAAACTAGCGTTTCAAGCTGAGGTTAGACTTTCCAACAAGTGTTTTGCTTTTGGGTTAGTTTCACATTAAGATTTCAAATAAGGTTAACTCTGTGACTGCCAGACGTTTTCAGAAAAGGGATGCTGTGAGTGCCAGCCGATTTAAGCATTTTGACTGATCTTTCAAGGTCCACAGAAAATTTTCTGTTTGGACTATGGAAACACACATACTACCAAATGAAAGATTGAACTCTCATCTTTCATCAAAAAAAAAAAGTTTGTTTCTACCTTATTCCGTTCTTTAGTAATCAACAATAAAAAATGGTTAGTTTCATTCAAATGCGCTTGTTTTGGACCAAAATACGGAGAAATCAAGCTTTTAGTGAAACGATATTATTTCATGCACTCTAGTGAATTTTACACTTCTTTTTGTCCATGAATGATGCCACAAACACCTAAATAGTGCTTTACTTCTATAAAACACTACCACCAAGAATGAAAAAGTGTTTTTTGATAGCAAAATACATTTATTTACATTCAACAGTGTAACAATTTGACAACAATTTGGCAAACTATTTACAAATGTGTGCAATTGTGGTACTATTTACAATTATGTGGATGTTTCAACGACAGTTTTTCTTTTTGTGTAACACTCCCCTGCGTGCAAGGAGACGCAACAGGATTTGCACAACAGATTAGTTTCACTGCGATTGCCTCTTCGCGTGCAGAAGCTACACTTTCTTGCCGGCCGTTTTTTCCGGGGAATAGCAAGTATATACTGCAGTGTGTGTTGCCATCAAGTCTACTATCAGCATCATGCTACGGTTACGTTACGGTGGTGTTACATCTGGCCTCCTCATGTCCTTCAGTTCCTATACCGGGTGGTAGATGTTCTGATCCATCTTATCCACTCCATTCATGGTGGCATCGTAGTCCAGAACCAGTGTCTTCTCCATGATCAGACTGTACCCGCTCCTCCGATGAATATATTTATATATGAATATATATAATATATGAATATTGGACTCTGAGTACTCTCCATCGTCCGATCGAATGTCCGATCGAATGTCCGCTTGTGCAGCTCCGCGTTTTCCGGCGTTAGCATCGCTAGCCGGTGAGGCTTTATGAATGCTTCCAAGTTCGGCGTCAACCTCGGGAGTCACCATGATCATCATCATCAATGTGCATTGGTCGATGCTTTTCGACTACTCTCCATCGTCCGATCGAATGTCCGCTTGTGCAGAAGTGCCCGGTCGGTTGTGCTGCGCGTTTTCCGGCGTTAGCATCGCTAGCCGGTGAGGCTTACTACGTGATCATAACGGTCACGTCAACGCTTCCAACTTCGGCGTCAAGCTCGGAGTCACTATCATCATCATCGTCGACATCAATGCGCTTTTTAGTATTGATCGATGCTTTCCATCTTTGAAAAAAATGCTCAAGCGTGAGCTGCTTGCAACCGGTCGCCATTGTTGCTTCATCAGCCATTGTCCCCTCAACACTCTAGCTCCGCCTCACGTCTTCTACTGACGCCCACCCAATCTTGTCCAAAGAGAGTCATCGCTGCCATCTCGGGGCCAAAACGAGTCATTATACTAACTAGATCTGCTTGATACTTTCAGCACAGCTGCCCAAGGCTTTCCTCCACCCGTTTCCAAAAAAAAACAAAAAAAAACATAGTGAACGTCTTTTAACGTCTTCGGCGCCCCTCCGTAGGTTTTTACTAAACGTTATATAACGTTTATGGCAGTCAAAGAGTTAAGGTTTCACATTGGGCTTTAAAGAATGGGTTGGGGTTTTCAATCAAGGTTTTAAGCAGAAGTTAACAATTGTTGGGTTTTTGAGTTAGGGTTTCACGTTAAGATTCCAAGCTAGGTTTTGGGTTTCTTGCAAGGTTCTGCTTTGAAATTAGAATTTAAAACAGGGGTTAGTGTCAAAGTTATGGTTTCATTTAAGGGTTTAAAGCCAGGGTCAGTGTTGCAAGTCAGAGTTTCATGTTAGGGTTTCAAACAAGGGTAAATTACGGTTTCAAGCCACGTTTTAGATTTCAACGTAGGGTTGTACATTAGGTATCAAGTTAGAGAAGGCTATCACAATATAGGCTTTCTAGGACTAGGTTTGGGGTTCAAACTAGTGTTAGGGTTTCAAATGAGTATTTAAAGAAATGTTTCAGGTTCAAAGGTTTGTTTCAAGCCAAGGTTCAGGTTTCAAATTAGGAAGTTCCCAGTCACATAATTATCAGTGTCAAAGATATATAAATGCTAGCTACTGGACTACAATGTAAACATTCCGCAGATGACTGTTCCCACTTCTGTCCAGGTAATTTTCCTAATATGTGATCGTTTACAGTCAGGTTATAACATTATCATATTCTAGCTGTCCTAATAGAGAAGCCTAATGAAGTCATGAAGCTCTCGCAGCTTCCGAGTCAGATTTATTCCAAAGTGGGACAGAAAAAAAGAAAGATTTTCCATCTCTGCAAATTGGCCCTATAAAATTTTATGTTATGATATCATTTGCTTTTATGATATTGGACATTTGTACTGTTCGGCATCGTAGCTCATTTCCCCAAAGTGGATATGGAAGTACCAAAAGCTACAACAGTGACAATTGCGCAGAATTTTTTTTTCATGCTCAGGCCTTTTTTGTTTGCTTGTTTGTTTGAGGTGCCAAATATTTTTCAGATGTAGCATATGTACATCATATTTAATGTACATACATAATGTTTCATATACATAACAATGTCTGCATTGCACTCAGGTTCCAAATATAAAGTTCTACACACCTTCGAGCTACTACTTTGCAATAAGTACATGAGGCTTGTTCGTCTTGACGTGTCCACATTTACCAGTTTAACATCTCTTGCAAGCATCAGTCCATGGGCCTCGAACCCTGGCTGTTAATGTAACAAGCGGCCACTTACAGTAAGGTTGTGTGATGCCCTTTTCAAGATATCAGCATTAGCGGTTTGGCCCGGATGCTTCCACAGAAGTGCACCTATTAAAATATCAGCAGGCTTACTAGTTCCACTTGGCCTCTGTGATGGCTAATGGAACGCGCTAGAACAACCGTTTGTAGTGTTGTGTTACTGCGGGTTATCTCCCTGTAGGAGGTAACACCTGGATTTCAATATGTGAAAAGAACAAAGTGGGCTAAACTTTGGTGGTCAATTTATGATTACTATTTTTAAATATGTGACGTTTGTCGGGTGCAGAGTAATAAACATAATTGTAAATTTCCACACATAAAAACAAAATTTTCAAAGCAGAATTCCCCATGTTGTCAGGAATTATATAGCATATCTGTTTAGACCCACAGACTATTGTGTTCTGCGACAATATAAGCATGAAACCTCTCAGAAGAAAGAGTAGGCTTCCTTCTTTTTTTTCACCTTTTTTTTTACATTTCTATCCCTCACAATCAGCGTGATAAACCAAGATTTACCTCATAATCTTTATCTTCTACATAAAAGCTGAGCTGATTTCAAATCCAAAGTCATTCAATGCCGTCATCTTTGAGACAGTCCTCCAATTAATACGAGACCACATAGGTCGTTTTGAAATGTGCCAAATTACGACCAAGTGTTACTTATTGTAGTTTAGCGACCCATATTGCCCATGTAAATAGCAAAAAAAATAGTAAAATTAACCATAAGTGTTATCACTGGGACTCGAACCCGGCTAGTGTGATTGGAAGACAAGTTCTCCATCTGACTGAGCTAACAGGCCAGTAAATATTTACGTGTTGACTATGTGTTTTGTAATATCAACTATGCTACAACGTTTGAGTTAGTAAGAGGTACTAACTCCAACCATTAGTGTTCCGTGTAAAGAAGTAATGTGTCACTGAAAGCCTAATACTAACCCCAACCATTAGTCCCTGTGACGACAAATTGACATACATGTCAACACGCTAAAAAAAACATTACACTAATTGCACAACTGATAGATGTTTGTCTCCCAACCAAATTGACCCGGGTTCGAGTCTCTTTAACAATTTTTTTTCGATATTTACAAATACATAACACTTGGTCGTATTTAGGTGCATGGTAAAACGACCAATATGGTCGCATTGTTGGAAGACTTGTTGGAGCCATCTTTAGGGATATGTAAGTCAATATAGTGATTTTCAAACCTGAATTTCACAGACAAGCTGGACAAGATCCTCTTGGATGCATACCTGTTGAAAAACGTACTGAAAAAATAAATTTGTTAATCACAGGAAACAGTTGGATTCCAGCTAACGAATATTAATGTCCATGGCAGTGAATTAGTCAATAACTGAAAAAGTCATTTTTATCCCAAAGGGAAAATGTGCAGGGACGAGATTTGTATCATATACCCTGACATTCATTTTACATATGGCAGCAATACCACCATGGGACCAGTACGTTTTGGTCCATTAAAGTGTGCACAGGTGCATGTATGTATGTGTGTGTGATATTTGCTTTAAAGGAAGCTGAACAGTGCAGTAGCAGATAAATAAATAAATATAACTCACAGCAGAGTGCATTTCCATCTGGTGTCGTCCACTTGAGAAAGTGAAAGCCTCTGCATGAGTGAGAGGATGAAGATGAGGAGAAGGGGGAGGAAGAGGAGACATCAGATAGGATGAAGTAACACACTGATGGAAAAGTGAACGTTCCTCTGGTAGACGTCTTCAGATTACACGCCCGCTTAGATTGTATCAGCCCCATGGCTCTTTTGCACACTGACTCTCACTTTGTGTATATATACACTTGTGTATTTCCACTGCAACACAGCCACCACTTGCACACATCAACATGTGCAACAAGTTGTCATCTGTCAATGTCAACAAAACACGGAAGCTTCTTCCTTAACTTCTCCTCCGAGAGGGTCTGATTGACAGTGTAAAACCATCATGTACGATATGATCCACAGACGCGCAAACCAAACAAAGGAAGAGATTTTCCTCTACGAACAAATATATTGTTTCTATTTATGTTGAATGCAATGATGCTTAAGCAGAATTATAATTGCTGATTTTTACATAGCTGCCACATTCAGATTGACAACATTTTCTGGAACCTACATAATCGTATAGACCAGTATTCCCCAGCCGAGAGAGAGAATTTTCTGGAACCTACATAATCGTATAGAGCAGTATTCAGAGAGAGAGAGAGAGAGAGAAACCATCACATTGAATTACAGTCAGTGATTCATCGCTGCCCACCAAGTGATTGAACACCGCACATTGACCAACGTGCTGTGCTGTAACAGAAAAATCGTGACCTTTTATCAGGTTTTGAAGCTCCCCAATATAATTTACTCGAGTAAAAGCGTGGCACAATTGTCAAGGAAGCAGCAGATGGCCACAAAGAGAGGAAATGGGCAACAATAAGGAGAGAAGGTATTTTGAGAGGCTGATGGTAATGGTTGTTCGGTCCATTCACTGAGAGCATTTGGGTGGCGGAGACTCTATGTGCTTTCCTTCTAGCCACAGGTACATTTCTAAATATAATTAAGAGCGTTGTGACAGCTCAGTCCATTTTGCATGCAGCATAACAGCTAAATGCAGCTTCACCATGTTTGCTTTGAACTATTTGACTAGTGTGTGCAGACCTATTGGGTTTATAGATTGTATTCACATGACGTCATGTGCCCCACATAGTGTGCCGTTCACGAGTCCATGGAATGTTGAATGGGAACGGACAAAGAAGTGTCCACAATTGCAAGGATAAATCGAAAGGATTTCCAACCGACAAAATCTACCAATGTGTGTTCTGATTAGTGCTCTCAAAGCAGATTAATCACACTATTAATTCTGACCATAGATTATCATTTAGCATGACAGCGGATGGCTACGTTTAAAGAAGCACAGGTTGTGTTTGAGCAATAAACATAATGTCATGCATTAAAGTAAAGCATTTAATGAATGTTTGCATATCACATTTAGAATATTTGTTCTTGTCAAAATACCAAGATCAATCAAAATTCTAAAATGTGATTAATCTGCTTCAAAAAAATTATCGTTTGACAGCTTTAATGCGATCGTGATATATGTAAGCCGCTAGCCGTGCCTAGCTTTGGCTAAAAAATTATTTGGTGGTCAAGATGTTCCATTTTGAGATCTTTCCATATACCCTCCTTAAGGTCTCTTATTTTCCTTTCCCAGCAGCCCAAAAGTTGAAATTGTTTTTAAAGTGTACGAAAATAAGTCATGTTGTTTTTGTTGTAACATGCTATTGCTAGTAGCTAGCGCTGTCGGCAAATTTGCTAACTTGGTTTAAAAATAACCTGAGATTCTTCACCTTGAATTCACAAACGATAAATGCACATGGCAACCAATAAAAGCCAAAAGTACAGAAGACGCAAGAATATCCGGGTTTTGGGATTGAGACATCCTACCTCAGAGCATACGTGATGCTTTCATGTAGTCTGATTAGAGGAATCGATTGGAATACAAACATTTGCCGATGTTACTGCCCGGACCAAAGTTTCAATGTGTACCGCTGCAAGGAGTGTTGAGCTCAATCTTCTGCATACGTCTTGCTTACACAAGTAAAGTTAGAGGAAGCTGGGGGTGACATTCATCAATAAAATAAGTCCTCTGAAAAGTTGACCCACCATGGGGGCCGACTCGCAATTCAGTGACGTCAATAAATACTATCTACAGCCACAGAGTCGCTAGCCACAACGTCCACTAGCCAGAGGCTGAGCTGCACTGTGTTTGTTTACAGACAAGTCATCCGATTACAGTGTGAGGCAGTTACATATCCCAGCCCTTACCTAACACGTTCTGTGTTGAATGCTCCGTATGATAAAATCTGACTGTGAATTTCAGTAGTCTCGTAATAAAGACACTAGAGGGCTGATAAAATAAAATAACAAAGTAACTGACAAGGGCTGCATTTAGAGTAGGCACAACAATATGTCAGCTATACGTGGCTGCCTAACAAATAGCCGAGAGGGAGAATAGTGTGCATTGGCTGCGATAAAAGCAGGAAATAAGATCACTCGGGCCATCGAGATGTTGTCTCCAGCGAGAAAACAAGATTAAAAGGTTGTTGTCGTCCTCTTCCAGATAAGAGCCCTCACGTGTTCAATCACACGTTGCGCCTACGACACAAAGCAATGGCCACATAAAAGCGATTAAAAAGCAAAAACAAAAGCGACTGAACATTATGTTCTTCTTAATTGAAATGACGAGTCATCAAAGCGATCAGTCCCGTGTCGGCGCATCGCTAATGAGTTGAAATAAAAATTTAAAAAACAGCTTAAACATTTGCTTGTGGAATAAATGGCCCATTTTTACACGCTGTTTAATTACAACGGCTAATTTATATTCGATGGCGGAGTACATGTTAATCATGCTACTAATTTAACCACAAGGGTAATTAATTTTAATCGAAACTATTTGCAAATATGTAATTACGCTCTGGGTGTCCCAAACAACACTTTCACTCTACACGTAAACTTTTTGCACAAAATGTTTTATATTTGTTTATAATTAATATAACGTAATATGATTAATTGTGATATTTTGTGCTTTCTTTTTTACAAATTATTGACCAATGTAAAGTTATTGCTGATGTGATTTTTATTTATTGTTTGTCAATAATTAAGGTAATATCACGATGCAGTAACCATGGAATAATAAGCATATTAGAAGAAAAACTGGAAATAAATTACAAAAGTGAATAAGTAAACTTTGAGAGACACATTAAACATCAAAATATTATATGTTTTTTCAAAGAGCACAACAATAACAATGAAATAAAGTGTTAAAAGATGGGTAAATACCAAAATTAAAATACCAAAACTGCGTCAATGACATAAGCAAAATGGTGTTGCCCAATAATAAGCAGACAACATTAAAGTGAACCATTCACAAAACCAATGTTTCCAAACGTCCCCCCTTGCAAGTTTTATTCTGCACCATCCTGCCATGAGTGCTGCTTTAAGGTTAGGCCACTAAAACTACTCAGTGTGAAATAGGATGTGAACCCCATCCGGTGTTCCAAGGGGTTTGTTTCCAAGTCAGATTTCGCCCGACACAACATCTTCACCAGCTCAACTTACACACTTTCAAGGATGGAAGCGCTTGTGGTGTTGAATGATGAAAGCGTTGTGTTGCACTTCACAGCTGAAGAGCAGCTTAGCAGGTGTATTGAGCATCATGGACCAATAAAAGCTTTACATGATATTTTATGTGGCAGAGGTTCTTCAAAACGTTTTACACTGTTTTGGTTATGTGACAAACTGAGCCATGATTGGTCGTTACCTGCATGAGCCCTGAGCATGTGATGTCATTTTCAGTTGACAGCAAGTGAAAAAATGTGTTTTTAAAGGAATTAATTGTATATGAAAAATAATGAAGTTATCAAACAAAATATTATCTTCTTACTGCTGAAAATGGCTCAATTTAGTCAAGTATCCCTTTTATAGTATTGCCGCTGTAACATTATGTACAGTTTGGACATTAAGATTGCACTTAAACTTAGACAATTTAAAAAATTTACTTTAATAATCAATCTGCTGCAAAACATTTTTTTATTGAAAATTGCCCCTAAATACATTAAATGTTTTAAAACAAGCTGTTCTTAATTATATATGTATCGTATTGTTCTTAAAAGTCAAATACAACAGGACTGTTTATTTTATTATTACTGTGCTACTTGAAAAGGTGACTTAAATAGTGAATAATTAATTGGTATTGCATTATATCATTATATCTAACTTTTTGCATGTATTTTAATTTTTTACAAACATATTTAGTACCACACTTTATGAATCTCTGCGATACATGATAGTAACACCAGATGGCAATTTCCTGGACGTAAAGTACAATTTTCAATAAGGCTACATAGCTACTCGGTGAACAGCCACAGTGCAGCTCAGCCTCTGGCTCTTGCATGTCATAGCTAACAAAATGCTTTTGACAGTAGTCAAATGTAAAGTTGTTTGAAACGGCATAAAAAAAACATGTATATCAGTAGCATAAAAAAATAGCACAATGCATGCTAACACAACCCCCAAGTATTGCTCACTAGAAAACGCATGGTGGTGCATAGCTGTATTGAGAATGTGGTTTTATATGGTATAGTGGAAGTCATGTTGATCCTTTTGCCAGCAAAGTAAAGTAAATCTCATGTTGAGGTTATAGCAAATACAAAAAAAAAGCCTTCTCGTGGTCACTGTTTGGATTGGATTGCACAAATGGCAGAAAATGGCACACCCGGTGTCTCAAATGCACTTGTGATGCATGAGAGCATGCTGGGAATTTGGAATCATGACTGCCTCTGGCTTTCCTTCTCATTCTATTTCACACCCTCTTTTACTATCTGCTTCCTTTTTAACACACCTCATGGTCCCTTCATCCATCCTTCTTTCAGCAAATTCTTGTTTTGGTGGAATTTTTTATATGTTTTTTATTTATTTGTTATTTTAGGGGTCGCTAACTTGGCATTAATTCAGTAGTGTGCACTGGAAAAATAATATAGCCCCTTACACCAGTTTCATGCAAGAAAATGTTTCAAAGTCACATGCTAAGTCGGCCATTTTGTTTGAAGATGTTTTTTTGGGTGAATTCCATTCCTATTGTAATGTCTGCTGATTTCAGTGTGCATTATTTCACAGTGCCTACCTAAGGGACGGAGCTGGAAGAGGTGGTGACCAGGATGTGGAGGGTCCAAAATAAATTTGCCTGCCCTTGTTTTCTTCTTGTAGCGTGCACGAGTGGGGAGGGGTGTACCAATGATATTGAGGATTTTTCCAAGAAAAACAGAGATGCTAGGGCCCGTTTATTGCTGCTCGCAGCTTTAATCAGTTTGTTTTTACGGCTGTAGTCGTCAAACTGGTTGGTGTAACAGGATTACCTTTCCTGCGTCAAATCCTCTTTTTCCTGCTGGCTCGTTTCCTCCTCTCACTTCTCATTTTAGCACCTTCTCTATATTCTTTGGAGTAGTTCAATAGTGATGTCAGCTGTAAAAATGTCTCATGAAATAGAGAAAACAGTGCAGTCTCTATGTGTGTGAGCATGCTTGTTATTCTCCCTCACAAATATAAACAGGTGTGTTAATATATTCCCATCTTATCGCTCCATGTGCAAATACGCCGTCACTTATTGGCTGCGAGTGATTTACATGGGCTTTCTGTACTCAAAATGGCTCCTAATTTAGCGCTTTTATGGCTGGCGAAGGTAGTGTTTCGCTCATTCTCCAGCCGTCCACGAAGGTTAAACTGCCACAAGCAAAGGCGTATGCGCTATTTGGTACACAACTGTGTGTGCGTGTGCGTGAGCTTTCCCATCATATTACAGCTTTGAAACAGAGAGCAGAGCTAATTCTACTTCAACTAAGGCAGGTTTCAAAGCTTTTTCTTATTTACAGTAAATGCAGATAGTGAGTGAAGGTTTTACACGCTCTAATGCTGCATAAACGCTATTAATACAAAAACAAACATTATAATGACCCGTGGAACTAATGAGACGGATTTCACGGTGAGCTTATTTAGGCCATTTGGTTTGAAATACACATACCGCTTGAGCAATATAATGAGGGATGTAATATTTTTTTATGTCTGCAACGAACAGTGAGAAAAAAAGCAGGAGCCCATATTTGGAATTACGTGCTTGCGTAGCAGCCTGCTATGAAACAACAGGGAGGATTTTCCCACTGGTTGCGCTATATTGCTTTTAGCACTCTGCAATCACTCCGCTAACCCTTCTTCTATTGGATGCGTCTTCTGACGTCACCATGACACCGCTCTTGAATTGAAGATTTTTCCATTTCAGGGCGCGTATAGTGGAATGGCGTTTTTTGAGCCTTTGTAGTGAATGGGTTTGCCGATGGCGTGTCACTAAGTGCAGTGCAAAAAGGCCTTAAATATGCCACAGATGCACAGAATGCATTCTATTCTAATAAACACGGTATTCATTGTTATGCTATACACGTTGTTATTGTTTGTTAAAAAACTATTGTAAGCAACATGCTGCTTCACCCAGAAACTATCTTTCAAAATGTAGAAATAAGGCTAAAATGCTAATTTTAGTATATAATTTGGAAACCAACCCAAATGAAGGTTGATCCTTGATCATATGCAAAGTCACATGAGATTTCCACAAATCCCGCAAGACTTCAGGAAACTTGTGTCTTCTGACAACTGTTGCAAGATCAGAAATAAATACTGACAAAAAAAGTGACATGTGTCTTTGTCTTGGCTGTACTTGAAATTTGAAGACACAGCAGTAAGTTGTTATTTCACTTGCATGCCAGCTTAAAATTAAAATTTAAAAATCATAATTTTCATCGACATCAACACAAATAACCTCAAGTAATTAGCCACATTCTGCTTAGCCAAAACATTACTATCTAATTGTACAATAATAGCTTTTTGGCTGGAATGGAAGACCCAAACACCAAAAGTTTACAGTTTGGAAACCCAACAAATTGAGCAATCACATGGGAAGTCACGTTACATTTCAGCAAACCACACAAAACTTAGATAAATCTTGTGAGTTTTCCAACGACAACCGTGAAACCAAAAATGTAACCGAAAAAAATGTGGCACGGCTTTGCTCTGGGTGCTCAGTGCAGCGTGGCTAATTTGGCAATAACATAAGTAGTATGTTATAATGTGAAGAGACTCACCTCCCAAGCAAAAAAACTACCACAACTACCAACACATTGATAACTGCCATCGGCTCCACCATTTTCTTTCTCAGTTTATTTTCCTTTCATACTTGACATAACAATAGTCAGTGTCTGATAGAAGCAATTCGTCTTTCAAACAAAGTTGCCGCGTTCATAAAAACAAGCTTCTCTGCCAGATAAACCAGGATGAAAAATGCTTCTTCTTCCCTGGAGGGGGTCCCTGTTTGACGTGACCCGTGTCGAGTAAACGTCAGCTCCCGGCGAGCAATTTTGTGCGGCGTCTACCTGCGTGTCCATCTATCTGTTGGACTGTCACACCAAATCTTTCATCTCTGAAGGGGATGCAACACAAAGCAACCTACGAGCACCCGTCCTTCCAGCTCCATGCATTTACTGTATGATGTTTGACAAATAGTCCAAAGGACGAAGCGGGCTCCCTGCAGGTATCCTCATGTGGAGCTTCCTTTCAAGGGTTTGATTTTATTTTTAGTCATGTTGTGTTTTGACGTTTTGGTTTGGCTTATTTGACTTTAGAATTGTGAACGTTTTGACTTTAGAGCGGTTTAATGTTTTGACTTCTGAGTTGTTTGGCGTATTTGTTTGACTTTAGACTCTAAAGTTAAACATGTACACCTCTGAAGTCAAACAAGTACACGACGCAAAAGTCAAACAATTATTCTACATCCAAAGTCAAACAAGTGCTCCATTTTAACATCAAAAAGGTACAGCCCTCTCCTGTCAAACATGTACCCGGCTATAACTTTTTCTGCGAGGCTCATCCTCTCTCTTACGTTTGAGCTTTTTGCACGTTGCTGGATGTATTATTGACAAGGTGCTGTCAGAGATACTCAGGTGGATGAGTGGAAGATATGGACCTAATGGCACAATTGTGGGATGATAAAAAAAGAAGAAGCCAAAGGAGAACAAGGCAAAGGTATAGTGACCATATTGGAGGAAAACATGAAGGAGAGTGGTGGCACACACATGCACCACGCGCGCACACACACACACACTGCAACAAGTGTGAATCCTCTGAGAAGGAAAACTGTGATGTCTCTGTGTCAGCTTGCAAAAAGCTTTCTTCGCCTCTGTTGCACATTATACACACACGTGTACACACACAGTACACAATCCTCCACCCTCAATTACATCATCCATCCATCATACAATGGTCTGCGTTTATCTTAAATCACTTTAGGCTACGTTCACACTGCAAGTCCTAACTCTCAATTCTGATTTTTGGGTGAAATCGGATTTTTTTTTTAAAGTAAGCGTTCACATTACCTATTAATTGCGACCTCAGTCTGTCTGCTGTGTGGACGTAATGCGTGCCCAAAGCGACCCGCATGCGCAGAAGAAGATACAAGGTCACTCACAACGCTGTGTTTGCGGAAGTAAATACGTATGGTCCAGCACGTCAGGGCCACTCATATCTACAGAGGAGTGATGCAGGAGGAGGTAGAAATCATATTTTGTGAAAATGAGGCAAGCCTGTTCCAGCGCCTCATCTCACGGAGATCTCTCCTTTTTTTACTTCCTAACGATGACGTCACGTCATTGCCGCGCGTAATAAATGAGCCATCTGCGTGGCTAAATTACTAATATCACCACCACAAATGTCATCTTTATACTTCAGGTTTCAAGTGGGAATAAATTAAAGTCAAATATGAAGTCACAACTGTTACTCGAAACAACTTTGCCGATTCACGTACGTCTCCTGAGCCGTGCCCGCTGATGTGTCAAGCATAAATTAAGCTCAATGCCCCCGCCGTGCGGAGCGCATATTGGATTTTTGATGACGTCAAGGTCGGATACATGCCTGACCAGGCCGTTCAGACTGCGGTTGCATTGCAAAAGTTCGAATACGTATCCAATCTAGGACCACATATGAAAGTGACCCAGGTCGGATATAAAAAAAATCGGAATTGAGCCGTTCAAACGGACATAAAAAAACAAATACAAGTCGCCTTTGGGCAAAAAAATCGGATCTGGGTCGCATTTGCCTGTAGTAAGAATGTAGCCTAGACTCTATCTTCGTCCTCTGCTCACCTTACATACCACCTATCTTCTCTGGCAAGTTCATTAACCTCTTTGTTCCCAATATCTGCACTACTTTTGGTTGATCTTTTAATTTTTCCACCACAAACAACTAGAACACAATGCATCGAAAAAATAAAACTCATGACATCCATCCCAATATTCTCTTTTAAAAAGTTAATGAGGGATGCTGTACGATTGCTGTATCGTTATTTTCAGCCTTTTTGAACCATGGATTCACCATCATGTAAAGTGATGTGTGTTGTCGACTGCCATTGCAAATAAGAATGAGCTCTAAATTGCTTTAGTTTAGATGACTAAATAAAGCTTCAATAAATACATTTAAAAAAAACGAATGTTGATCTTTGCAGGCAAAACGTCCTTCAACAATTTTGTCAGCTTTTCAATGCAAATAAATTGACTGCGGCCTGAGACCTCAGTGACAAAACGCTTCCATTTCACGGCTAAGCCTGTTAGTGTGTTTAGCCGCAGAACGAGGCCAAGAAGAAACAGCGAGATTGAGTGAGAGGAGAAGAAAAGAGTGAGATTGAGCGAGAATAGGAAGGCCGCGGAAGGTGAGCGAGCGTGTCGATGTGGCCAAGAAGAGATGGGATATTAGATACAAATTATTCATGCGCCTTCGCCAAATCCGCCCTCCCGTGAGAGACGATGGAGTGTTTGTACCTCAAAGATGACGCCGCTCAAACGCAAGAGGAGATTGCGAGAAGAGAGCTGTTGCTAAACATCATTCGGCATTCATTAGCCAGCTTTATATTCAATCAAAGAAACGACTAGATTTATTGCAAAAAAATACTTGTTCATGAAATAAAAAATTTGCCAGCATTTTCATAAAAAATCCAACAGATTGGAACGTCACAAAACTTGATAATGTTTTTTCTCGTTATCGACATAAATCTAAACTCTTTCACACAAAACCCAGCAAAGCCTAATAGCATCTGGTGTAACAAATTGAAATATTTGAGGTTTTCTTCTTATTTTCAAGGTTAAGGTAGACTTCCATTAGCCATTTTTAAACAGAGCTGCAAAATTTTGATTCATACTCCCATTTATCTGCGTGTGCTTTCACAGAGAACCCAGCAAAGTCTGATTTTGCAATACGTAGAGTCTGCTGTGTTGTATTAATTAGCAGAGGTGGGCATTTGGGGTGTGCAAAAATTCTCATTTAGTACGATTCAGAATCAATTTTAAAATCGTGTGTGCCTTTTATTGGGAGCGCTGTTCATGTTGTACACAATTTGGCCACTTAGAGGCAGGGTGTTTCCGCACATTCTTTTACTGTTAAGTTGTAGCCACATTAGAGAGTAAAGAAAAAAAGTCACCATCAAGTTATTCCAATAAAAGTTGTTGGGTTTTTTTGCAGCGTAGGAAGAACATATGTCGGTGAGTAATGTTAAGATACTTCTCTTTATACATTCCTGAAACATTTTGTATGAATAGCCATTCTTTTGAGTGATAAAAGTGCCGCCAGGAACGAGCTAATTAGCATTAGCGAGTCAGATTGGAGTAGATCATGACGATTCTTTGCACATCTATAAATTGAAGCAGAAATCATTGTCAATGAAATCATT
Organism: Leptonotus elevatus; assembly: GCF_054856555.1. Taxonomy (NCBI): domain Eukaryota; kingdom Metazoa; phylum Chordata; class Actinopteri; order Syngnathiformes; family Syngnathidae; genus Leptonotus; species Leptonotus elevatus. Next base: position 20,088,520 of record NC_141251.1, read on the forward strand.
TCGAATCAAAAATCGATTATGAATCGAAAATCAATTCTGAATTGAATCACAGACACAAAAATCGGAATCAAATCGAATCGTGAGATTCGTCAAAGATTCCTACCCCTAGTGGGCATTCCGTCAATATTGACGGAAGGTCCCTCAATCCATCAATGACGGACGCCCATTTTGTTGACGATTGCCGATTGACGGGAAACTTTGAAACATTTACGAACTAAGCATTGCTGTAAGGGTGTTTTCGACGGTCAATGCAATCGTCAATCTGTCAATAAATTTAGCAATCCGTCAATGAAGGCCGTCTCATTTTGCTTACGGATTGACGAATGACAGGACATTGACGGATGCCCACTTTGAATGATGGAAACATGGACGGACGCTCATTTTGATGCGCAATCGACAAATGACGGATTAATGTTGATTACAATGTGGTTTGGCTTGAAATATTTACAGATTGACGATATCAGAAGTGTGTCCGACTGTTGACGTTTTGCTAAGTGACAGACGCTAAAATTCATTGATGCACCCACCAGTGCATATAAGATTTGTAAGCCGGTCTGTTAGATTATCATTTATCGGCATGTGTTTTTCACACAGATCCCAGCAAAGCATCATTAGTATTGTCATTTTGAAAATGCAGACAGGAAGTGGCACACAAACAAAACTCAGAATAAGTTTAGCTGGCAGGGTCGACTAATCAACAGACACAAAGCATGTCAAGTGCATGGTTGTTGCGCGTGTCTTGTCTGTTTGTGTTACTCGACAACATTGTGCTCGCCATGTAGCCGTGAGATCTACTGTGTGTGTGTCTCATTAATGAAGACAGAGCAAATGTCTCCAGAGCACACGAGAAAAACAGAAGCATACACACACAAACACACACACGTCGCGTAGAAGAAAGAAATGTTCCGACGGTCCGTCCTGCTTTAGAGTCGGATGAATAATTCAGCACAAGCTAATGTTGTCTCGGCCTCATCGCGCATATTTCACAACGGCGTGCTACACGTCTTTGCTCTTATTTATATCTTTTTTTTAGGGCATGGTGGGCTTTCATTTCCCGGTGTAACGCAACAACACTCGATCAACTTGATCGCCTCTACACACGTACAGACAAGCATGCTTGTTGCTTGTTAGGATATCAAAGGAAAAGGCATCCTACAATGACATACATGAAGAACCCTTTTTATGCTATGTTTTACAGGGTAAAAGTGACTTTTTAATAGCTCCTGTACATACAATTGTGTGCCTGAAGTGCCCACGGAAGTGGCCTATTTCTCAAAATGTGTCTGTAAACAACAGTTTTTTTTCTGCCACGTCATTAGTTTTACTAATTTAAATAAACACACCCCCATAATTCTGAGTTTCTCCGCCCACAACTTCAGAGTCACAGTCAAGACTTATCAAAATGTGGCATATACTCAATTTGTGCTATGATGTTATTGACGTGGGAGGTGGGGGATGTGTCTGCTGCATGTGCCACACACGCAGATCTGCACACTAAGGCTGCATTCACACTGCAGCTCAATTCTGACTTTTTCACAAGTATCTGATTTTGTCAGACACTGGGTACAATTCTGATTTTTTTACACCCAACCTGGGCCTCTTTCGTATGTGGATATAAATCGAATATGTATGCGATGCGTCTGCACTGTGAACGCTCTTCCGCACGCATCCGATTCATACGTCATCAAAAGCCTGATATGCGCTCTGCTCGAGCGGGAGAGAATGCTTGGTAGGGAGACTACTGACGCGTCTTTGAATATATATCAAGCTGTTTTGAGTAAGTGTGTTAAATTTTTATTTGTCTTTTATTTCACTCTCCATCACACTTGAAACATGAAGCATGAAGTTGACATTTATGGTGATAGGAGAAATTCAGCCCTGCAGACGGTTCATCACGAATGGCAATGATGCGACGTCATCTTCGGTAGACTTCTCAATGAAATGAGAAGGTCGAGGAGTGTCCGTCATTTCCCCCAAATTACCACTTCCATGACATGAGATGAAAAAGTCAGTCGGATTTCTGTTGCTGTTTGTAAACAGCACATTCAAAACTGACGCACGAGGAAGCCGAAGATAGCAGCCAACAAGAGGGAGCGTGAAAGCAGTCCACTAACCAGGAGCGCGGGCGTTTGCACAGCTGAATTTGCATAATGTGTGCAGACAAGACATATGAATCGAACTCCTAACAGTCCATCAATCTGTAGCGTGTTGGCACAGCAAAATCTGCATATGACACTGATAAAAGTCGCCTGCGTGTCTTGACGTAAAACGTTGCGAGTCGGGACAATATTTACTTCCGTGAACACCGCAACGTGACATCGTTGTTTCGAGTGTACGTCACTCGACGTGTGCTCTTTGCGCATGCGAGTCGCATCACGGGCGCATTGCATTCACATTAGATGTTACATTTGTTTTTGTGATGTGAACAGTACATAAAAAGATCAGATTTAACAAAAAATCCAAATTGGGCATCAAGTGATGCCTGTCAGTGTGAACGTAGCCGTAGTGACAATTGTAATTTGGCAGCTTTGGCTTTATCCATCGTTACAAAATGTAGCATGTTAGATTCATTGAAGACATGCAAATTGTTCATAGGAGTCCAAAAACAGAGTCCAAAAGAATTCCGAAACCCACATAAGGATAAGTGATATAGAAAATGGATGGATGGTATTCGGCAGTTTAGTGATGAAATGCTGCCTCACATTAAATAACCAAGAAACAGCATCAAACCAAACAAAATAAACACACGGCTGGAACACATGCAAAGCTAAGCTACGATAAGGGTGCTAATTTTACTTCAGGTCATCACATTTACAGGCCACATGGCACTTAGCCTTGACAAGTTAGCATGTAGCAGGTTAGCATTATCAAGTCAAGCTAATGGTTAAGCAAATAGCTAGGGAAGTGTACAACTAGCAGTTAAACATTTGAAAGATTAAACCAGTTTAGCACGTTAGCATTTGCATGTTAATGCTAATGGCAAGCCAATGGTGAAAGAAGCATGCAACTAAGAATAGAAAATATGAAACATTTCACATCTTAGCATATTAGCATTAGAATGTTCACATTTAGTCTTGGGGTTTCTTGAATTGAAGATAGCTGGGTACTGTTTTACAGTACAAAAACGTGTTTACAAATCTAGAATGTCTTTTTCGCGAAGGACAAGGCAAACATTTGACTGGTCACCAGTCAATCGCAGGGCTCATACAGACAAACTATGGCCTGATCTTCAGCAAAATCAGAGGACATTATGTGATAGATCTTCTGCTGGCCTACCTTTTCAACTGTTCTGTTTTTATTGGATATTTTAGGACCCAAACAGCAACTGCAAATACAAGACATCAGATGCACAAAGCAAATATAAAACAAATGTGCGCTGATAGAAACACAAGTCATAAAACCAGTAACGCTCAGCAGCTGAGGCTGAAATATGCTTTTCAATGATTTCAAAGAAATTACACATGCAGATGTATTCATCTCTAATGACTGCGCTTGCATGCAATCAGTGTTGGAGAGAGGCTCAACACTCACGTTGCAAACCACATTTATTTTCTCCTTTTATGATACACAGTGAGGATGATGCTCATCAATGCTCTGGGATCATATTTTGTCCAGGTGAGGATATAAAAATAGAAAATAAAGGGCAGCTGTCAGGATCATGGCCTAAATTGGAGATCGGAGTGAGTGGTGGACGTGGACTGCTTCACCTGCATCTGTCGTGTCTTTATCTGTGGCTGAAAGGTCGAACGCTGCCAGACTGCAGCTGACTGGCTCAAGTGTAATCAAGCATGGCCGACTTTTTGTGACACGTGCACACACACACCTCTACACACACGCACACCCACGCACGCACACACACACACCCACACACACACACACGCCCACACACACCCACACACACACACATCTAACCAAGCTATTTCCTGAAGCTGACACTTTGTCATTTGTTACAAAGACATCTCCTCTCCTTTGGCGACCTGCATGGGTGCTTAATCGAATAGCCTAGCTAAAGCAGACCAAGTAGTAAAAGAACAAAACAAAACAAAATATATATATAGGAATCAAATTAAAATAAGCGTGAGCTTCAGCCTATGCCTTTTCGGTCTGTATGTGTTTTCTTTTTTATGACGGACCTATGTGTGGTATTTTTTTCTTCTTTCATGACTGATCGAAATGATCGAAATAAACTGTGCTCATTCATTCATTGTATTCATTATTAAAAGAAAAAAAAACTTTTGGATCATCAAACTGGGGCTCATTTAGGCGAATTCCGGAGCTCCACAAAGTATAAAAGCCCTGGATTCACACAAAATGGCTCCTCCAAACCAGTTTTGTAATAGTTTTGGATTTTTCCTTATCGTTAGTTTTTATTTCATTTTGGCTTTTGTTTTGTTTTCGATTCAGTTGGTTTTAAATAGTTTTTAGAGCAAGTTGGTTTGTTTATTTTTTTTTTAAATGCTTGCTTTTGCTTTAGTTTAGTTTTTTTTTTAATAAGCTTTTGTATTAGCTTTATTTATTTATATAAATGGTGTTTGTTGGGTATTCTGTGATAAAGTAAACTAAAATTCTCAACCAAGGGTTTGACCTTCCTTTTTCTGTAGCTACGTTCGTACAGCAATACCAAAATAGATATATTTTAAACTAAACCCAAAAGCCCATGTATGAAGTTAACTGACAAAGACGAAAACAAAGGACATTTTCGCTATAATTAGTTAGTTTTAAAAAGGCAAGGTGTAGTTTCAATTAGTTTTTTGGTTTTTAATTTTATTTCGTCAATGACTGTGCTTTTAATTTTAGTTTGAGTTATTTCATTAGTCGTCGATAACTATACTAACCTTGCTTCAAACCAAAATGGCTGACTTCTTCCTATTATGATAGACATGTCCAACCAATTTCATGTTTGTCAATGAAAGTGGTATATATATATATACACAAAAAAACACACACACATATATATATATGTATATAAATGGTTTTTTTTTTAACTTTGATTGTGTGACCCCTCCAAATTATCATCTGACGTCACTCACATTTGATAGCATTAAAAACAAATATGCCGTTCATGGAGGTACAAGGTTTCGGCTCAACCGCAGCAATATATGGTTCAAATTTGGTAGCAATGGGACACAATTTTGTTGACAAGCTCCTCTTTGAAAAGCAACTAAAAATAGTCAAAATTACTCTAAATTGCCTGTTTCAACACTATGTTGGCTGACCTCCTGCGTTTTTTCAGGTGAAACTTTTTTTTATGCGCTTACTCATGATAGACTTGATTACCAAATTTCAATTTGTTTCGTGAAACTGGCATTAGGTTGCTTAATTTTCATAAATCCCAGCTACATACAGTCTGTTTTTGGATGTGAGGAAGGATGCACAAGCCTGCAAAATTTTGTGAGTTTTTTATTATGGGAAAGTCCACAAAATTGGGTTTGAAGAAGACCAAAAATGAGGAGAAAAGAAAACAATTTCAAAATGGTCTTCAACCACATGCTTTGGTTTTGAAAGTAATAATAATAATAAGATGAGATGCTCATATAGAAATGAAGTAAAGTAATAAAGTTGAGAAGTTTGCCCACACAAGATTATTGCATTCCCAAAAAGGCTGAATCGACAAAATGTGCGGCTGAATTTCTTTAATCCTGTAAAAACCTGCAGTCATACACACTCACAAATCGGATATAAAATGTGGATATGTATATATAATGATTTTATTTTATGTTTTTATGTTCAAGTGAGCAGAAAAATTACACTCAAGCCGTCCTACTTGGCAGGAAAAAAAGGTATGCACGCCAATTAAAACAAAAAAGTACAATATATACTGTACATACATCAAAATGTCCTGGTTATTGCATTTTAGTTTTCAAATGCACTAACCCTAACCTTATTCTGTATCCGTTTATATTGGTTCACTAACCATAACCTCGACTGCTAAACCTAAACTTAACATGAGATTCCAACCTAGACCCCTTGAATGCCAGGCAGACGAGCAAACCACATATTCCACATTGGGAATGAGCACATTTGCGATTTGCGTCTTAAAGTTCAAAATGTTTTGGGAAACAGAATTGTAAACTGTCAACAAACGACACCCTCAGCTATTTTGGAGACAAAGACACAGGGCGGCTAAGACGGAGAGGAAATGGAGCTAGGAAGGGAGGATGGGAGCTAAAGTGAGATTTAGGAGAGGAGGGAAGGGTGATTAGTGGGCAGCTGATGCATGGAGAGAGGCGCTGAGGTGAAGATGGAGCTGGGGGCAGGTGAGGTAAAATGGGGGTGGGGGGGGGGGTATTTAAGAGGGCTCACGATGAAGAGAGAGAGAGACAGTCCATCACAGAGAGAGTCTGGGCGAGAGAAGAGGAAGGACAAAGTTTAAGCAGGATTGATCACCTGTGTCTCTCTACAGAATAAGCCTCGGAATGTACATCATTACGCAGGAGGGCGCTCCCACACCTGAGCTGCATGGAGGAGGGGTTCTGTTTCTTCTCGTTACTCTCAGATGAGCTAATACCAACACTGGCATTGATCTGTTATTATTGGGTCGCTAAACCTAACCCCTGATACCCTTGGAAGGAATGAGACATCTGTGTTTATAGTTTAAGAAGAAAAAGTATTTGCCTAGTGCAAAAATAATTAGATGTAGTGATGGATGTTTGAATGTACCATATTTTTATGTATGTATACAGCCAAGTATGACAAAACCTCTATCCATAACCCCTAACCAGTTTATTTTGGGTTGCTAACCCTAACACGAACCATGTCTTGGAATACTTTTTACAATATTGAATATACTTTTTAGGCATAAACTTCAATTTTGATGACAATTTGGTCATGGGGGTGTTACTTGGGGGAGTCAAGTATTTTTTAAGGTGATACTTACTGTCAAAGGTTTGAGAACCCCTGCTTAGGCTATTCGGCAAACAAATCGTATAGCATACGTTCACCAACATCAGCTTCCCTAGGTGGTTCATCGCGTTCTCTCTCAGAAAAGAAAAAAACACACTCAAGTGAGACCTTGCAGGAAGAAGAAAACATGTCGGCTGAATAGTCTGCTCACTTGGAGGAGGGCCAATGAATTAGAGCGTGGAGGCCATTGTCAATGGCTTGACTATGTTAAGTGTGTGTGTACATCAGACTCCCATTATCATGACGGTGATTCATACCACATGCTGGTGAAGATGGACGAGAGGGGAAGAGGATGAAGAGGAGGAAGATGATGTGGCCATAGCCGCGAGTGATTGTAACGACTGCAGTGAGGTAGTCGTTGCAATTATTGGAGGGGTGCCGCAATCAAGCACTACTTGCGCACAAATACTTTGGAGAAAGTGGCCGAGGTCAACAAATTGATGCATTGTATCTCAGTTTGTTTGCCATCACGGCACATTATTATTGCTCTTTGAGCGTATTTGTAATTATTTGTATCATTTGTATGGTATTAAAACAAGCTGATTAACTCTAATCTAATCTCCCTCTCACTTTCTCACTCTCACTCGAGACTGGTGTACTTCAAATGGAATGGCTTGCATTTTCTCCAGACCTGAATCCTATTGAAAACCTGTGGGATCAGCTGAGTCGCTATGGAGAGGCTGGAAACTCTGCACCTCAAAACCTCAATGACCTTAGGGCTGTTCTTCAAGAAGAGTGGGATGCCATGCCTCAGCAGACAATGAGTCGATTTGCGAAGAGCATGAGACGTCGTTGTCAAGCTGCAATTGATGCTCAAGGGCACATGACGAGTTATTGAGATGTTGAAATTTTTGGTTGTGGTGTTCAATCTTTAAATTAGGACGCTAAGAAACCGCTAATTAATTACGCCGTCATATTATGATCCGGCAGAAGTCTCCGATGTAAGTGGCTACTGGCTTGCATGTGGCTAGCTGTTAGCATTAACTACGGATGCCTGGCTGGTAGCTACAAATTAGTTTGACATCTGGTAACTGGCTTACTTTAATTCTTTTTCAATATTCTGAACCAAGGCTACTTTGTAATTCACTCTCCATGTTTAAAGGAAATGAATGTGCTTTAAATTGCACTTTGAGGTATTTTAATTATTTAAAAAAATAAAAAAGATAAATAGAACTTTGTCTTCATTTATTTTATAAAAACACTTTTGCCCATTAAAAAAGAAAAACATTCAACTCAAAATGTCTCAAAATGTCAATCATAGGCGTTTAGAGAGCCGAGCAGTGGCTTGCTCATTCGCAGAAGCAACATTGATCCTCCAGCCACGTCATGCTTCTCCTGGTGGTGAAAAGGTGGCTTCCCGCCGCCTGCGCTGCCTCAGGCGATGAATTTAGCGGATTTGGATATTACTTTGCTGAGCGCTCAAGATGTGCTTCTAATGAGTGAGTTGCTAACTTCTTTTTATGAAGTGCAGTTTATGGGATTCAAATCTATGGCAATTTATTGTTTTTTTTTATATATACAAACTGATTTAGAGGTTATAAAACTGAACTTTTTTGTGGTATTTTAAGTTCAATATAAATAACACAATATTAAAATAGGACGTCTTGCAAACGTCCTTGGTGACAAGTAGTGTGTGTGTGTGTGTGTGTGCGGGTGTGTGGGGGTGTGCGTGCGTGCGTGCGTGTGGGGGTGCAAAAATGTTTTGCACCGGGCCTCTCAGCATGATGTTACGCCAGTTACTCTAATTAAATCTGAACCCTTGTTTGAAACCCTAACCTTGGCTCGAAACCCTTATTTGAAAGCAAAGCCCTGGCTTGAAACCCTTATTCGAAACCTTATCCCTGACCCTGATAGAATATTCAATTTATATGCCCTTAAAACCGTCATTTGCTTTGACTGGTGTGCCAAACACGCAACTTTTGGTTAAATCATTGCTATACGGTTCAACATAGAAGGATCCGGACCCACAGTGGCCCTGCTTTGTATTCCGAAGTGATCCTCCTGCTACTGACGCGCTAAACAAGATGCTTTGATTTGATATCAAACAAGCTGAAGTCTGACAGACGAACAAGCGAAAAGGTGAGCTCTCAATTGAACCCTCGTGTCAAACGAAGACATGAAGGAAGGCTTGGAAGAGCAATTAACTAAACTCTGTGTACATACTTGGAGGGCAAAATAATGTACAAATACTTTGTTACTGTACTGTACAAAACACATAAATGTATATATTTTTTTCTGTTAGCATTACTTAAATTTGCATTTTTATTTTATTTTTTGTTAATTGCAGTTTTGATAGCAAAGCTATGTGAACGAATTTCCCCAACATCTGGATTTTGGCCCCTTTCACTGCCAATTCTACATCTTCCCCCTTCCTCTGTTGTTCACTATAATCTGTACATTTATTTAAATAGTGTTTGTACTTTTGCCACCTCTGACTATATGACTCAAAGCGGCGGGGGTGGGGGGGGGGTGTTCTGATAACCAACCACGTAAAGCCCCAATCCGCCTGTAGTCTGCGATGGATTTAGTGGCGCAGTCGGCCATCATCGTTCATCTGAAGAGGCCGACTTTAATACTCTGTACACCACAGTTCCTGTTTGCACTCCCAATTGATTTGGAGCCAGCCGCACGACGTGATCCAATAGAGGGATTTGCTGATGATGTAATATGTGCAGGGAATGAAACAATGCCCGGGCGAGCCGGGCATATTCCATTATTCACGTCTTATTTCATCATTTCACGTCAGAGCGAGTATCAGGGGTCCTTTGTCTGCGCTGTATTTGCATCAATTGCCATGTAGGCGCAAGTTATTCTGATTCACTAGCAAGGTTTTAAAAATGGTTTTGGCTCGTGAGTGTCACACCGTAGTAAGCGGGCCTGTGTTGCTCTTATTTTGGTCCATCCATTTTTGGTTTTATTTTGAAAGAACTAACCACCACTCTCACTCCAGGTCACTTGCCCTTCCTTCTGCCATGCTCAGTCCCGGTTCCTGATTGCTTCCACCTCCAATTACCCACCTAATAAAGAGACTGCATCAGCCACTTCCCAGTGCTGAAGTGTCACATGCAGTGCATGGAAGCGTTCTTACAGCCCTTGTTTTTGTGCCTTGTTTTTGTGCTTTTTCCCTCCTGAGTGGAGCGCCTTTAGTCGTCCCTTTTTTTTTTGAGTGCCCTGTTTCTTCTCCAGTTTTTGAGCAATTTGTGTTCAGTGTTTTTTTCCTCTGCTCGAGGTGATTTTGAGTTTGTGAATAAACTGCTGCCGTTGAGGCCAACCTACTCCTTGCGCCTGGGTCCTCCCTTCCTCGTTGTGTCAGTGAGATTGACTGGAAAATATTCTGAGCTCAGGTCAGGTCCAACCAGTGGCCGTGGAATTTACTGCTTGCACAGTTAGTAAATATTTTTAAAAGGTGAATGCCACATGGGGGCTAATGCTAGCCATTAGAATAGCGGTGACAAAAGTTTCAATCATTTATCAATCTTGTATCAGAAAAAAATACAAAAATAATAATAAACTCCTGACTATGATAAAGTTGAACGGTTTTGCCAGTGGGAAAATTTGCAATTCAAGCAGAACATGAGGAAATGATAATTCCAAAATTCAACATTGGCCTCAGTTGAACACAATAAACGTGTTGATACATTCCAACAACTAAATGTCAGTGACCCCAAATCATTGACATAAGTCACTGCAACACATTATCATTGTAAAATTACTTTTTCATACAGATTGTTTTAGGCAATATTTTCAAAGCTTAAACAAATTGTATCACATAATCCATTTGTCACATTTCAGAGGATAGCATTTTGATTGTTTACCGAGTTCCAGTGAATCAGATAGATTGAATCATGTGTTTTTTCTACAGAGCATGAAAACATTTAAGCTGACTTTTTTTTTGTGAAGTGCTTCACCACAGTGCAAGTGACCTTCACTAGTCATTATGTTGAATCAACACCAGCTTGCTTGTACGTGCCGCATACTAAACAACATGGCTGAAAAACATTGAAAAAAGCCACAGGATGACATTGTCATTACAAGGATGATAACTTTGTAGTCTATGCTGGATACTTTTGTGGTTACAAAGTGTCTGCTGATAAGCCAACATCCTCAAAAACAACAGTGGACAGATAAGAAGCAGCTGTTTGCTGGTCATATACTCAACTAAACACATTCTTAATGACACTATTTAACGCGCTGTTGTAATTTAAATAAACACTATTAACTGATGATGATGATCAGAAACTTGATAAGGCACTTTAATCATTCATATTATTTGTTCAGCAGACAAAACAGGCATGTATATCCCGTAAAAAATGTACAAACGTTGGGGGGTTTCCAAAACCCACCCTCCAACCAATAAAAAAATCAATACCAGTTTCATTGATTGACACAAAATTGAGGCGCACAAAAAAAAGTCTCAAATTCACCCAACCCTAATACTGAACAAGAAGTGTTAGAGTTTAGTTTGAAGCAAACATTTTGGCCAAATTCCAGGCTCGTACTATAGTACATTTTCCCAAATGAGCCCCAATCTGTAGCATGTATCCGAGACAGATGGGTGAAACTCCATTAATAAGCTTTTTTACCTAATTCATCTAACGTGGGTGGAACAGGGTATCAAAATATCACTATTTTGAGGACTTGCCATGAACAGGTGTTAATTGCCATTGAATTTATTTATTTTTTTAAAGCAAAAATCAGTCCCCAAAAGTAAGTTCACACAAAATTGGGTGGTCTTGTCCATCATAGTAGGATGCACGAAAAAGTCTCAAGGACCCATGTTGGCCATTCTGACTTGAAAGCAGATGTTTTGGGCAAATTTCATGGACATAACTTTTTAAAGAGCCCCAAATGGATCGTAGACTAATGGACTGTAAAGCACTCTTTACTGTGGGGCTTTTTTGCCTATATCATCAAATGTGGGTGGAGCATGGCGTCAAAGTTTTTAAAGATTTGCCATTAAAACAAGGGGTGTGAGGGCCTGTCTTATCCTGGCTTCGGCTTTTACTAGTAGTACTTATTGTGTGAATGCTTTCAGCATTTTTCAAAAAATTCAACATCATAAAAAAAAAAAATCCCCATCCATTTCCAATGGGACATTCATAACAGATTCACATCATTCACATTTTAAATTGAAACCATTCAGCTCATTCAATTTACCTTGGGAAAAATGTTAAGTTACCAAAAATTCAAAACTTTCACTACTAAAAAATAAAAATAAAATCCCTAGTCATCTCCACTGACACATTCAACAAAACAATTTTTTCCCATTTAAAAAAAATAATAAAAAAATAATGAATAAATCAGCAAACATTATTAGCAACACTCTTATGTGGTGTATGATATTTACAAGGTATTTATGTTTGCTTGATAAGGTCTTGATGGCAGAAATAGCAGATTGTGGATGTGTGCCAAATGTGGCCATTGTCTGTTTTTCAATAGTTTTGAATTCATGACTTTCCCGTCTGTGCGTATTGTACGCACAATTATTGATACACCCCTTAAAAGACTGAATTAAAATGTCCAGTCTAGTCTATAAAAAGCAGCATACAAGTGCTCTAAATGCATTAAACATTGACTTGAAGTGGACTGAAAGTGTCTGCTTGAGCTTTGACACCAATTCATTGGCACTGATAGCGGCAATAAGAACATAACATCACAGCATTAAAAGCCATTACTACCGTTGTCATTGGGCCATCTATGAGGAGGATAACGACGCCATTTAACCACACACACACAAAAACTGTTCTGTTCTACACACACGCTTACTTGGAAGAGGGCCTGTCTATTTGGTTTTGCCCTGCTGCTTGTTCCCAGCGACCACTGCGTCTCGCCGTGTCATATTTGCGAGCGGCCCCAATGTGAGCGGACAGCCACGTCGCTTGCAGTGACTCGGCACAAACGTACCTGCTGCTGCTGCCGGCCATTGAACATGACAGTGTGTGTGGGTGTGTGTGTGTGTGTGTGTGTGTGTGTGTGTGTGTGTGTGTGTGTGTGTGTGTGTGTGTGTGTGTGTGTGTGTGTGTGTGTGTGTGTGTGTGTGTGTGTGTGTTGGGCCCCCGGGTTTGCGAGCTACCAGAAACACTGCGTGTGAAAAGAGGATAGGACTGCTGCTGATTGGAGGATGAGGAAGCAGCATCCTTGTCTGAATGTGTCAAAAGGCCTGGGTTTGTTAAGAGTTTTTCACACTAACATGGCTGCTTGGTTGCAGGATGGCAGGCTCTCTGACTTTCCAGACATGGTTTTTTAGACTTTTTTTGTGAGGTTTCTTATGAAAGACATGCCTGCCCAATTTCATGCTGTCATGTTAGACTACAGGGGCTGACTTCTTCAAAAGAAAGGCCATTTCGAGTCAAATTTTTCTGCTATGCTCTGCCGATATAAAATGGCTAAAACTAAAATGTTTTGCAATTTATCACAGTCTATGATATGTATCAAATTTCATGTTAAACAACTCTGACTTATGATGTATGACAAGTCAACTAATTTGCTCCATGCTACAACACCACATGACGAAAATTCAAAATCCTCGCAATTTATAATTTTTCATTGGTCTAATATACGTACTTAATTCGGTAGTTGTGTCAAATAATCTCTGTGACAAGTTACTCTGAATGACTCCTGGAAATGGCTAAAATGACCCCAAATTGGCCACTTGAAACTAAAATGGCAGACTTCCTGTGTCTTTTCAGGCATGGCTTTCTGTTTATAAAGAGTGACCTCTGATGACCTACTTGTCCTCCTTCCCCTCTACTCGCGAGGAAATAAAGGAAGCAAATCAAAGCATCGGGACAGAAGTTACTGCACCTCAATGGCCCTAGAATGGCCACTTCAAACAAAAATGGCAGACCTCCTGTGTCTTTTCAGGCATGGCTTTCTGAGACTTTTTTGTAGGTATATTCAGGATAGACCAATGTTTGTGTTGCAAAGTGTAATTGGCTACAGGTGCAGATTTTTCAAATAAAAAAAAAAGTTTTATGGGAAGTAATCAAACTTTGCCATCATGCTACATGCCACATGCATTGTCTTGAATATTAGTTTTTATTTATACATCTAATATTATTCAAATGTGGTAGCTATAAGAAAATGCATCAATAACAAGATCTCCAATCATGGTCTTACATGACTCCAAAACAGTTTTTTCAAACCAACATGGCAGATTTCCAGTGTTTTGTTTTGTTTCAACCATGAGTTCTTGCTACATTTTTGTGGGTCTATTCATGTTAGAGCTGCCTACCAACTAAAGTAACATGTTGTAAAGTTAAACTGACTTTGGTGGCTGAATTTTAGGAGTGGTTTTGAATGACCCAGGCATGGCCAACATGACATGTTCAAACCAAGATGGAAGACTGCCTATGTTTTTTCAGGCATGGCCTTTAGAGGAATTGTTGTGGGTTGTTAGAGCTGCCTACCAAGTTTCATGTTGGAAAGTTAAACTGGGTTCAGGGGCTGAATTTTGAGGTCATCTTTGAATGACTCGGTAATGGCCAACATGACCTGCTCAAACCAAGATACCAGACTTTTTTTTTCAGACATTGATTTTTGACACGTTTTTGTGGATTTAGAGTTGCCTACCAAGTTTCATGTTGCTGAGTTAAACAGATATTAGGGGTGCTGAATTTGAAAAATAAATAATGTTTCATGGATAGTTATCAACATTTCCCACAATGCTCGACTCATACTGAGTGATGAAAACTCACTCTTTTCAGTTTAGCATTGCTCATCTGGTTAGCATTTGTAGTGTTACTTTTGGGAGCCGTCGCACAAACTCTCTAGGGCAAGTCGGTCTTTGAATGTGCAGTTAGAGGAATCGTTCCTGGTTTGGGAGGAGGAGATTTAGAGTGGTGGAGAAATTCCAGTCTATTCACTGCTGGATTTACACACATCAGTGAGTTGAGAGGAAGTGAGGAAGAGGAGGATGAAGAGGAGGAAGGAAGGTTTTCAAATGTCAAGTCCTCGGAGATTAACAAGCCAGCGAGGGAGGCCTGAGCTTCGATTCCACACCGCTTCTCAACTTCTTCCTCCATTTGCCTCTGAGATGCCGGCATCCCTCGCCGTTCCTGCACCACGACAAGCACCACGACCCCCTAACACACACAGACACACACACACAGACACACACACACACACACACACACACACACACACACACACACACACACACACACACACACACACACACACACACACACACACACACACACACACACACACACACACATTCTTGTCACATCCTTTGCACTCATTCGGCTCCTCACGTCTCTCTCGGTGCACATATTTTTTTATGCACACTCACTGTAGGGACTCAAGTAAAGCGGGACAAGGATTTAATACATTAACTCCAATGGCACTCACTTGGAAGGTAGACCTTTGCCAAGGCCAAAAATCCTGATCCTAAATGTTTTCAATTGAATGGGGTTCTTTGGGCTAATTCCATAGAGTTCAACAAAGCGCTGGAATTTACCCAAGATGTCCGCTTCATTCCAAAATGACTGACTTTCTGTTCACTTTCAGGGATTGTTCCTTGAGACTTTTTTGCGCTTCATGGTAACTCTCTCACTCCCAGCCATTTTCACTGAAGCAACCCCCTTCACTCCCGGCTGTTTTACTGGATTTTGACTAATTTTGCAAGGCCCATAGAAATGTGCTCTATTGCTATAAAACATGGAACCTACCAAAATAAAGATTAGAGTCTCTTCTTTCATCAGGAAAAAATTGTATTATATTTCTATCTGTTTCCGTTTTGCAGCAATTAGCATTAGAATATAGCTAAGTTTCATCGTTATTTACAAATCTGTTTAGAACTCTTGGGAAATCAGCTTGTTTTCAACATGGCCCTGATTGCTCTCTTATACTCTGCTGCCACCTGCTGGTCATTTTTGTAATGACTACCTGTGTATGCTCTAGCATAAAAAAAACAGCAAAACATTTAAATACGTCTTTGGGACACTTAAAACATTTTAAATAGAACGTATTTATACGTTTTTGGAAGTAAATAAGTGACCATTGGTGAGACTAGTATCTTGGGCTAATATTATCTAATTTTCATATCCAATTTGTTTCTACTATTCCACACAAACATTTTTTCCTTAACTGGCCTAAAATAGGTTCACTTGTATGTAGTTTGTCCTGGGTCAATTTTGATTCCACATATTTCTCTAGAAAATCTGTGCAAATGTGATGGAACCGCAGACAATTACTTGGAATGTTTCAAACTCCCTTTTGAACACTGTTTTTGTCTTAATTTAATACATACTGTTAAATCTAAAACCCATTTCAGCAGACACAAAATTTAACCTGGTATGCTACACAACCTATTAAAAAGAAAGAGAAAAAAAGAAAGTACTTTTTTCAAAGTTATCAAATTTCAGGGTGAAGGAATGACATTTAGGCTATTTTTATTGCTGTCAAAGTTGGTCAAATGACCTAGACCAGAACATAATGTTGGGATGAGCTGCATTTTCATACATACAGACACAGCAATAGTTGTATGAACCAATGAAAATACACGTATTATTACAACAACAATATTGGTATACAAGATTGTCAACTTTGTGCATGCAGACTATATTTCTTAACTACAAAACAAGTTATCCCGGGGATGGAATTTGAATAAGCACTGACCTCGATTCTGCTGTAGATTCTATCAGCGCAAATCCGATGTCTTCCTGGCAGGATAAATTGATTCCATAGGGTGAAGGTATGCGTATGTGCGTGCGTGTGTATGCGTGTATGGTCTTGGAACAACAGTGACCTGGTTTCCCAAGCCTCATAACGACAGGCACTGAATATATGAAGAGCTTGCTTTACGATGGCGTGACCTCGGCGGTGGTCGGAAGCCACGTTGATGCTGTCCTTTTCAAAGGCTCAATATGTAACATTTGTCCAAAGGCCTTCCAGTTAGTGACGTGCTGTCAGGATAGGCAAGGTAGGCACTGCCTACCCCAGGCTGAAATGAAAGTTGAAACCGTTTGGCTTTTTCTATTTATTTTAATTGTTTACTTCATTTCAGAAAGCCTACACTACCTACAGGTTTAAAAGTGACAACATTTGGTGATTTTCATACCTCAATTAAAAATGACTCATCACTTCGTCTGGCCTGCAGGCAAAAATCCTGCAAAAATTATCCTCCTGAAGGCACACCAATACTGTGCTTTTCCCAGCCCTGTCCGCGTAGCGATGTGTGTTTGCGCATGCGTTGGGAGTTTTCCAGTAGAAAAGACCTTTACGCAAATAGGCAGATCGCGAGGCAGCCTTTTTATGTCGCTGTATTATTCCTATGCGAACTTACGTTTGCACAGTGCATTCGTGAATTCGAAACACACTCTGGAGAATATAAAACTATTTTCACGCCTTTCTTTTGAGGGAAAACGCCATCTTTTGAAGGATGGGAGACCAACGCCTTAGCTACCGGATCTTCAGCAAAGTAAGGAACAAAGGATTATTCGTACTTTTCACAAGGAATGGTGCAAAAGGAAAGATTGGCTTTGTGGATGTGCTTCGCTTTGATTAACTGGCTGTTTCATTTTACATGGTGTTTGGCATTGCTGTTGCTAGTTGCTAGCTTGATATTGTTTTTTTACAGGGGAGATATTCACTTTATTACTATCTTTCCGGTCGTCCGGGCGGGTTTGAAATTGTCCGTTTTTCATTGTGCGGCAAATGGAGTGCACTGCAACGTTTACTGTGCACTGGCTGACGGTGGCCCAGAACTTTAGCTGATGTTGAGCTGCCGCACCGGAGGCGACGGGAACGAACCCCACCCAAAGTAAAAAAAAGAAGAAGATTGCAGAGCAAAAAAATTAAGACTACAAAAGAGTTTTATTTTCTACCCATATAGGAGGCATATATTAAAATAGTTTGAATGCATGTCATCTTGTATCTGAGTATCAAGTATCTCGAGGTCAGGCTGAGTGTCCTCTCTTTTTGGAAATTAAAATATAGTCACCCTAGGATACGTTGTACACTCGCCTGCCGACACACACATTTGTAACGCAAACATAAGAACATAAACCACATGCACACTAACACAAAAAAACACATGTAGAAGAACAAATATACATGCAAACACACACACGTCGCATATGTACAACAACTCACTGACTACAGTAGCTCAACACAATCGGATCATAAAACCACCGTGTTTGTAGTTTTATGATCTCCATGATAATCCAAATGATATGTGGTGTATTCACTATCTTCACACATTTTCGGGGCAGGCTAAAAAACAACAACATCAAGCTGCTCATGTTGGATTTTTCCAAATATTACCAGCGCAGCGTTCCTGACATTTTACCTTTTACCGAGACGGCTGTCTGACATTTTCTCACAGTGGCTGGTCGTGGCGAGAGGGATGAATGCTAATCATATACGCTCATTCCAGAACGCTGCGGAACTCTTGGAGATAACCAATAGTGCAGGCCAAGATTTATTTCAAGGGACAAAAAAAGGGGGGAAAAACTAAATGTCAGACACTCAGTGTGTCCAGTCTGTTTGTCCTTGTGTGTTTGTCATTGCAGCATCAAAACATTACATGAAACATGAGCTTGAAAACTTTTTTTTTTCTTGGGCCAGAATGCACTGAGATGCCAGGAATATGCTTGAATGTCCTATTAGTGACTACAGGTGTCTTGTACTCAGTGGATCCATTTCTCTACAAATTGCTTTTGCTGTCAATCATCATGAAAAGCAGAAAAATGAAACTCGGAGGTGTTATTTTGAGTGTCCAAACATTTACACCCCCCCCCCATGTTTATGAATGTTTAAACATTTTTGGGTCATCTGCAATTTATGGTGATATTGGCTCCTATGCAGCAGTCAAGGAAAAATATTTCATTTCATTTTATTTTATTTTATTATGTTATCACTACTTTTTTCATATATATATATATATATATATATATATATAGAACAATACTTGTACAGTGCTTAAAAACATGCTACATAAAATTTTTGCTTTTTTTGGAGGTTTTCTGGAATGGATTAATGGCCTTCCCATGCATTTCAATACGGAAAGTTGATTTGAGATAAGACTAATTTGCATTAGGAGCACAGTCACGGAGCGTCTGCATTCGTTTATTTGGGATTTTCCTTTAATCTGTACACACACTGCAGTGGTGTTGTTTTTTCCAAGGCATTCCACAGTGGGTGGTTTGTGTGCTACAAAATATGACAAGTCGCTTACTCACACCGCACGCTAATTGTCCCCGGAGCCCGCCACGCGAGCGCTCATTGAGAGCTAATTGCCGCCCGGAGGGAACGCATTACGCCTACCAAAAAAAAAAAAAAAAAAGGAACACAGATGCAACACACGCTCTTATTATTAAAAGCAAAATTGCTAATTTGTGCCTGGGAACTGATAATAACTGTTTTGCTTCTAGGGGATTTGGACATGCATTGACTCTTATTGATGAGGTCGGCCATCGTATTGGACTTTTAAATTGTCAGTTAGCCGACAGGAGACTCGACCTAAATACACAATGCAAATATGTGTCCTTACTCACACACAAATTCACAACATCCAGACTATGTAGTGAAATTAACGTTCATTAGCAAGAAAAATGTTAACAGTGGGAGGTGGGGCATTTGCTCCCTTAATTTTTCTTTTTTTGCTGATGTTTCTTCCTTTTTCTCAATGAAATATTTTAATTTTGCAATTCCTTCATCATGATTGGTGATGTGCCACAGGAATAAAAATAAACAATTGTTTGATTAAAATTACACAAACAAATTAAAACTGTGGAAATTAATGGGCTGATGCACCCCTTTTTTATATAGCTAATCCTTGAAATTATCATCAAACTATGACAAAATGTCCCACCCCTGTTAGAAGGCATGCATGAGCAGAAAATCTTTACCATGTAGCTGTCTAGCAAATTATATCGTAGATGTTTGTCAAAGTAAAGGCCATCTAATTCACCCAAAATGGCCACTTCCTACCAAAATGACAGACTTCCTGGTACATTTCTGGTATGGAACTTTGAGACTTTTTCATAATCGGGGGAAGCGTCCTCATGCAACAATCCATTGACCCAAAACACACTGCAACACAACAAAGGACTTCAACAAAGAAGGAAGTGGAAGGTCTTATGCCTTGGTCAGACTACAAGAAAATAGCCCGATTTTGGCCCGACCGACGTGTCACGGACAAACGGGGCATGTCGTAAACGATTTTGAGTTGTCTTGACGTAGCGTCGCCTGTGTGACACGTTCAACGATTAGCCGCCTGTTGTCTGGGACGATTCACGACCATCACGATGAAAGTCTAGCATGTCAGAGTTTTTGCTCGTCTTGTCGCACAATGTGACATAC
Source organism: Leptonotus elevatus (assembly GCF_054856555.1). Classification (NCBI taxonomy): domain Eukaryota; kingdom Metazoa; phylum Chordata; class Actinopteri; order Syngnathiformes; family Syngnathidae; genus Leptonotus; species Leptonotus elevatus. The sequence goes on from NC_141251.1 coordinate 20,108,731, forward strand.
CTACGTCGTCGTCCTTTTGGTTCCACAGCATTGACCAATAGCGAGAGGGATAAAAAAAAAAACTATATATATATATATATATATATATTTTGGGTTTTTTTTTACATTTTTTTTTTAAATTACTTTTTTTTAATTTAATATATTTATTTCTCCCCTGGATATCTCATAGGACTTGGCCAGACAGGTGAACCCGAAAAAAATCCAAAAATACCCTGCTGCGGCGCTGCTGCTTGAGCTCATATAGCGCACACATTATGCACATTTGTTGCCATTTAATATGAGCAACACATACTCTAATGATATCAAAAGTCACATTATTTTTGATTTTATGGACGGGAGCCATGCACCTTCCAACATTGCCATCGTCAGGCAAAGGCGGAGGCGAGAGAGAGGAGAAACGGCGACGTGTAGAGTACCGTACAAAAAAATATTATGACTGTTGTTCTAATATTTTTTTTGAAGTATGATTTGGGCATAAGTAGGGATGGGAATATCTTTGAGACAGACATATACAGTATATTTTTATAGAAGTCGGACCGGGCTTTTCTCCCCCTCGAAGGGCAGTTCGGAGTGAATGCGTGTATCAAATGCACTGTACTAAAACAAGTCAAATACAAATAAATATTTAAGCAGTATAAATTACACAAATTATACAAACACAATATAATATTTCAGTTTTTGATAACTACCAAGCAGGGAGCGAGAGCAATGCGCTCATGTTTATGCAGAATGGCATGGCCGCACTTGTCCCGCGTGCTCCATTCATACAAACGCACCCTTCCTGCCGCTTTTCTTGTTCCGCCTCCCCGACAACTAGTTCCGACGCGGTGCTCTTGGCATTACAGCACGCGATGATTGGGTGGTGTCTTGTCGGGTTCAGACTTGTAGTGTGACTACACGTCTGTTCCACGATATAGAACAAGTTAATCGGGTAATCTGACAGCGCGACTGTCGTGAAAGACAAAAAAAGTCGCGTAGTTTGAGCTTGGCATTAGAGTGGCTAAGTCAAACACTGGACCATAACCCAATAGAGTATGCATTTTACCTCCTGAAGAGGACACTGAAGGGCGTAACCCCTAGAAATAAGAACTGAAAAGAGGATGCAGTTAAGGCCTGGAAAAGCATTTCAAATGAAGAATGCAACAATCTGTGAAGTCAATGGGCGGCAGGCTTGATGCAGTTATTGCAAGTAATGGGTTACCATCAAATATTGAATGTTATTCACTTTAAGTAAATCTAATAATGTATGTTCCAATACTTTTGTTCACTTCAAAAGTGAGTGGCTTCAAACAAAAGGTTGAGTTAACACATCTAGATGTTAATACTATGAAAAAAAAGCTGTAATTCTGAACTCATAACTCTCATATTCACTTTTTCATTAAAAATGTATTCAGCATACATAAATAAATAAATAAATACATAAATAAATAAATACTAATGACTTTGCCATTACTTTTGGAGGGGACTATATGGCCATTTTACATATGCTTAGCAAATTCTCCATACTCCACGTGATTGTTTTCATTATGTATTTGTGCATTTGGCTTATGGTCCTGTTCAGTAAACAGTGAAAGTGGTCCAAAACCCCCCAAAAAAACTCCAAATAAGAAGCGGCTCATAAAAAAAAAAAAGTTTAAGACAGTTACCACTGAATTCACATTTACATTTTGTTAATACTGTATTTATAGACTGGGGTATACGAGTGGAAAATGTCAGTACCTTTTGAGTGTTGCAAAGCAAGGTCAGCAGTTAAACTTTGTATCTTCTCACCTAACAAACAGACAAAAACAAGAAAATAAATGTTAAATAAACACAGCAGCAAAGGCCAGACAGGGAGTGTCGCTAGCGAGAGTCTGCGTTTCGTCCGTCACATATTCTTATCGCCGCTTTACTCAGACATGTGCACTCAGTCAGCAGTCAGCGATTAGATAACGACGGGAGATGGACGAGCAGAGCAGCCCCGCTGAGAAGAGTGATGCAGAGTAAATAAAGAGTGTGTGGGCTTCTTTAGCCTGCGCCTGTTGGGGGGGAGCGGTGTGGGGACTTTCCAGTTAAAGAAAACACATTAACCATCAACACAGAGTTGATGATGTTGGCGGATATTTCAGGGGTGGCATATCCAGCGTGTTGTTACAAAAACAACACGAGTGTAAATGTTTAAAAGTTTGCTTCCGAAGCGATTGCATGTTTACACAAGCAAAAAATTATTACATCTTTAATTACCCACGCTTGTTTTCAAAGGGATTGGAAGTCTCAACGTAAACAAAAGCATTTTTCCCTCCAAACCCCATCGGTGAAGGAAAACAAACCTCGGAGGAAGCCGTCGAGAGCTGCGGGGGTGCGACAACTGACAATTGCGCTAAGTTTGGATTCGGCGATGAGCTAATGGAAGTCTGCAGCTCACAGCATAGATCGCTTTTGAGCTTGTTGTCATGACGGCTTTCATAAATACGGACGTGCCCAGACAGAGACCTAAAAAGCCAATTTTGACACAGCATCAGATTCTGCACGAATGGGCTTCATTGTGAGTGAGTGAGTAAGCGAGCGTGGGACTTAGTCATTAATCAAATACATTTTTACTTAAGTTTTTGAGCTAATTGTGCTAATATTTAATTGTGAGTGGTTTAGTAAGTGAGTTAGTAAGCCAGTATTGAGTCGGCTTCTTGTGAGTGATTAAGTGAGTCAATTTTTAGTGATTGACAATTTAGTTGTGAGTAAGTAAATTAGAAGTTGTGAGGGAGCAGGTGAATGAGTTACTAGTGAGTGAGAGAATTAGTTAGTGAGTTGTGAGTCACTGCTAAGTTAATGAGTAGGTTGTGAGTGAGTGAGTAAAGATTTCGATTTTGAGTTGTTTTGAATGAGCGAATGAGTTAGTGAGTTGCAAGTGATTTGCGAATGAGCGAGTGAATGGGTCAGTTGTGATTGACCAAGTAATTAATTTAGTTGTCAGTTGTACATACTGTATTTTTGAGTGAAGCATGAATGACTGAGTTTGTGAGTTGGACGTCAGTTGTGAATAAGTGAGTGAGTGAGTTGTGAGTGAATGAATATGTTGAATCAGAAAGTGTTGAGTAGCGATTTAGTTGTGAATGAGCAAGTGATGTTTAAATGACCAACTAAGATAGTGAGTTGTGAGTCACATGATGATTTTTTTTATTTATTTTTTTTAAGTAAAGGAGTGTTTTGATTGTGAACAATGTACAGGAGTTCTGTGTGTGTATGTGAGTCTGTCAGTGTTGAGTGACTTAGTTGTGAGTGAGCAAGTAAATTCTGAATGAGCAGCTGAGTTAGTGAGTTGCGAGTAAATTAGTTAATTTTGATTGATGGAGTTAATGGGTTAATATTTAGTTAATGGCTATGTTTTGAGTGACTAGTTGTGTATGAGCAAGTGAGTTAATGAGTAGCATCTGAGTTAGTAAATGGGTCAGTTGCAGTTACAAGTGAGTGAGTGAGTGAGTGAGTGAGTGAGTGAGTGAGTGAGTGAGTGAGTGAGTGAGTGAGTGAGTTAAATTTTGTGAATGAGTTAGTTGTTAGCCTGCAAAAGATGATGGGAAATTTTAAGATGGCACAGAATATCAGATTAACTTTTCTGGCTATGCCATGACATTGTTGCTTTTTTTTAATCTTCTTCCGAGAATCTTCAAATAGACCTGTCTTTGGACTGTGAAAAATAACCCGACTGATTGGGCAAAAATGCTAGACTACGAGTGTCCAGTCACACAACCAGTTCCTAATTCATGTAATGCACAAAGACGGCTTTCTGTGGTGTTATTGAAAAATCAAAAGACCCACATTAGCATTGGACTCGAGATGCACATTAGCATAAATTTAAAACTTGTTTTTCTTCATCGCAGCAGACATTACAAAAAGCCCACATTGGTTCAAGTGTATGCAAAATACTGCTGAACAAGAATAAAAATAAGAACGCATTTGACCGCTTCAAAGCCCCGCCAAGCTACGGCACATTGGCAGGGATCGGCACCTTCAGCACCAGTCAGCGGTTTGTCGTAAAATCTTTTTTACACCTGGAGGGGTTGTAGGGGAAATACTTTCTCCTGCAGAGAAGCTTTGTTCACGTAATGGAACAATTGAGGAGAAAGTGAAGCGAGTAAACTGAACAGCAGCATCCACATTCCAGGCAAAGAAACACTTTGGTGCCCCATTGACTGTGAATACTTAATTGGCCTCAGCCGAGGATTATTCAAGCACAACAGCGATGGCTCCCAAACACTTTTGTGCACTTTCGTAGCGGGAAAGAAAAACAACAACAACAAAGAGAAAAACACAAACAGGAAGCTGCCAGTTGTGGTTTAATGTGCCAAGTGTTACGTGCTAGCCGCCGTTGTGTTTTAATTAGACTGAATAGAAACAGAAGGCGAGTGGGTGAGTGAGTGAATGAGTGAGTGAGTGAGTGAGTGAGTGAGTGAGTGAGTGAGTGAGTGAGTGAGTGAGTGTGTAAATAAGGGAGTAAATGAGGGAGTAAGGGAGGGAGTAAGGGAGTGAGTGAGTGAGTGAAATTATCTCTCACCTCGTGCATTCCTAAAAAAAGTCAAATGTCATCACACAATTTTTAAAAAAAAATTTAGGGATGGAGGGTCTAAATTTTGTTCTTGTTTTTGTACATCCACTCTTTCTTTTTTTTAAACGTGACCCATTCTTTTCTCAGAAATCCATGCGTTTGCATCCGAAGTATTTTGTAAGTTGTGTTAAAAAGGTTCAAGAGACAGCAAGGCTTATTCCACAATGCAATCTTTTATTTACAGCTCAAGGCAATAATCCTCCCTGTCTGCTCGGCAACACCAATGTAACACATCATGTCGAAGGTCAGACCTTCAACATAAAAATGCACACAGTATAATAAAACAGCCTCATCACCACACTTTCTTGGATCACATGGTGGCTTATTTAACAGTTACATTTAGATTAAAGTGTGGTGAAATTGTTGTTAAACTGGCTTTTATTCTGAGGGCGCAATTTTTGACAGGATGTTATGCCAATGTTGCCGCAACTTGTGCAAGTGTCGCCAGGCAGACTGTGAGGCGTATTATGGCCTTGAATTGTTAAAATAAGCGTGCACTGTTGAATAATGCAATTGTCAGGTGCCAGCCACTTACATTAGTCATTTAAATGTATCTAACTCAATTATTTATGAAAAGCTACAGTAATTTTATGTAAAATGTTTTTGGTGTCCAGAACGAATTAATTGGATTTACATTATTCCCTATTTGAAAATTTGCTTTGGTTTTGACTCAGCTTTAATCAGGTTTCTGGAAAGGATTAATCACAGAGGTTCCATTGTAATCAAGTACTAAGTAAAGCTACTTAAGTCAAATAACAAAGTATTTGTGGTTTGTTACTTCCCACCACTATAAGTCAGCTCATTGTGAGCGAACATTCCAGCAAATAATCTTAAAAAGTAGCACCCCATTGAAAATATCTCACATTATCCTCCTTGTGACAAGCAGCCAATTAAGTAACACAACAACAAACAAACACATTTAAATGTACTTTAACACTTCTGCCTTGGCAGAAGTGTGCTAATGTAGTTGCATTTGGTTCAAGCCAGTCTGAGTCCCCCTTGAGCATTTATAAAAAATGCGAGCTCACACAAATCAACCGTGTCGCCTCTTAAAAAAAATGTCACCTTCCTCTTTCTGTATGAGGAGGAGGAGGAGGAGAGCAGAAGTCTATTTTCTCTCTCTCGGCGCGTTTGTCTCTGAGGCTCCTTTTCCCATTCTTCCATTCACACGCTGTTGCTCTTTGTGCAACGCTGATGCATGCAGACGAGTCGAGGCTCTGATTAAATGAGTCCAGAGTAGTGGAGGAGGAAGAGGAGGGCCGGCCCATGTTTAGCGCAGGGCGGCTGATTAAAGCGTGAGGCGAGAGGCCATTGCTATGCAGCGCCGCCCCTCGTCGCTAACTCGCACACAAGGCCACTTCTATTCGCCGCTTGCTTTTCTTTGGACGGCTTTGCCTATTTTGACTCATTCACTCTCTCTCTTTTGGATTTTGCCGTGTTGTTTTCTTATTTATTTCCCAACTTTATGTCGACCTTTTCGCTTCTCATTTGGGGCGAGGAGGCGATTTATGAGGCCCATTAGCGCAGACAAACCCAATCAGGGGATGTTAAAATGGAGCCTGAAGGCATATGCAAGTGTAATGCACAGTGCGTCTGGAATTTTTTGTTGTGTTTTAGAGTCCACCAGTGGTAAATCCAATTGATTGGACATGATTTGGAAAAGCAGACTCTTGTCTATGTAAGGTTCCACCGTTGACAGTGCATGGCAGAGCACAAACCAAGCAAAAAGTCAAAGCAATTGTCTGGAAGGCCAAAAAAAAGGCTGGTTTGAAAATCGCAATGTGCACAACTGCACATTGGCCTCAATCATGAGTAAATAGAATATCCATATACAAACAAATATGGATAGACGTTGTAATTAGGGATGAACATTAATTTAGTTATACTGATCGCGCTTGGGAAGGAAAAAAAAAAGTCACAGTTGATAAAGTGAGATTGAAATGTCAGAAAATACACACACAAATCACTGAATTAAAGCTTACTCACTTAAACAAAACACAACCAGCAGGACGGAGAGTCAAGGCAGCCTGAGGCTCAGAGCTACTGTATGTGCCACACAGACTGTGAAAATACTTGCCTGGATTTGCAACTTTTTCCAGATTATCACCATTTCTTACTTGGACTGTTTAGCACATTAGTGGTTGGTTGGTTTAGTTGCTTGCTTTTTGTTAAGGTGGTGGTGTTTGGTTGTTGCCTCCCCTTTGGGGGGGGGGGCGGGCTGGTGTGGTTGGTTCTTTGCTAGTTTGTTGCTGGCGCGTTACTGTTATTTTTGTTAGTTAGTGTGGTTGGTTGGTGTTCTTGGTTGGCTAGTGGTTTGGTTGGATGGTTTCTTGCAGTTTTACATGGTTAGTTTTTTCTCTTTCTGCAAGTTATTTCTTTCTTTGTTGGTTTAGTGTTGGTTGTTTTTTATAGCTGGTGGGTTGCTTATGTTTTGGTTGGCTCATTGTTTTGTTTTGTTTTGCCAATTCATTGATTGTTTTTCGTTGAGTTGGTGAGTTGTTGTTTTTTTGGGCTGCTGATTGGGTTGGGTTGGTTGGTTAGTTTTTGGCTGGTTGGTTGGTTGGTTGGTTGGTTGGTTGGTTGGTTGGTTGGTTGGTTGCTGGTGGATTGGGGTCTTTAGGCTAGTTGTAACTTTTGACTGGTTTATTGGTTGTTGTTTTCACTGGTCCATTGTTTTTTTCCATGGATGGTCAGTTGGTTGTTTTTTTGCTGGTCTGTTAATATTTTTTTTTATTATTACTATTATTTGTGTTGGTATTTTTATTTATTTTTTTGCTGGTTCATCAATTGTTGGTATTTTTTGCTGGTTCATATCTTGTTTTTTTTTGGGGGGGGGGTTGGCTGGTGGTTAGTTTGGTGGTTACTTGGCTGATTGTTGGGCTGTTTTTTGGGGGGGCTGGTCGGTTGGTTCTTTTTGGCTGTAGGTAGGTGTTTTGTTAGTGTTTTGTTGATTTTCATTAGATGATTGTTATTTTTTAAATGGCTGGTACAAACATTACCTTGGAGTCCAATAATGATACTCTTGTTATAAATTAGTGTTGAGTGTAGATTGAGTCACATAAAGTGAAGCGTTATTGCTTTACTAGTTGCAACCATGTGGTGAGTTCCAGCGTTGTGTTGACGCGTCTGATGAACCAGACTGACGATTACTTTTTTATCACTGCATCCTGATGTTATGAAGGGCAAAGCCATAAACGTTATTACCTTCATAAGCCTTTATTAAATAAAAGCTTTATGAAGGCTATGTGTGCGGGCTTGAGGTCAAAATGTGGCGAGATGGTGGAATATGTACGTGTCTCGTCATTAAGAACAAAAAAAGGAGAAAAAAATAAACCTTCCATCCCTCTAAGACGCTCCAGGCTGCCCCAATATCCCTCTGCCCAGTTCCCGTGCCGACAGCTAAGATTCAATTACGGCCGACTGTGCGATAATCCCGGCCTGCTGATTGGTCACCGCTGCCCTCTATTAAACCAACACAGCGGGGAGGAGAACGAGGAGTTACATAGAAAGAGTAAGACCGGGAGAAGGCGGACAAAGGGAGGAGTAAATTAAAACATATAGCCCGCTTGTGTGATCCCCTCAAAGCCCCTGCTATCCTTTAGGCTCAAGTGAAAACAAACAAGCTGGCCCTTAAAAGGCTGCTCCGTAATCCCCCATGTAATCAGCAGGGCGGCCTCCAGCAACACACACACAAAAGCCAAAAGACGCGTACGTGCACACGTGTGTTTTTCATTCAACGACATTAGCCAAATTCCAACATCAGAGAGCCGGAGAGGATGTTGGAGCAGAAAATTGTGCAAAGATTGTCTCCATTTTCACTGTTTACAAAAATAAATGAATAAAGATGACACATTCTGCAAACAGGAACAAATGCGGAGGACTTACGAAAAGCACAAGCAAGCATGGAAACTGGACAGATATTAGCTCACATGCAAGTGAAAACAACTAATTACTACTGCTGCTTCTTATTCTTGGACTGTTTATCTCTACCAGATAGTGCCCAAAATCCCGGAAAAGTGGCACTTTCAAAACAAAATGTTTGGTTAACATAACTTCCATCTAAGGCTTTAATGACAGAAACAAAATTCTCATTACTCGTACATACTGTATTTTCTTTGCATCATTTACTTACAATATTTTAAATGTGCTCAAAGCATATCGGATATTTTCCATTACAGTGGAACCTCGGAGTTCAAATGTCTCGGAACTCGTACAAATCGGACTTCGACCAAAAAATCTGAGTAAAAAATGCTTCAGAGTTTGACCTCATTCTCGGAGTTTGAACACCCAAGCAAACCAATGCCAAACGTAGCTTGATCGGGTAGCCGAGTGAAGTTGAGCGATGCCGAATGCTCTTGTGCGGTAGTGGAGACGAAGCGCTGAGGCCATCACACCACAACAACAAAAGTAAGTTTTTTTTTATTTAAATACTGTACAGGGTGTACTTGTTTTTTTGTTTTTTTTTACATGAATAGAAATTAAAATAGAAATTTTCTGTTTTTGGAGCTTGGGAACAGATTAATTGCATTTACATTATTTCCTATGGGAAAAAAAATTTCGGAGGTTGAACAATTCAGACTTTGAACACTTCACAGGAACAAATTGTGTTCAAACTCCGAGGGAACCACTGTATTTTTTACGTTTACAAATGTTGCTCCTTGTTTAAAGACATTTCAATGGGTTGTGTGGTTAAAGTCCCCGTAAAATGAAATAAGATTGTTGTTAACCCCCCCCAAAATGCCATGTACATAAAATGACACTTTAAAATAATAAAAAACAAAGTACTTCTCTCTGCTCTCAAATGTTGTGAGAGTGTCCGCTGAATGTGTTGAAATCGAGCCATGCTCAACTGTCAACTGTAAATTAATTAAACTAATTTGACTGAAGGGTTTCTAAGAAAGTCTTAAAAAGTCTAAAATTCAGAAACATAAATTTTAGGGCTTAAATGTCTTAACAAATAAAAAAAATTCATCCCAGGTCTAAAATTAATTTTACCTAAGTCTTAAATTCTTATAACCGCCCTGTCCATTCCGAGTAACTTTATCTAACTGTCTGTAGAAAAAGAACACCAAAACAAAGGCGGGTAGTTCGTGGCGGTTAGCATAGCATCTAGCTTGTTGCATTCGGATCACTGCAGATAAAACCCTTTAATCGCCGCAAAAAGTTTTAAATCGAGTGGGGATCGCTGTCTGTGCCTGTAGTGGACATTGAGTTTGATGATCTGTGCAGCATTCTCAACAATTAGTCTTGTATTTGTCATTATTTATTTTATTTACAACTTTGATTCGAAGTTAGCACATGACGCTATCCCTTTGCGGCGCTCTTCTTCGGCGGCCTATGAAGTATGTCATTATGTGGGTACGACTCAGTGTGCCACCAAGTGTTCAGATGGAGACACTACAGTTTGTGTGGAGAACGGTTAAATGGGAGCTACTTAAGGCATGCTGTTGTATTGAATTTTAATTATTTGCACTTGCCTTGAAAAAAAAAACTTGTACAAACACATATTTTGAATGTGACTTTTATGGCCACTAGATATCCATCCATTTTCTTAACCGCTTTTACTCACAAGGGTCGCGGGGGGCGCTGGAGCCTATCCCAGCTGGCTTCAGGCAGTAGGTGGGGTACACCCTGAACTGGTTGCCAGCCAATCGCAGGGCACACAGAGACGAACAACCATACTCACAATGGCCACTAGATATTTTACTTTTATTTTATATATGTATTTAGTTTTTAAAATTAATTTTATTGTGTATTGTACAGGGTGTCTGGACACCGATACAAATATAAATGGCCCAAGAAATTTGATCAATAAATGTGGTAGAATCAACATTTTAATGTATAATACACAATCGTTTAGTTTTACTAATTGTGAATTACTTTATCTCTATTAGGAATCATTACATTATTTATTCTCTTTTTTTTTCTCTTATTACAGCTATCTATTTAGTTTTGATTTTTGTTTTGCCAAGTAGTGTCATGTTTGGGATGATGAAGTGACGAGTTCCGGTATAATGCTGTGTTGATGTCATCCTCATAAACGGAATGTTTGTTCAATCATTGACATTGCATCATCAAAGAAAGAAAGCGATTTTCAACACTCGAGATTGGTGAACCTTTTGTAAAATAAGTAAATAAATAAAAAATATACACGCATGTGGGGACGATGAATAGTATTGATTTGAAAAATGTTAAATTGACCAAATTCTGATGTAAGGTATCGGCCCAAGGCTATCAATATATAGGGCCAGTGCTGGTTCTGGCATGGCCTCCACCCGAAAAGGCTTAACATAGAACCCTGCATTAGCAATAACATTATAGCGCGGTGTCGGACACTTTATTGCAATGTTGAAACTTTTTTTTTTCTGAGAGAAGTTTTGCCATAGTAGAAGTGGCTGCGATAAGTGAAGCAAAACAAAGCCCCTTTCTCTGTGCGCAAATGAAACGCCCGTGTACACTCTGGCAATGAAACGCTAGTGAGTAAAGCGGGGCGAAACGCTCCTTTCACTTTTGGTATGAATGTAGCAATATAATTAAGTGGCTCAGTGTGTCCACTACCGCGTATCGTACCTTTCAAGTTTTCGTTTCCACCGAATTTATGCAGTTAGTCAGAATAGTGTTAACAACATGTTTCTGTAAAATGGGTAAATGTCAGCTTAACCAGAATTGGCTTGAAAGTACCAGGTTTTCCAGCTGTTTGAGAGGTAGTAGTAGGTGATAGGCACTCTGCTTGTGGCAAAGTATTGCAAAAAAATAAAAAATAAAGTTGGGGACTTTGAGCGTGAAGGCCTTTGAGTCACACGCGAAAGCCAGAAAGCACCAGCTTGCTATGATTGAAGTTGGTCTAAAATTGTTCTCATAATGGTCTAAAAAAGGTCTAAAATGTAACTTGGTGATTTCTGCAAGAACCCTGTGATGGGAAAATTTTGCATCTTTCTTAAACAAACAGTCCATGTTTGAAAATATATGGTAAATGGACTGCTTTTTATATAGCGCTTTAACTACACCATATGGTACCCAAAGCGCTTTACAATGCCTCACATTCACCCATTCACACACATTTACACACCAACGGTCGACTGCTGCCACGCAGGGCGCTGCCTGGCCCATTGGGAGCAAATCGTGGTTCAGTGTCTTGCTCAAAGACACATCGACATGGTCACCAGGGTTGAGGATCGAACCCACAACCTCACCGATGGGAGACGACCCCTCTACCACTGAGCACTCAAAGCCTCCGGTAACTGGAATATATCCCACCAGGTCATTTTGAGAATTTCTATGCTGCAACAAGGCGCTCTATAGTCTCAAAGGAGCCTTATGTTGATACTTTTTTGTTTTTGTTTATGTTGATACTGACTCATACATGGTTTAAATTTGGTTGTAATTCCATAGAAGGAGGACTTCAGGTATGAACTCTGCAGCTAAACCAACTCCCTGAAAAACAGAACCCTCAAACCAAAATAGCCAGCTACCTTATGTTTGACAGCGTTGGTTCTTTGAGTTTTTTTTGTTGTTTTTTTGCATCCTGCATACTGAATTTCATGTCAACAAGACACACAGGTGCTGGATGCTAATAATTTACAAGTCTTTGGGGGTATGTTGCCATGTTGCGCTGACACACACATGTAGCAAGCGCCTTTGGTAAGGGATACATGCATCGTTGCGGGTTAATTACGCAAGAAATGGTGTTGTTGGAGACAAGGCAAGATGTTTGTGATCAACTTAAAGCGGGAATGTGAAATATGTGCAGCTGCAGCAAGAAGTTGTAAATGTTTAATGACTGGTCAGACTGTCAGTCCAGACAAAAAATGGTGGTGTTGTCCGGGAAGCCCAGATCTGAATGTTTCTTTACTTTTTTCTTTCAGAGTTTTTGGTACCTTGACTTACAAGTTTAATTTGTGACCATGCTCATCACAAATCCTGCCATTTTGGTTTGAAACAACCATTTGTTATTTATTTGTGAAGATCTCTAATACATTAGCTAATTACAAACAACATTCAATGAAATTGATATGTAATGCATGTGATAGGTTTGACTTTAGCAGAAATGAATGCAATAAACAGGAAGCCAGTCTGACAAGACTGTAGTGAAGCAGTTTCGAATTGGCCTGCATCTCACACTTAAGAAAAATGGCCGCCGTTGGTTAAAAGAGACCCCGTAATTATATTTGACAACATGCCCTTTATTTTAATCTAATTATGTCATTCGGCCTCCAAACTAATAAAGTCTTGCCAAATGTCATTATGGCAATGTTTCCTCCCCCATTTATTATTAACTATCTATTGCTATGATTACTACAACACATTGTTGCTCTCACTGTTGCTCGATATATATATATATATATATATATATATATTTTTTTTTTTTAAAGGCAGTCCGATAAATAAATTACATTCTTAACATTTTGATTCACAAGTGAGCTGCAGAATAGATAGAGAAACACTTATTTTTCTTTGTTCTTTTATCTGCATAAAGTGGTTGCTTTTTTGGGGGTGTCTCTGTAAATTTGCATTAAGGAGAGATTGAGGTAGGTAATTCAGCCAGAGTGTGACTGTCTTAAAGTACACAAAAAGTGTATAGTATATTTTAGTATATAATTCGGTACCATTTTAACATTACTTGAGTGTTTTTAGCCAGCAACTGTATCACTTGTTAAGGTAAACTATGCTCTAGCAAGTAGCTGTTATCTTTTGGGGTTTGGGTTCTTCCGATTTTTCAATTAATTTACTTATGACATACACATCTACCAAATTTCTTGTGCGTAAGGGACTTAGGTTATAAGGGCTGAATTTTTTGCTCAAAATGTTGAGTTTAATGGCAAGTCATCAACATTTCTGCCTTGCCGGCCACATGCAGTGACAAACTCAAAACGCTTTTGAAAATTAGCATCTTCTATCTATGTTGGTCTAAATTCGATAACAAAAGGACAAATTTGGTTGTTTTCGAAAAAATCTGTAGGATGAGTCTGTCTTTTAGGAACATGCTGGAAATGTGTCTAAAATTGCTGCTTCAAACAAAAATAGCCAATTCCTGTGTCTTTTCGGAAATGGTTTCTTGAGACATTTTTTTGTGGAGCTGTAGTGTTGCACGTGATACCGGTACCAGTACCGTACCTTGATGTTTTGGCATAAAAACGGCTCGGTATCAAAAACATTTTACACACCCAATTCCCACAAAAAGTTGGGACACTATACAAATTGTGAATGAAAACTGAATGCAATTATATGGAAGTGCCAAATTTTAATATTTTATTCAGTATAGAACATAGAGAACAGGTCAAAAGTTTAAACTGAGAAAATGTATCATTTTAAGGGAAAACTATGTTGATTTTAAATTCCATGGTGTCACCAAATCTCAAAAAGTTGGGACAAGGCCATTTTCACCACTGTGAGGCATCCCCCCTTCTTCTTCTTCGTCTGCAAACGTCTGGGGATCGAGGAAACAAGTTTCTCAAGTTTAGAAATAGGAATGCTGTCCCATTCTTGTCTAACACGCGTCTCTCTAACTGTTCAACTGTCTTGGACTTTCTTTGTTGTACCTTCCCATTTATGATGCGCCAAATGTGCTCTATAAGTGAAAGAAGTGGACTGCAGGCCAGCCATTTCAATACCCGGATCCTTTTCCTATGCTGCCATGATGTTGTAATTGGTGCTGCATGTGGTCTGGCATCATCGTGTTGAGAAATGCAAGATCTTCTCTGAAAGTGATGATGCCTGGATGGGAGCAGATGTTGTTCTCGAATCTGAATATACCTTTCTGCATTGACGATGCCTTTCCAGATGTGGAAGCTGCCCATGCCACACGCACTCATGCAACCCTATACCATCACAGATGCAGGCTTATAAACGGAGTGCTGATAACAACTTGGGTTGTTTTTGTCCTCTTTAGTCAGTATGATATAGCGCCCCAGTTTTCCACAAAGAACTTCGAACCGTGATTCGTCTGACCACAAAACAGGTTTCCACTTTGCCACACTCCATTTTAAATAACACCTGGCCGAGAGAAACGCCTGCGCTTCTTGGTCTGCTTTAGAAATGGCTTCTTCTTTTTACTGTAGAGTTTCATCTGGCAACGGCGGCTGGCACGATGGATTGTGTTCACCCACAATGTTTTTTGGAAGTCTTGCTGAGCCCTTTCTGTGATTTCCCTTACAGTAAGCATTCCTGTTTGCAGTGCAGTGCCGTTTAAGGGTCCGAAGATCATGGGCATCCAGTATGATTTTTCGGCCTTGACCCTTACACACAGAGATTGTTCCAGATTCTCTGAATCTTTGGATGATGTTATGCACTGTAGATGATGATTACTTCAACCTTTTTGCAATTTTTCGCTGGTAAACACCTTTCTGATATTTCTCCACTATCTTTCTGTGCAACATTGGAGGAATTGGTGATTCTCTACCCACACTGTCACTCCGAGAAGCTCTTTTTTATACTCCAATCAAGTTGCCAATGGACCTCATTATAGGTAACTGGTCCTCCAGCTGTTTTTTTTTTTATAAGTGCAATTGACTTTTCCAGCCTCTTATTGCTACCTGTCCCAACTTTGTTGAGATTTGTTGGCACCATGAAATTTACAATCAACATATTTTCCCTTAAAATGATAAATTTTCTCAGTTTAAACTTTTAAACTTTTGACCTGTCATCTATGTTCTAGTTTTAACAAAATATTGAAATTTGGCATTTCCACATATTTGCATTCAGTTTTTATTCACAATGTGTATAGTGTCCCAACTTTTTGGGAATTGGGTTTGTAGCACCGGTACTTAAAAAAATACGGCACGCCATGCTATATATATATATATATATATATATATATATATATATATATATATATATATATAAAGGCAGTCAAACAGTGTTATGTGTCCCCTTTTCTAACTCTCTTCATTGCCTGGAGACATTTGAAATTGTCAGCCTATCACCTCCCTTGGACGGAAGGGTCTCTCGCTGGGGTCGCAGAGTGGGAGGGCCACTCTGCGACGATTGGCTCAGCTCACGACCAATCGATGGAAAGCAGCAATTGTTGCATCCCCCCACTCCTGGATGGAACAATCAAAAGTTTAGGAATGCATATTAATAAATATATTTGAACATACTATAAATATGAATAATTTGATAAGCTTTAAGTGGGGGAAACCCTGTGTAAAATTACAATGCATAAATGCACTGAGACTGAGAGAAAGAAAGCTCTACTGTGGTTACTGCGCACCCCTTTCCTCTCTCACTCTCTCTCCATCCGTCTCTCCCTCCCTCCTTTCTCTTTCCCTCTCACATCTCGTCCGAGGCTTGCTGAGGGAGGACGGACGGACTCAGAGCGGCTCCACACATCGCAAGAGGAGGAGAGCGAGAAGGATGCTCCAGTCGCAGTGACATTCAGCCTACTCTTTCACTGAGACCACCAAAAAGACCCCCTTTTCTTCCCTATCAATCTTTCTTTGGATAAAAACTAAACAAACAGGGGGGATTGCTGCGAACTGGACTGGACCCCCAAGCTGCGGATGTTTTATTTCTTGGCTGTGGAAGGATTTTTTTTTTCCTTGCTTGGGACGCACGCGGACTGGCAGAGGTAAGAGAAGCGCTCGAGTTTTCTCCTCCTCCCGCACATGAGAGGCTCTTCTCGTAGAAATGCTCCCCGGTGCCTGTTTGGATGCAAGCTGTGGCGCAAAACGAGCGAATATGCGCACGCACGTACCGTTTCACACACGCGTTTACGCATTAGAAGAGACGCGAAGTGTAATTGTGCAATTATTTTTTATTTTGTTTTAATTGTTTTAACATTTGCTGTACATACTGACACACAGCGTGCGTTTGCGCGTGACTGCGACCCGCAACTTTTATTTTCCCAAGCCGGTGCCTCTATAGACCAATAGAAACTGCTTGGCTTGGTTCGTTTAGGTTCTACCTGATGCAAGAACTGTTAGAATAAAGAAGAAAAATGGAGAAAGAGATTATTTGACGGGCTGCTCTTCTTCTCTTCCAAGCAATACTCTGATTGTGGGCTACAATTGTGGTTTGGGTTTCCATCTAAATCTAAAAAGTAAAGGCAGTGTGCAATTACTGTACTTGTCTTACAATGTGGTAAAAAAAGTTTTTTTATTTCGTCACCAACCATTGTGGCTTTGCTGCTCTTTCCCTTGTGATGTGGATAAGGCTTGACTGCATCTCTTTACTTGTGAAAGTTCCAAAGCAGTCGCCATATATTTCATCACTCCAGTGGCCACTTTAAAGATTTCTCTTTTTTTAATGGGGTTTTAGTCTGATAATTAATTCTTCTGACATCCAAAGGAGGAGCTCAGAGGAAACTGCAGGGTGTTGACTTCTACCAGCCTATTTATTTATTTCTGCAACAATGCAGAATCATCTTGTTGCATTGAAGTCATTCAAACCTGCACAAGGACAAGGTTTGGAGGAAACAATGTTTGTTACAGTTCTTTGATTCTCTTTATTCTTTGAACATTCAAAGAGTTAATCTTTGATGATCACCAGGCATGGTTACATGGTTGCAGCACAATGACTAGTTCAGTGTCACTGTAATGTCAACCTATTGATTTAGTAATGTATTCAGTATTCCAGTAATTAGACAGCCCCCAATGCTCTTAGAGGGCTTTTGCGAGGGACTCTTTGGAATCTTTCAAAGATTTTCCGACATGTTTGGAACGAGTTGAAAGAGCGCTAGTGAAGCTCTTGAGGTTCTCGCGGGGGGTGGGGGGGTTGGGTCAGGGGGTAATAAATTAATTTACAACACTGTAATCGTGGTATTTATATTTCATCAAACGCCAGCTGCTAAGGAGTAGCAGAAGAAGATGAATGAAAAAGGAGGCGTCATTCCGCGAGTAGCAACAGAGGGAGCTGTCGGGCTTCGCTGCAGCGGCGGGCGGCTGAGGCGGTGAATGCCCTTAGCTCTCTTTTTTTGTCTTCCATCTCCCCCCTCTTGTGACCCTCCACCCTACCTCTCCTCATCTTTCCCCGAGGGCCGCTCTCGGTAGATGGAGAGCTAGTTGCTCTCTCCCCTGGGACAGACAATTCAATCTCACACAAGTCTAGTCTGTCTGGATAAGTATGTCGACCTGTGAGTGGCTTCTGTTACCTACCAGACTGACTGACTGGGGATGAGGGAGGGGGGCATAGTGGCAGTGGGTGGTGGGGTGTTACACTGCTACCATTTTGTCCCTGTGATGTTTTGTTTTGCTCCACTCAGATTTTTCGACCGGTTTGGCGTTAACTTGCTGCTTGTTTCTGCGATGCTATACGTACACGCTTTGATACACTTGCTGTACTTGGTGGTCGACTTTCCACTATAAAAGAAAAGTGAACCCTAAACTAAAGAGAGCAGCAGTGTTGTTGGATGCACAGCATTGTCAGCATTAGCTTTAATTGTCCATAAAGTTATGAAAAGTCAATTTTAGGTCATTCAAGCAACATGAATGTGTTCTTACAACAATGAGGAAACAGTTTGCCATCGTAACTGCCTTTGAAGACTTCTGACAAACTTCTTGCACACAAATATTTGGGTCTATCACATCTCATCAAGTCATCCATCGTACTTTGCTTTGAATCTCTCTCAGGACATCCCATGTAAAAGTGTAATAACATTCCGCGTTGATGCCGATGACGGGATTATAACCATAATCTGCCGTCTCGGGTAGATTGAATGTCAAGTGTGTGTAATTAGAGTATCTTCTGACCTCAAATCCTTTTTGTTGCCCCTCCTCTCTCAGAGGTACGCAACAGCGACTTCATTGTCTGCTCGGACTAAAATGTCCATTCAGGTGTTTGCTGCTCACAAAGAAGTGAAAATGAATGATAACAGAACGCATCTGTGTTGTTACAATGTTTAGACATAAATATTGTGTGAGCTCAAACGTCATTGCTAACAACTTGTGTCCAGTCTGGTCAACCAACTTTGTAGATCCCTGTATTTTGTAATCAAATATAATGGATATACATCTTTATGCTGCTAGCATCAAAGTAATTTTGATGTCAGGCTGGGTTTAAAAAATTGAAAAATCTATTTTGAATAGATTTTCCTTTTCGACCCTGATATTTATTCACAAAACCATAAATCGATTATTTTAATATCTCTTTTCCCCATAAATTCATAAGAAAAGAAAATGTTATTGGCCAATTTTTTTGTATCTTACTTTTTTCTTGAAATGTATTGTTTACATGAATTTAAAAGTATTTTCTTACATTTATTAAAGACTGACTTATTGTTCTTTACGACAATTCAGAACCATTTTAATTTATATAAAAAAATATTGAATTAAAATTATGAAAATATAATAAATAATAATAATAAATATCTCATCCTTGCTGATATCAATGTTTGTGTAACACTCAAGTGATTATTTTGTGTTACTTTTATTAATAACCTCAATCATTTAACCAGTTACTGCCTCCGCAAAATTGTATTTGTAATTTAATGTTTGTGTAGTTTTTATTATATCCTTGTTATTTAAGAAGAATTGATGTTCCATAATGAATTAATATCGGATTGAAGTATTTTGAATCGAATCGGGAAAAATTGAAATTTAATCGAACTGAACTTTTGTGAATCCAAATCGAATCAATTGAGGAAATAAGAATTGATACCCAACCCTATTTTGTAGTAGTCAATATCAAGAGGCATGATTACGTATTTCTGTTTTTCAAGTTCTAAAAGTCTGGCTGGCCCACCAGTATGTACCCTGAGTCAGCAACCACATTATAATCTCACATATTTAAGCAAATCCAACATCTCCTTATTTTAAGGTCAAACAGTTCCATAGCTTTGCTTTAAGTGCAATGCAATTCAGCTAAAATTGGCTGGTCCATCACTAAAGGAGGTGATTTAGGGTCAACGAGATACCAACATTTGGCTCTGTTTAGTTTTTTAAAACTGTTATCAGTGTTGCTTTAAGAGCTTCTGATACTGCGGAAGAAGACTAAATGTGGGATTTCCTGTCTTGGTCCACTTCAGGACCACTAATTTCACAAAGTGAAGTCAGTGTCGCATCACAATGATGACATAGTCTTTATTAAGTAAGTGAAAATTTGTCACCATGACAACATGGCAGAGATACTAATCTTATTTCAAAAGCTTGTGTGGCATTGTAATGACTTTTTGATGTGAGGGAAATTATTCCATAGTCTGCTTTAACAGCTTGCCCTATTTGGGCATGTTGCAGCATCTTCTATGGCGGCCATCTTGCTCAGGGCAAAAATTTTGCAATGAATTTATGCTGCCTTCGAGGAAAGCGGAAAGTCAGACTTTTCCGCCTTCAAACCAGGAAGTGTGTATGGGAAAACCCCGTTGAACTCGGAGTGTAAAACTAGATAGCTTTCTTTATTCATTAATATTCAACATAACTTCACATAACACAACATGCACTCTAAAAACATTTGGGTCAAAATTAACCCAATTATGGATCAAAAATGGACCAGTCCACTTTAAGGGTCAATTTGATCCAACTTTCTGGGTTGTTTTATACAAAATAACCCAATTTTTTAACACAAGTAAAGGATCTGACCAATATTTATGAGTTGTTTTACGTTGAAAGACCTATTTCTTGACTCAAAGTTGGATCAAATCAACCCAAATAGAGGATCGGTCAATTTTTGACCCATACTTGGGTTATTTTTGACCCAACTGTTTTTAGAGTCTGTGTAACAGTATGCCGCTATCTCCCTGCATGAAATTATATGGTGAACTACTGAACTGTATAGAATTCTTATGAAAAAAATATAAATACATAAATGAAGCAACATTTTGAGATGTCAAGTTCACTGGAGGTCAAAATGTGTTTTGAGGTCCAAAACAAAAAAATATTTATCACTATCCGCCATTTTGTTTGTTTACATTTTGCCTTGAACGCTTTCAGGTCGGAACTGGGAAAAGTCTACTGCGAAAAATCCGACTTCCGACCTTCCTCAAATGCAGCAAAACTCTTCTTGAGTCAACAAATGCGCCCCCTGTCAAATAACTACTGCTACTGCAACACCAAGACGCCTATGCGGCATCATCTGACATCAATTAGCGCCACTGAAGCAGAATTTCCCACATCAAAGGGGACGACCGGTCCCTTCAAGTCGTCCTGCTGCTCCCGCCTTGGCACATGGAAGCAGCGACAAGTTTGTTAGACAACTCGCCACCTAACAGAAGCCAAACATCTGCTACGCATCACAAGGGGTGGGTACGTCAGCGTCTGTAAACTCTTTGTATCTGATGGGTGACCCGCTTCCTGCCTTCAGTCTGATGTACAGTTTGTGCGGTTCTGATCCGCACTCTGTGACCCCCCCTTGCCGGAACAAAGCAGAAAAATGAAAGTCAAGTCAGTGTGCGCTTTTTCTAGTGCAGTGTGGTACCTTGATTTACAAGTTTAATATGTTCTGGGCAGAAATGGTAACAACACGAAATGCAGCATGCATACTGTAGTTTCTGCTGCTGTTACACTTCAGCCGCCTCTGGTAACAAACAATTGCTGACATTAACTTGGAACGGAGGGTACGAAAACAACTATTGACCAAGCACCACATGCTGCTACACCAAGTCCAAAGACAGACATGATTATTTGATGTGGGGGGGAAATTGTACAAACCACCGAAGGCAGTATACATTTTCTGTTGCTGTTATTTAGACTCACAAAGCATGTTCAACAAACAGAGAGACTAACCCTGAACAGGACTGACATGCCCTTAGATAGGAAATTCTGCGTTTTTTATTCTGGACAACAGATTTGAGGTAGTTATATAAACGCACAGTTGTTTCACCTAGCGTTGCCACTACACTAAACTTTCTTTGGTTTCAATGGCCTCCCTTTCTGAATTGAAAAACGCAGAGCTTCCCACATTTAAGTCTTTCTTGACCCAGAGTTCTCACTAAACCTGCGTTGTGAAATAGACCCCAGGTCTTGAACAAATACATAGAATTGTTGACAGTTACTTGGAACAGAGGGTATGAAAATGACCTTGGACAATGAACAACCACATGCTGCTTCACTAATTAAATGTTGTCGTTTACAACCAAGCTACCATCTTGCAACACAATATTCCTATATTACTGTAATAAAAACAAAAACAAAAAAGAGGGAGGGGAGAAGTTACACTTGAACTTGAACCACCACATTATTACAAACAAAATTGTTGACAGTTACTTAGAATGGAGTGTAAAAGAATAATCCTGGGTAATGAGCCACATGCTGCTTCACCTTTCTGAATTATGGTGGCAAGAAAAGTAGAAATTGCACAAAGCAAATGCAAATTATAGCATATGTTTCAGACTAGTTTACAACTTTCAGTTCTTCACTAAACAATTTTTGACATTTATTTGGAACCGATCATACAAGACTAACCCTGGATAATGAGCCACATGCTGCTTCATTTTACTCCCAGCTATTTTCACTGCAGCAACCCCCTTCGCTCCCGGCTGTTTTTCTGGATTTTAACTGATTTTGCAAGGTCCACAGAATATTCTGTTCTATTGCTATAAAAACATGGAACCTACCAAAAGAGAGTAGAGTCTTTTCTTTCATCAGGAAAAAAAAAGGATATTTGTGTCTTTTTCCGTTTTGCAGCAATTAGCATTAGAATATAGCTAACCTGCTGGCCGTGTTTAAGCAACCTCAGAAGCTGTGTCAAAACCTTCTGTATGCTCTAGTATAAAAAAAAAAACATTTAAAAAATGTATAAATATGTTTTGGGGGGTGAAGGACAAAGTATTAAAAAACGTATTTATAAGTTTTTAAGTTTGAATGAGCTAAAGACATTACTATCTTATCCCATGTGGTCCGTTTCAATTACAGCACGTTTGTTGTTGGAGACTCATTGCCCGGCGCGGACGGGATCGATGCTAATTCGGGATTAACGAGCGATGTCATCGATTCAACTCTTGATGATCGGGGAGCGGCGTTGACGGCCTCATCGAGCGGATTAGAATGGGAAATGATTACCCCCGATAGGGAGATGTATTGAACACGGCACAAATGTGTGAGTGAGTGTGTGTGTGTGTTTGATGCAAAACCAATAGCTAGCATGTTTGCATGCATGTGTGTAATCCGGAGTAATTTGTTTTCCGTGACAGTCAGGTGCTTGGCAAGATCTCATGACATCAGTCACACTATTATGTGACAGTGGAACAAAAATACTTACTGGTTTTCCAGACACTTTTAAAGCAGGCGCACATTTATTAATTTTTTTACAATTTAAAACAATTTCCACATGTCTGGGACATTCTTAAGTCACACTTAACATCCACTCGTCACACTCTGCTTGAAACTGCACAGTTTTGAAGGGGCAATTCTGTCTTGTGCAATTGCAGAGTACGGCTTATGTTACCATGACGACCTGGGGCGGTGTAGGGACGTTAAGACAAAGTTAGGGTTAGTCAGTGTTGCCGTGTTGTATTTTCACTCATGGAGGCAACACTTCATCACCAAGCAATCCAATTACACTTTGTCAACTAGTGTAGTAGATCCTGAGAATCTGAGACTCCCTCGAGAGTAGCAGACTATCACGCTGCCTTGTCCAGACTGTAAATAAATGGTGCTTGCTCAAAGCCACCACTGGCTAATTTAACAAAGCCAACCACACTTAATGGGTGGCCAGAGACTCAACTATTTAAAAAAAACACTTTTCCATAATACCTCACACATTTCGTCTACCTGAATGAAGCTTCTCATTTACATTTCAGGCAGAAAAACAAAACAGCCACTCCTCCTCTTCTTCTCTTCTATTCCCGATGTGGGTCAGAGAGAATTCGGAGGCTAGCTTGAATGCTAATTAATAATTCACAGCTGAAAGGATCTTTTCTCCTTTGCGTCGGAATTAAGCGGGAAAAGACGGCAAAAGAAAAAAATTGTGGTGCGGCGGGTCAAGGAGAGATTTAATGAGTCGTTTGTGTCTCATGATTCTGGATAATAATTAACAGAATGTGTGTGTGTGTGTGTGTGTGTATGCGTGTATGTCATTAACAGATGTATTTTACTCAAATTCCCTTTAAGACGTCTGCTAATTTCTCACTGTGATGATGATGATGTCATGATTTAATTTTTTTTAATAAAAATAAAAATCACACTTGATTTGTTCCCAATCAATAAGCTAATGGCTTCTGTGTTCACGCACATACATACACACACATACTCAAACACACACACACCCTATTAGCATAACTAATATGATTATGCTAATTACAACTGTTTCATTGTGCTGATGTAACACTTTCTTCCACACGAATGTGTCCGTGCTGGTTAGGTCCTCCAGGTGCAATGTGTGCATGTTCGTGTGTGTGTGTGTGTGTGTGTGACCTTTCCACAGGGACAGTGTATAGTTGGTAGCGCACACACATGCTGAAACACGCTCACACAATCATGCATTGACACCGTGAACCTGACCAAGATGTTTTCCGATAACCTTCACCAAATGCTCATTGATACACATTACTTGTTGTGCCCACATGTAATTTCAAGGCAAGACTGAACCTTTCTTTTTTTCTGGAAAGGGTTGAGTGCAATGTCCACAAATCGACATAACAAAAACAAAAAAACATTAAGAAGTACGGCAATAGGGCGGGTGGCAATTGATTTAAAAAGATGGGACACTTTTGCGTGGCAAAATGAAAATTAGTGAAAAATAATAGCACAGTTGTCACAAATGTTTTTATATTTTGTCATTTCAATAAGTTTAAACCCAACAATGCAATAAAAATGAACAAAATGGCCATCATTATCCAACATTCCAAATTCACTAAACATTTGACTAAATATTTGCGCCAACAAAAATAATAGCAGAAAACTGACGAAAAAGATCATCCCGCTAGTAAGCGTGATACGAACAAACAAAATAAACAATACATATTTATGGCCATCCAGTAATTGCATGACAACAAATCAAATTCGCTGGACATTACCTACACACACCCCCTAGTGGCTGTAGGCAGAATAGGCTTGACATTAGTGCAATCGAGTAAGCCCTGGATGCAGAGTGCTGTTCGAGGTGTGCCGCCACGTTGTACCAGTGTACCTAAACATTTGACTCCGCCCACACGGGTTTTCGACCTCAAAGCAAACATCTTATAACCATAACCCTAACTCTCCCAAAAACCCAACCCTACCACATCTCGATTACAGTATTGTTTGAATACTTTATTGAACAATAGAAAATAAAAACTGACCGAAACCCAAATACTAAACTCAACCATCCAGGGATGCGCTGGGGACATGTAGTACTGCACTTTTGTTTAGTTAGCTCCGCCCCGTCTGACTGAGGGTTGAGTGTTTGTAATTTTCGATGCTCCGTAATGTGTGTTAAAAAAATAACTTTACGTCATAAGACGGCGCATCATTAAATCTGCAAATTTTGTCGGAAAGAAAATGGTTTAAACCATTTTTAAAAATCCGTGTGGTCAAAGTCATTACTTGGTGCAATCTGATTGGACAGCTTAGAAAGTACGCTTAGTAATGCCATCACATCATTGCCTTTGATTTTCTTACACTAAAAATCTACTGTATACTAAGAAAAGTAATAGCGCAGTTGTCACAAAAAAAACTTATTTTGTCCTTTGATTGTCACTCGAACCCTTAAGCGATTCTGCCGCTATTAAACGCAACAGAAAGGAACAAAACAACTGATTTTGTTTAGACGACGGTTGACTTGAAGCATGTGACAGCTCATCGTCTCTCAGCATTTACACATTAAAATATTTTTATCGGCGTCCTGTAATGTTTGGCACTGGACA
Source organism: Leptonotus elevatus (assembly GCF_054856555.1). Lineage (NCBI taxonomy): Eukaryota > Metazoa > Chordata > Actinopteri > Syngnathiformes > Syngnathidae > Leptonotus > Leptonotus elevatus. The sequence goes on from NC_141251.1 coordinate 20,134,020, forward strand.
CACACTCACGCGCACGTTTCACACACAAAGGCCTGTTTTCTTTTCTACAAGACAGGGCATTACTACATGCTTGACCTCTCTGCCATAATAAGCTCCCTCCATTTCGTTGCGTTTAGTCGCCTCCGTCCTCTGTTATCAATAACTCCCACAATGCATCTTTCATCACCATTCTTTTTTCCAGTCCACTTCCTCCTCTGACACTTAGAATGTCATCATATGATTGAATAGGACTGCTGACACTTCCCCGCACAGTATTATTTAACTTTTTTTTGGCTGCTTATTTTCTTTTTTTTTATTCTGGGCTGACAGAGGCCAGCGTTTATATATATAACCTATGTCTTTTTGGGTTTCTCTGACTGCTCTGACATTTGCAGTGAACATTGCCTCCACACTAGATCTAATGCATACACACACACAAATAAAAAAAACAAATACAATCTCTGCTTTAAAAAGTTAATGTCCCAAATGTCAATAACAAACATAATTCAAGTGTATGGAGTGAAGCCCTGCCTCCTTGTAGTTTGTTATTCGCTAATTTACCTATTCACATTTTTCCTCTTGAGACTCTTAGCTCGTTGATGAAAAACTTCTGAAATAAATATATTAGGATAGCTTCAATCTAGCACTCTTTCTGTAATGAAGATTCCTGGCATAAGGAAAGTAGTCATCGCTGTCAAGGAAGTAAAGTTCTTCTGTTCTTAGGAAAGCTAAGTTTAGTCTGGGTTGTAAGCGTAAGTGAGAATTCACTGCAAGAGCATGTTTTCTTCTTGCAAAGTGACTATTAAAAGGCTTGTGCTAACAAACGGCAGAGTTCTCACTATTGCTTGAAAATGTGTTAGCCTAATAGTAGGGATGTTCAATACCACTTTTTTCAGACCGATACTAGTACGAGTATTCACTCTGACTATAGACACTGTGTACCGATGCAGATGATGATTCTCTGATGTGTGAAACTGCCACAGTATAACAGCAACTACTGGCGAGGAGGACTTAGTCGATGTCAGTCAAATCAAGTCAAGTCATCTTTATTTATATAGCAGATTTATTTATTTATTTATTTTTTGCTGTAACGGTGACTGCTAGTAGCAGCCTCCATGAGTACCTGATACCTTAAAACAAACCGATACCCGGTATGGTACCATCCCTGCCTAATACCATAATTACCCACGTTATTTTTTTTTTTAATGTTTTCGGAAAACAGGAAAATAAATACAATTCAACAAACAAGAAGAGTTAAATTGTTAATCATGAAGAAAAAACTAATTGTTAGCAAGCACATTAAATTTATTATTGATATTGTGACAGTAAGTAAAAATGTATTTTGGCAATTATACTATTAGTCTATTAGTCTAACAAATGTATATTTTTACAGGTTGCGCAGGCAATGCGACAGTTGCATAAAAAAAAGCAATTTTTTAAAGGGTAATGTAAAATATAAATATAAATATAATAATAAAAATATATTAAAGTGTCTTGGGATAGTAGTTTGTGGTGTATTTACTATTTAAATTTATGATATAGGCAATTATACACCCTTTTAGCGGTAGCATTCAATTACTTGCATGTTTTCCGGACATTCGCGGTATGGCTAGGTCCCTATTCCCCACAAATAGTGAGGATTTATTGTATTATAGAGCTCCCATGCGGAAAAGGCAAACCATTTGCTGCATCAATACTAAACAACAGTTATTGCAATTGCTTGCTAGTACTGCTTGTTCAGAGATGCATGCTTCTCCTGGAGTTGTATTTTTTAACATCCGCTTGCCTCGAGCCACTTTCATTCCGTGTTTACGTCCTCAACATGTGCAACACATTTGCGAGTGTGATCATATTCATTGTGACGTTGAATACGCGAGCGGGTACGAGTACGACAAGGTCGCTGGGTTTGTAAGCCGTACTTGAGGGGACAGAATGCAAAGAAAAAAGACGGTGTAGGGAATTTAGCCTCGAGGATTGAAAGATAATAGAAGTGCATGGCGGCAGTAGACCACAATCTATCAGAAGATTGACATTGAAGTTGAAAAGATGCCATAACTCAAAATTAAAGAAAGACATACCCATTTTGATCAATGTTGACATTTTAAGTGTCGTTATAGAGACATCAACTTTAAACTGGATCCACATAAAAAATTGTTGGCTGCACTGTTCGCACAAAAAGAGTACGAACCCAACATGACATGTTGGCTTGGTTAATTGATCACCAAATAAGGAAATAAAGTAGATGGGTTTGTGGTCTATGATTGGATTTCATGTGAGGGACATGCTGATTGGCTGGTACATTAAGGGTTTAGAGGGTGAAAGTGCATGAACTAAAACTTACTGCATATCAACAGTGTATTCCAAATGGTTCACATTTTTCAAAAACCCTTAGGATTTTTCACACCATTCTGACAAAAGTTTTAAAAAGTTTCGAGTTTTTTTTGTTGTTGTTGCTAAATTATGGAAAAAAAATACAAATACCACATAGCAGTCAAACTTGTGTCTTTTTTTAACTTTAAACAAATCTAATTTAAAAATATACATAAACATATGCCTGATAACATTCTAATTTTTTTTGTTTGTGGTGCTAGATTTTGCTTTATATTGGAATCCAGCATACCCCATATGTAAGCACCCTCTAAAGGTACAACAAAGAGCTTTTTGCAACATGGCCCTAGTTGATCTCTTATATTCTGCTGCCACCTGCTGGAAGTTTTTGTAATAACTACCATCGCTTCAAGCATTCTCTTCAGTTCAGAGGCTGCATCAAAGCCTTCTGTATGCTCGAGCACAGGGGTGGCCAAGTTCGGTCCTCGAGAGCCACTATCCAGCCTGTTTTCCATGTTTCTCTCCACTAACACACTGGATTCATGATCAGGATCATTATCAGGCTTCTGCAAAGCTTGCTGATGAGCTGATCATTAAATTCAGCTGCGCTGAAGGAGGAAGACTTGGAAAACAGGCTGGACAGTGGCTCTCGAGGACCGAACTTGGCCACCCCTGCTCTAGCATAAAAAAACATACAAAAACATATAAATACATCTTTGGGAGCATGGTAATATTTAAAATAGAACGTATGTATTCGTTTTTGGGAGCAAATGAGTTAGGTACAATGTTAATGTTCAAACTGTACATAATGTTATGCATAGGTTTAGGAATAAAATCTCATTTTTATGAACACTTGGACTTACTAGGCTACTCTATTATTAATGTTGCTCCTGATGGTGGTACTTTGCAAGCGAAGTATTTTTTTGATGGTACTTAGTGTAAAAAGTTCGAGAACCGTATCATCAATCTCATCTTTAAATGGATCGTAGAAAATGTTGTGTGTGCCAAGTCTTTGAAATTGTTTAGTAATGATCTCAAGGTGTATCTCGTGTCTTGTTTGGCTTTCAAAAACCATCACAGACGGCTTTTTTACCGCGCCGCCGATAATCTGGTCGCAGGCGCTCGCAGCTTCCTTGAGAGCGACGCGCGTGGCGCGTCAACAGGTTTTTGATGAAAAGTCCTACACGAAAGTGAAGTGTCTCGCTTTGACACCCAGACTACGAGGAAATCTCATTTGCGAGGATTGCAATATCGTGTTTAACCTTCAGACGCGCGGGAGGGATCGGTTCATAGCGACCGGTTTGTTTGATGAGTGTCGACGAGGAGGACGACGAAGACACAGAGGAGGTCGGGTTGGGGGTGCCGCAATTGACAGGAGCTTAAATGTTAGTGTGAACGTGGAGTTTTGACGCAGAAATTGTTTAATGCGGTTTGATGACTCTCATGTGGGCAAGCAGAGCTATCTATTTTGCATGGAGCCAACTGGAAACTATTTTTTTTCCACCTCTTTGCAACCCTAAACAAAACACATTGATATTTTTCATAATAAACTAAGATATCTTTGCTTCGTAGTCGTGCAGAACAATGTTAGGGACTGTTTATCCGCATTTGTATCCGGATTTAAACACAATTCACCGGCTTCTGTCACCTCTTGGTAAAGTTTGGCTTGTGTACTAATGCGTAACCCTGCTGAAAATCGATCAAAACAACACCTCTCACCCACAGTGGGGGTTGAGAAAAACATTCACGGTCCACATACGATCCTGCAAAGCAATGCCGAGCCAAGAACTTTCTTTTGGGTCTCCAGCCTCCTGCAATACCCCGAGATAGAAATGAATCTTTTTTTTTGGAGGCGATTCAAACATTTCATCATCAATCAAAGACCCTCCCACCCAACAAAGGCACACAAGTAAGCTCCAGGAGGTGGCGCCGAGACAATCCTAATTGGCTTTGAGGGCTTTTGGCAGAAAACGAATGAGCTTCATTGAGACTCAAGATGAGGCATGAGATGGCGGTTCAGAGGAACAACAAGGGCTTCTCTGTTGACCTGAGCTGGGATTGGGAGGGAAGGCGGGGTTAGTATCCTACAGTTTTTATATCAGGGGTGAGTTATTTTTTAATCTCAGCCAACTTTCACATGACTTTTTTGTGTGTGCATTATTTAGACTTATTTGTCACTGAGTGCACTCAATTTACAATTTAGCATAATTTGTTAATTTAAAATTAATGTATTTTCTTGAATAATTGTTCATTTGTCTAATTTTAATACATTATAATACATTCTATGCATTAGAACTATACTTACTCATTGGTATTTATTAGAATAAGAATTGTATTCTTAAAACTGACTATTTTCCTCACAAAAAAAAATAAAAAAATCAACAATTGGTGGTTAAAAAAATTATAAATACATAAAAAACTGAATTAATAATTACTTAAGTAATAATATAAACATTGTTTATGTTACACATTTTATTATACGATTTATTTTATTTTTTAGATTTTCAAATTGGTTAATTGGATTAAAACAAATATAAAGGATTGCTAAAGTAAATTATTTATGAAAAATTTAATAGAATGTCAACCAGTTCAGGGTATACCCCGCCTACTGCCCGAAGCCAGCTGGGATAGGCTCCAGCGCTCCCCGCGACCCTTGTGAGGACAAGCGGTTAAGAAAATGGATGGATGGATAAATAGAATGTAATAAAAATGAGCTATTTTACAAATGTAATATGGTAACTTAATCATTAATTTAGAATATGCTACCTTTGTACTATTTTATATACAGGTACACATGGCAACAGTTTTTTGTTTTTTTTCCTTATCCATAACTGACTCCGCCCATCAACGAAAACTTTGCCTACCCCTTTTTTAACAATATGGAGTAAAGGGGGGTTGAGTAGGGAAAATAGTGAAGGACAAAGGATGTGTGTCCTCCTGTGTCCCTGCCGAGTGGTGGAGTGCGCATCAGAGGGTGGTGGGGGTCTTGCCAGCGAGGTGCTCATTTAACCGGGCTAATTAGGGTCATCACACATGCAAGGGAACACTGCTAATCAATTGGAACCCTGACGCTATCCGTGGTCACTCTCCTTGTTCCCGAGCATCCCCTCATGGTGTTGATTCCTGACAATCCATTATCAATTAGAAAACACAAACAGGCTCACACGCTCATAATTTATTCTGTGTTGAGATCCCAGCGTGTACTCTAATGCACGACATACAATTACTGATGATCAATAGTGTGTGGAAATTAAAGGGTATTTTTCTAATGTACTTATGCGTGTGCATGTGTTTATGTTATTGCCAAGTAAAATCATTCCACAATCACATCAGTGTATTTTCAAAATTGGTTTTCAAGCCTGTGTTGATGTTAAAAAGGTTGGGTTTAAAAAAAAAAGAGTAAGGGTTTCAAATATAGGCGCGTCTAGCCTGTTTTGGGGGGTTAAAATTTAATCCAAGCACCCCCAAAATTTAAGAGCTCTTTATATATATATATATATATTTTTTTATTTTTTATTTTTTTTTGTGTACAACAGTACATGGTGGAAATTTAATATTTAAATACAGTAGCACTCCCCTTTTGCCTAAACTTTTTTGATTCAACTAATCACTCCCACCGCTGCGCCGATGAATGCCCCCCAATTGAATGTAGTATGAAACTGTCAGCACACCTAAACTTCTAATCCTAAAATCGCCTTTGGTTTTAAATTACGTTTTCAAACTAGGATTAGGGTTGCAACCAAGTGCTAAGGTTTCAATTGATGGTTCCAAGCAAGAGTTAAGATTTGAAATTAGGGATTCAAGTCAGGTTTAGGGTTTCAAATACAGTTTTCTAGCCTTGGTTAGAAACAAGTGTTAGGGTTTCACGCCACAATTAGGCTTTTCAAGACAGTGTTTTAAGACAACATTATGGTTACAATTTAGAGTTTTAAAAACAGAGTTAGGGCTTCAAGTGTTGTTATCCAGTTAAGTTATAGTTTCTAACTTCAGTTAGTATCTAAAACAAGAGCTATTATTTCACATTAGGGTATAAAGCTCAAGTTAGAGTTTCAGATGAAGGTTTCAAGCCAAGATTAGGGTGTTAAGAGTTTAAACATCTCGTCTGAAGCCTTTAATGCAAAAATTATGACAAACACCCTTAGGATGTTTTGATGTCATTGTTGTGTATCGGTCACTAGAATGGACAGCTGTTACATGTGCATCAATTAATACAGCATGTATGTCCACTGTAGGGACTGATGCAATTTTTTCCCCTCGATAAAGCCTTCTGCATATAGAAGAAAACAACAGTGGCCACAATGCACGTAAGGATTAAGGAGCCCTAGAAGTTTGCCTGAAATATTGATGAGGTTTTATTAGCCATCCCAATATCTTTACTTGCTGCACGATGCATATTCTGCTGTGCAATCAAGTCATTAAGCGTAATGAATAAAAAATGCTTCCAAGCTATTAAAGAGCTAATGCCAGGGAAGCGACCGGATCACAGTCAGGATCTCCGAGGGTCCACCGGGGTCACGGTGGGCTAATGCCAATGTAAACGCGCTGTCACATGCTGGATGAATGGGACGCCAAGGATGTCAGGCTGACGTGTGGGGGTAGGCTAGAGGGGGTCTTTAAAGGCTTATTGGCCTTTTCTGAGACCTTCTGTTCTGGCCCTTGCCTCCTCAATAGAGCAAAGCTAATCAGGGGGCGCTTCGGGGGGCGAGGGGGGCCTCCTCTTTGCTCTCGGATGAGTTTCAGACCAGACAGGGAAGCAGTGACTCACTGTCTCGCTCAAGGACACTCGAGGTGGAGACCAGCCAAACTGAAACCCATTAAGGAACAAAGGCAAGGGACGTAAGAAACCTTCATGAAGCTCACTTTGCTTCACCTCAAACAGTGGGCTTGACAAGTTTGAGCACTTAATGTTGATGTTTTTTTTAATTTATTGCTTACACATTTTGTATACTAGATTCAATCTGCAATGGATTATGAATCATCAATCGGTACCCAGTAAACTACAAAATTGTTGTAAATAGCTTTAAAAAAACAAAACAAAAAAACTGTAAAGTTTATCCAACCTTACCTTGTCACCTTGTACCTGGTCACTTTCATTGGCCACAATATCAGCGCTTTTTTCACCTCCGTTACGATTAGATACCTTCTAAAAACATTTGTGAACTGTGCCTAAAATAACATGTTCATGAGATGTGTACACGACAAGCACCTGAATAAAAAACAGCCATAGATATGAATAGGTAGACACTCTACTTTGAGCTGGGTCTTTACAGTGATGCTAGCCTAATGTCCATGCTTTCTATTACTTTTGATGGGATCATCACCACTGCCAACATGTCCACCACATTGACACATGTTTTAGCCTGCTCGAGTCTACTGCCAGTTTATCTATGACGAGAGCAACGCAAATCAGACTCAAACATTGACCAGTCTGTCTGTTGATTGCACCACAGCACCATTTACTGTGGCAAATTGAGACCAACTGTGGCCAGACTTAAATAGCTACTTTAGAAGGGGCGTTCTGAGTGGACTGGACACTGAATCCAGGGTTCGTTGTCCAGGTCTGATAAATCAAGGTTCCACAACACAACCTCAAAGTGTCAACAGCCACAAATCCAAGTTCCTACAATAGGCCATCCAAGATGCTGCAGGTTTTCACTTCAAGATTTCCCTCCTTGGCTGTCAAAAAGTGAAGAACAGGCTCAGCTAACTGCAAAAAACATCTGCTTGAGTACCCAAGAGGCTCTCACGTATTCTCCCTCAGAATTAATACTTTTTCCGCATGAGTGCGTCCATCAGAAAGCAGCACGGTATCCCAAAAGACAAAGAATAGGCGGAGGGAAAAAAGATGGTGTCTGAATTTTAGATGTATTTAACCTCTCTCACTCTCTCACCACCTCACTAGCTCCATCACTAGTGAGCCCCCTGGCAGGCTCCCAGGGATCATGGTGTCAGCTGTGGGATAATGGGACAGCTGTTTCCAGATGAGGCACAGCAAAACAACCTCCCTGGGGAGGGGGTTGAGATTAAGCCAATTAGTAGCTGTCAATCATTGTGACGTATCACAGGCGGCTGGATCAATACATGGATATTTCGTCAAGGGGGGTGAAAGGGCGGGTGGGTGTGTGTGTGTGGGGGGGGGGGGGGTATTTATTCGGAAAATGGACAATGGATGAGTGGTGGCAAGTGAATGGGATGATCAGATAGTGGTAGAAATGATGAAAAATTTTGTTATTTTTAAGCACTAGCGTCAATCCTAGTATAAGCTCTTCTATGGCGGCCAAATAAGGTAGCAACGTTATTGGACCGGAATAAAACACAGCTTTTCAGATCTAAGATGATTTCTACCAGCTGTGTGAAAAAAACTGGTGAATAAGTATCTTCTCTTACCTCTCTAAAAACAAAACATTTGTTAGTAGCGTTGTTATTAGCATTAGCATTTTTACTTCCAATGGCAGTAATGCCTTCATGTTATTGACAGTCGTCAACAGTTTGAAAATGTGCTACCAACAGAGTACTTAAGTGGCTATTTCATTCAAGATTTTAAAAAAATGAAAATCAGAATCATCTTTGTTTACTAAGTATGTTAAAAACAGATGAGGAATTTGTCACTGGTAGTTCAAGACAACCTAGTGCCACAGCAAACAAGCCACAAAATAAATTTCCGACATAAACACAGACTGTAGTCACAGAGACTCACTGAACATTGCAAGGGTACCAGTACTAGTATTGCGGTAGAACTGATAGTACTGACAATTGTGCAAATGGAAAGCGTCTTTTTCTAATGTGAAGTAGAACGTATTCAAAACAAATCATTCAGCCAGTCCTTTATTCTACTCTCTAGAGGTTGGTGATGGATCGTAAACTTTTACACATTGATGCAGTCGTGTTTTTTTTATTTTATTTTATTTTTTAGCTTTTCTGTGTAGCTTTTATTTGTGATGCTAATTCCCAGTCTCTGCTGTCTACCCTGCTGGTGCAGAATCCTATCTGCATCAAATGTTGAAATGCGGGGAGCAAAGAAGATTCTACGGCTAGATGATGACCTGCATATAATTATCTGAATGTGCTAGGCCGCAAGATGTATTTTAATGAGTTCTGCCCTAAAATGACAGGTGAATACATTGAAAAACAAAATCTACTTTTATGCAGTGAGAAAGCAGCTACATTTACTTTAGTGTTTACATTGTTTTTAGTTATTAAAATGCCTTCCTGATTTGTTTTCACAGTCAACAACGCACACAACACTTACACGACTGAACAGGGCTTTTTAGCATTAGCAAGCAACAGCACAGGTGCCTTCCTCTTTTTGATTTGTTTTGATAGTTGGCAACAGTTTGAAAGTGCGCTCCGAAAAATACAGAACTTTGGCAGCTATTTATTCCAAATTAGATTACAATAAAGTGGCAAAATTTTGATGCGGGTAACTGTTTGTTTGTTTGTAAGCAAGCTACCAACTTCCGCAAGACTTAAGTGGCTATTTTCTTTAAATTTGATAAAATTTTTGTAGTGAAGTGTTGATTTTGGAGCATAAAGAAACCTCTTACGGGGGAGACAGGAGAGGAGAAGAAAACAATCTGGGAGAGATAATGAATAATGTTGAAATAATACAATACAAATAAAGACTCCGCCTGCCTACCCGAGAGGTATTAAAATGAAAGGGTGTGCAAATCACCTCCTCTCTCCATACTCTCTCCAACTGTTTTGCATTCTCGTATGTGTTGCTTTACCGCTCGGAGAGTTTAAAATGAGTTTGTCACGACTAAGGACACCAGGGGAAAAAAAGATCCCAGCACAGGAATGAAAGGAGCGCAGGGAGGAGAATGACAACGAGGCTGCGGAGAGGATGTGAGATTTTTCCGATAGTGAATGAAGGCGCCACTTCCACCGTATTAGCAGCATCATTGAGAACGAGTGCTATCAATATAGTGCAAATGGAGTGAATGGAGGGGAGAGGAAGGCCGTGTACAAACATTACCACAAATTAACAGCAGAATGAAAGGAATGTGAGTAAAATGAAATGGGGATGAAGAGGAGAAAGGGATGGAAACGAATAATAGAGTGGAAGAAGGAAATAAAATTTAAAAAAAAAGACGAATGAGCATGAATGACGGAGGAAATGGGACAGAAAAATGAGACGAGGGAGGAAAATGAGGAGGGGAGGAACATCTGGTATGAGTCTCAAAAAATTCCATACAATTTCAATGTGTCTGTGTGCGTGCGTGCGTGCGTGCGTGTGTGTGGTATTTAGCAAAGAGGAGGGGGGTTGTTAGTCTAACGCAATGATGCACAAAGACACACCAACCGGGCCTGCCACACTCACTTATGTTCAGCTGGGTGCATTCAGGGAAAAAAAAGGAACTAGAGGTTTGGGGAAATAGAGACAAAAAATAATCTAAAAAATAAATAAATTCCAAAATGTGAGTCTTGTCTTAATTTTGAACATTCAATAGCCAAAACAGTTAGGCAAAGAGTTTTATCGAACACTTTGTTTTGACAAAGATAATAAGGAATGTGTGATTATAATGACTGCAGTGTATCACAAAAGGGGGCCATCTTGACTATGACACGGTATGTGTACTACTAGTACTGTATATATGTGAATTAATTGATTCAGTTGTGCCTCCTTTTTTATTCATTTTGACAATTAGCAAACTCAAAAGCTTACTAGTTTTTAAGCTGACAATGTATATAGCTCCAAAAGTCTCAATTTTACACAGTCAACTGCCACCAAATTTGGTACAACCAATGAGACACAATAAAGGACTTTGTTTACATAAAGAAAACTAGAAACACATGGTCGTAATTACCACAATGTATTCAACCGTGCTGCTTCTTATTTTAATACTGTACATATAGTACATTATGTACGCACAAAAAGTTGTCATATTTAATCAAAAACTGACAAAATGACATTTTTGGCCCATGTTACAAACATGCTGAGTGACTCTGAATTAAAAGTATACATCAGTGAGATACAAATAATAAACATTTTCAATTAAAGGTGTTCATTTAATTCACTTGAAATTTATGAATTTTCACATATATATTTGGTTCTGAGTAACATGTTCTTTGAGAGGATGTCTGGAACTTCTGACAAGCCGTCTTCCCTCCTTCGTCTTTGTGATGGAGGGTTCCGCTTGCTTCTTTGAGGCCCTAACAAGTATATTTTCCGCCCGTTTTAACCCTTATGCTGCCACTGAATTATTCATTGGGTCGCTCACACAAACGCACATAACACAAGATCAGCTAATGGCGGTGTCGCAAAGCTATACAGTTGTAAATGAGGCTAATCCACCTTGTGTGCGTGAAGGTTTAGATGGGTCGAGCTAAACCACAAAGAGCATTTTGTCAGACGGGAATTTTCACGTTGTGTGTTTTAGCTGTTGAGTGTGGCACCACAATAACCCTTGCATCCTTAGAATCACAGATATATATGTGTGTATGGGAGTGGGAGGGTCTCTCTTCTATGTGACCTATTTGTACCAGAATAATAATAGAGGCCCGCAGGCATAAACCTTAACAGGCCAAATACGACGTCTTATAGATAAGCAAGGCGACACACTCAGAGTTATAAATGATTCAGGTCACACACACATTAATGACAATAATCTGATGGCCACCCGCCGACAACAAAATAACATTTTAAAATACTACGAGAGTCAGAAGAATCAGTGTAATTTGGTGTAAGCATATTTTCAACGAGTTGCATAATAAGTTGTGTAATATGCTTGAATACTCTCAAGCGTGGAACGGCGGTGTGTTCAAGGCCAAATTTAAGTGCTTTGAAAAGAATTAAACTGCTTTTGAAATGCCAAGCAGTGGAGCTCTTAGCAGGAAAAGACCTTGGACACGGTTAGATAAATGGGTGTGCAATGATGCACACACTGATAGTGATACGTAGGGCAGAAAATAAGGAAAGTAAAGTAGGTAGGTAAGGAAGATGGGCTGGTAGTGTAAGTTGACTGGGTGGTGGGTAGGGAAAGTAATGTAGGTAGGGTAAGTGAGTAGGTAGGTGTGTAATGGATGTTGGTAAGAAAGAAAGGTACTGCATATCTGTAGATAGGGTATGGTAGGTCTGTCACTCGGGTTGGTCAGTCCATCAGTAGGTATTGAAGGTAGGTTAGTAAGTCATTAGGTAAGGTAGGAGAAGTAGGAAGATACGCAAGAAAGGTCTGTCGGTAAGGTAGGTAGATCATTACGGTAGCATAGTTAGGTAGGTAAAGAAGGCTATTTGGAGGGGAAGGCATACGAGTTGGATAAGGGATATAGAGAATGCAGGTAGGTATCAGGAGGTGGTGGTTAAGGAATGGTATGTAGGTAATTAAGTTTAATAGGTAAGGTAGAAGCTGTTGGTAGGTAGGCAAGGAAATGCTGCAACTCAGTAAGGAACTACGTTAGGTCAGCATGACTCAGTGATAGAGTGGTCATCTCCCAATTTGAATGGTGAGGGTTCGCTCCCCAATCCTTGTGACAATGTTGAAGTGACTTTGAGCAAGATACTGATTATCATCAGTAGGTAAAATGACAAGACAGTGTTAAATCCCTTTGAGAACCTAATGTACCATTAATTTACCATTTAAAGAAGGTACAAACTAAGTTATGGAAGGTCTGTAGGTAGGCAAGTAAGGCTAATAATAGTCTAAAAAAAGCAGGAAGTAGTTTATTTTCCACATCAGTTACCAGAACATTAGTAAATCATTTGAGGGGAAGCTGAAGACCAAAGAACCCAAATAGGAAAGAAAATTGGAGGGGGTGAGTAGGACAGTGGAAGACTGATGAAGTGAGTCTAAAGGGGGACTCGAAATGGAAACGAGTGGAGTATAGCACTTTATTCTTCATTGCGCTATTGACCTGTGTGCGTGTGTGCGTGCATGTGCGTGCGTGCATGTGTCTGATGCAGGTTTAGCAGCTGTGAAAAGTTCTGCTGAGACAAAGCCGGTCTGACAGCAGTCACACACACACACATACGTGCATACACACACATACACAAAACCTCCTGCTGCCATTTTAGCAGATGTTTGCTTTGGCCTTGACTGGATCTCATTTTGATGAGTTTTCCATAAAAAGGGTCCCCCCCCAACCCCAGTCGCTTGAGCTCACACAAGCGCTGTGGTTTTGGCAGACGTATCAAACTGATCCTGATTGGCCAGACGTGCAAACCTAAGCAATGTCTGATTTTTTCCTCCGCGGCACTGACACTCATATTTCACAGCTCCTTTTTTCCACTTCACTCTTCAAACCTTTTGAACCAATTTGTACAACAGCATAGGTCCATGATACTGGGGTTAAATCTGAGGCAAAAAATACCTCAGTTGTAGCTGAATAAAATGATATTGAATACACGTCCCGGACAGAAGCAGGGTTCAAAGTGGGGTGGACATCTGCTTGGCTTGAGGGAGGGAGGTGAAGGAATAGAGTACGGAATGCTAGAACAATGCCCATACTGATAGATGCATCGCGATTAAGACATGGACGAGTCTGAATCGAGCCACAAACGTCCACATTCCGATTATTAAAATATGTTAATAAAAGTATACAGAAGGTTCAAAATATTGCGGAACTCAGAAGCGCTATACCGTCATCTCTCGGCACTTTGGGAAGCACAAACGTCACACGCAGTGTGCGGCGCCGCACGCAAACAAACATGGATGATGCCAACCTCGCCGTGAGATCCAAAAAGCTGCTTTTAATTTAAAAGCACGTTCACGTGACGGCAAATGGAACAGTCACCATTCACTGTGATGGCAGAGAAAAAACTTTATCGATCATGTAAGTAGCATGTATTGGAGCATTTTGTGTGACTTGCGACTAGTCTGTGACTTGTCAAAAAAGCTACAAACATTCAATAAAATACCATGCCGCCTGAACAAAGGCTAAGTTCAAAATAAAGCTCAAGAAAGAATATGTTGATGCCATGCAATAGCCTTAGTACACTTTTATTTTGAAGTTGGTCTGCATGGTGGCGTGACCGGCTGACGGCAAGCTTGACTTCTACACATTTCGGCTTGCCTTATCGTAGTTTTTATTTGCTTTTAGATGCCATAATCAACACGTTGCCATCATGAAATCATATTAATTGATCATTTAGGGCGCTAAGAAAGATCTAGTTTGTTACGTCGTCATTGTGTGATTAGTCTCTGGTGTTAGCTGCTAGTCGCTAGCTGCTAGCAGTGAGTGCACAACTGTCTGCTTTTAAAGTACCAGTAGTCCGACAACTGTGGCTTTGTTATCTTTCTTTGCCTCTTTTTCAATTATGTGAACATAGGCTAGTTTGTCATTCACTCTCCATGTAGAAGGAGTATATGCCTTAAATTGCAGTTTGAGGTATTTTTCTTTCTTTATAAAAACGGAAGGAAAGAAAGAAAGAAAGAATAGATATTTAGAATAGTTTTCATCCTCATTTTCTTTATAATTTTTTTCCCTTTAAATAAATACAAACATTCATCTTAAAATGTCAAATATGGCTTATGTTCCCACATTCTAAATGGACATATTTGACTATTTGAGTTTAATCTTGTTATTTAATGGAAACAAGTGTTTTATCAAATTAAAGGAAGACAAAATTCTAGGTATCTTTTTTTGCTGTTCCCAAAAATGATCTGATCCGTGATTAAAATCCGTGATCTGACCGAGCCGTGAGGCATTTTTTTTAAAGTGATCAATACTTAGTGAGATGAATAGAAATGAGTAGTGTAAAAAAACGGCATCAATATACATAAATAAAAAAATGATCAACAATTGTTACATAATTGAATTGTAGCCCCTGAATCGTAATCGTAATCGAATCGTGAGGTGTCCAAAGATTCCCACCCCTACTCACTACTGTTTATGGACCACTCTGTTTTGAAGGTACAAGTGAGTTTTAAGATGATAAACAGATAGTGTATGTAGGTAAGGAAGTAAAAGTAGGTATTTAGGTATGTAAGGAAAGGAAAAGTAATCAGGTAGGGAGGTCGGTTGGCAGGAAATAAAAGTTGGTCAGTAGGTATGTAGGGAATTGAGGAAGGTAGGTCGGCTGGTTGGTTGGTTGATATGGTAGGTTCCGTAAGGGTATTAAGATAGCTACGTAGGTAGATAAGGTAAGACAGGGTAAGGTATAATCAGTAGGCAAGGAAGTTAAATTCGGTAGGTAAGGATAATCAGGTAGAAAGTAATTAAGTAAGAAAGCTAAGGTAGGGTAAAGTCAGGTTTGGTAAGGAAGTTTATGCAGGTAGGTTTGTAGGGTAGTCGGTTGGGTAGACAAGATAAGATATTTAGTTGGGTAAGTAAGGAAGGTATTCATTTGCTGTTGATACTGAGATTGAATTAGATGCAAGGACAAAGCTCCAAGTTAAGTTGTAACTCAGCTCACCTAAAGGTAAAAATCGTTTAACTTCCTCTGAGTCTGTGACGGATGAAGTTGCAGTTTGCATCCTTCTCCCCTCACCACCGTTCCGTCATGTTTGGTTTTTATCCTCTCCCTCTCCCTCTCTCTCTCTCTCTCTCTCTCTCTCTCTCTCTCTCTCTCTCTCTCTCTCTCTCTCTCTCTCAACATTAATTCACATATTGGTATTCACCTTGCAAGCCGGGAGCTTGCTTGCTTTATCGAATGCAAAGTCAGTGTTTGTGATGAGGAAGCCCAGCGTTTACCAATAGCTTTGTTTTTTATTTGTACCTTGGCATCAATTTGAAGTGCACACCTGTGCTGAAAAACCTTTTTCGGACAAGACACATTGACATATCTATCAGGAAGAAGGTTCTGACTAGACAAGTATGATTTATAGATAACCATTGCTAAGAATTTTGTCATGTGGAATAGGATGTATGCATAATTCAATAAGTTGAGATTTGGTATGCGATTTATTTTCTTGGAAACAAACTGCGTTGACACTGTCGAGTCAGCATTTATTTGTCTGTGACCTACTATAGCTACTTTTTACCACCAACCATCCAAATACATCTTCAGCCTCTTTTACACTGCCTTCTTGTAAATTTGCAGCTCTGCCTTTTAGATGAAACTCACCAAAGTGGTGAGGTAAGGAATTTAAGGTAGGCAGGTAACATAGGGTAAGTTAGGGTTTGGATGTTTGGTAAGGAGGTCAAGGAAGTGTATGTACGGAATTTAGCATATGTAGGTAAGTAGTACTTTGTTAGGGATAATGTAAACAAAAAAAGTGAATGCATTGGTCTGCAGGGTTGATATGTAAGGATGTTAAGGTGGAGCTAAGGAAGATTGGTAGGGCCAGTCGGTAGGGGAGGAAAGGTTAGAAGGTACTAGGTTATGTAGGTTGGTATGAAAGTGAAGTTATTCTGTTGTATGAATGGCAAAAGGTCTTACATGGGATAATTGAGCCTTCTGCCATCTAGTGGAAGAACATTCAATTGTTCTGCCTGTCACTATAGTTCCCTTATTTGTAATAATTCATGATTACTTTTCAGACCAATTACAGTGAGTGAAATCGGATAATTTCTCTCAAGGCACAATGGCTGGGAATCCTTGGTTTAATAGGGCAGCATGTTGGCCCTAAAATGTCCCCACAAAGGTGAATCATCCCCTCAGTAAACCACTGGACATCAAGGGTGGTGCCACACAAAGACAAAAAGACAAGAATACTCACAGAAATGCTCGGAATCTGTCCAGATGTGACACAATGTGACATCACTTTCCTTTCCATCCGTCTAATAAAGTGCGGGTGGTCTCATCCTGCCCACCCTAATAAAAACTTTTTTTACCGTCATGTTAAACAGGAGGGACGAATGCCGTAAACTAACGAGCGTCTGGGCCAGAGAGAAAGGGGGCAAGAGAGGCTCATTTACATCACAGTACGCGCACATGCAATAAAAAGGACACTTGCTTTAACTGCATGTGTGTGTATGTGCGTGTACTACAGTGCAGGGTTTCACACACACTGACAATAAATGGCTGACAAAGGAGCAGAGTGTGATGTAAATGCTTGTTGTTGTCGCTCTTTTCAGTCTTTTTCCTGTTGGTTGTCGCGGTAACCAATAGCGGCTGACCTTTGACGAATGACACTCAGGGGACGGATGCCCGCTGCAGACGCGTGTTGTGACACTTTCTGATATACAACAACACAACTAATCAATACAACTATTATATTACTCAGTTTTTATGTTGGAAAGCTGATTAAATGCTTTGGATACAATGGAGGCCTTTAAAGCTCAGGGAACCATCTTGGTTTACTTCAGAGGGTGAACAGAATAACAAACTTCACTGAAATATAGTATGTATAGTATAGAATATTGTGAACATTTGAAGTAAACAATCATGCTGTGCTGCAGCTTTCTTTTTGTATTCAAACAAACCCAAAGTAGTATTGTTTCACGCACCGTTTCCAAAACGCAGCCATGCATGCTGTCACAGGGGGATTTAGGATATTTGCTGACGTGGAGGCTTCAGCTTTGCTTTTGGAAGCTTGCGGTCTATAAGCAAAAGTAGCTGGAGGCTTTTAAAATATCCACACGACAGTGGCTACAAACACACATGCACTTTGTTCACAATGCAAACATCTCCACAGAAACGGTCGCGGATCACTTTGTTGAGATCAAATGAAAAAGCTACTTCAAAACAATATGATCTTCCCTCATTTACATTGAATTGCCATTCACTCAATCAATGAAAAATGTTATCACTACTTATTTTTTTCAAATGTATCTGTACTTCCACTTAAGTGTGAGTACTTTTGCCACCTCTGTCCAAAGTACATACAGGATGTGTGGTGAAACATTTCCTCGACCCTCGCCCTTTAACGCTAATGTCGATTAGCCAGCCTTGTTGACGGTGCACCTTTTAAAAAAGGACGAGCGAGCGTTTAGATTGCTTTGACCCCACGCTCTCGTCTCTAATCAGCCCACAACACTTCCTGCCATCGATTGCAAAGGCCGGCCCCTCGCATCACCAAAGACCCGGAAAGCCCTTTGTTTGCGTTATTTATGACTAAGCTCGTTAGCACGTGGTCGGACTTAGACATTATTGGTTGCTTTTTTAAGGCCAGATGTATAGCATTTTGTTTCGACCTACACCCTCCCCCGCTCTTTTTTTTCTTTCTACAGTGACTACTTGACGAGTTGAATTGATTCCATGATCATCCTCGTAACTCAAATCTGTCGTATCTAAAATCAACTTTACCTATTCAAATGAATGGAAATTACTCTGTTCAGCACCCACCACTTTTGCCAACCTAAATCCTCACCTTTTTTTGTCCTATATTTCAAGCTTCAATCCTAGGGACATCATCGGCTTCTTCTCAGCAGAACTCAAAAATAAATTTGGCAAATTAATTAACAACACTTGCACTTACTATCACTGCAAAGATACCACGTGAACTAATGGTGGCCTGATGTTGTCAAGACCAATGCAAGTACATTGTCATTTAGCAGTGACGTGTCTGAAGCTCGCTTGTAAGTCAAGGTACCAGTACCACTGTACCTGATTGTTAGCCATGCTAACACATAGCTAGCCACCTGTTATTAGTGGTAAGGCTAATCATGAAGATAAAAAATGTCTTAAATGGAAGAAAAATTGCATTTATACTTTATCTATAGTTTAAGAAGGTAATCAAAACTGTATTGAGAAACCACCTGATTGTTTCCCATGTAACTGCATTAGTTAGCATTACCTTAGCATGTTGGAGCTAATTAACACAAGTTTTCCTTTATTGTTTATTGTTCAATTCACATTCTGTGTTAAGACCTCACCAAAACTGTATTTAAAACTGCAGAATCACAATCGCACTTCACAATCTAAACACAAAGGTTTCTGAAACACATCTGTAGTTAGCATTATCGAAGTGTGTTGGCGCAAATTTTCACTGAGTTGCAAGTTTTCATTTCTTTATTATTTACTGTTCAATTCACATTGGTTGTAGGTTGTTTTGATTACCGTCCCCCCTGCCCCCAATCAATGTCTCCCAGGGCTTTTCACTAGCCTCCTGCTATGGCTTCTTCTCCTGGCCGGTATTCTCTTGGTATTCTGCTGCCGCTCCCCTTCAGCTCCTAGCCTCTTATCTAAATCTCCATTCGGAGTCAGTCCGATAATGCAGGTCGCTTGCCAATGACAGGCCTAAAAGGCATCCAGAGAGCTAAAGAGAAGTGCAGTCATGATGGATGGATGGATGGATGGATGGACGGACAGACGGATGAATGCATGGAAAAAAAGCTTGCAGACTTAATAAGCAGCTTGATAGGAAAGCGAGCATACATCTGTTGTTTTGTTTTCCAACACCCGCCAATTTATTTTAAGAGCCGCGGGCTGCGATAGATCAGTGGCAAATACTCGCCAGATGCACAAGTGTTGGAATAAAGCCACATGTGCGCCCACTGTCTAAAATGTTGCTCTTATTAGCATAATTTACTAGCACAAAATTGTTCAGAAAAGGATGACAACAAGCTCCGTGAATTGCCAGTAATAAAAAAAATTTAGTTCCTAATATTTAACAAATGTATTCTTTTATTTATATTTTTCCCCTGACAATTTGTGCTGCAATTGCTATTTTTTGTTGCCTTCAATATCATAAGCAAATAAAAAATAAATAAAGAATCTTATGGTAGGTTCACCAATGTAAGCAAGGAATACAATTTTTTTTAACTACAATAATTTCCACAAATTTGCAGTAAATTTCCTTTAATTTGAATTTCTCAAGGTTGTCAGGGTTACATTAAAATGTAAAATGTAATGTATTGATAGTTACTAGTGACTTGTTAATAAATAAATATTTGATCAATAACGTAATCCAAGTAACTGTCATATTAAATTGATTACTTTAAGCTACTTTTGGATTACTTCAGTAACAAATATGCTAAAAAAATAAAAGAAATTAAACATCAATAAAATAAATATATATATATATATATATATATATATATATATATATATATATAGTTGAAGTCAGAGGTTTAAGTGCAAAAACACAATTAATTGTTTGCCTCCCTTTCTGAATACAAATCAGACTAAACCTCTCTTGTTTCAGGTCAATCAGCATCAGCAAAATTATAAAATTTTGGTAAATGCCACAATAATGAAAGAGTAAATTTCTTAAAGCATTTTTTATTATTTCCTTCAAGCTCAAAAGTTTACGTACACATAAAGGACAATGACTTTAAAGCCCAGATGAGATTAGATCATTGCTTTGGAAGCTCCTGATAGGTTAACTGACATGAGAGTTAATTGATGACACACCTGGGGATGTAATTAAGGCCACACCTTAAAATCTCTGCTTCGTTCTAAAGAAATCGGCCAGGAAATCAGAGAAAGAATTGTGGAGCTCCAAAAGCCTGGCTCGTCTTTGCGTGCCATTTCCAGATGCTTGAAGGTGCCACGTTCATCTGTTCAAACAATTATACGCAAGTATAAACATCATGGGAATGTCCAGCCATCACACCGCTCACTAAGCAGACGGGCTCTGTGTCCCAGAGATTAATGGGTTTTGGTCCCAAATGTGCAACTCAACCCCAAAACAAAAGTCAAAGACCTTGTGAAGATGCTGGATGAAGTTGGTAAGAAAGTGAAACAAGTCCATGGGCTGAAAAGGCTATACTCACCGAGAAAGAAGCCATTACTCCTGAAGAAACATAAAAAAGCCAGATTACACTTTGCAAAAAGACACCAAGACAAATATCTCAATTACTGGAGACATGTCCTGTGGTCTGATGAAACTAAAGTGGAGCTGTTTGGCCATAATGACCAACGATGCATCTGGAGGAAAAAGGGGGAAGCTTGTAGACCTGAGAACACCATACCAACTGTGAAGTATGGAGGTGGCAGCATTATGTTGTAGGGCTGTTTTGCTGCAGCAGGAACTGGAGCTTATTATAAAATAGACGGCATCATGAAGAAAGAACATTCGATGGAGATATTAAGGCAACATCTCAAGACATCAGCCAGGATGCTAAGACTTGGACGCAAATGGGTCTTCCAAATGGACAATGACCCTTAGCAAACTTCCAAAAATGGTTAAAAATTGGCTTGAGGATAGCAAAGTCAATGTCTTGGAGTGGCCATCACAATGCCCTGATCTGCATCCCATCGAAAATGTGTGGGGCAGATCTGAAAAGGTGTGTGCAAGCAAGGCACCCGACAAACCTGACTCAGTTACACCAGTTCTGTCAGGAGGAATAAGCCAGGATTCCCGCAGAGTACTGTCAGAAGCTTGTGGAAAGTTATCCAAAACGTTTGATCAAAGTCTTGCAGTTCAAATGAAATGCTACTCGATACTAAGAATATGTATGTAAACTTTTTACCTTGAAGAAAATAATGTAAAATAATAATCTCATTATTGTGGCATTTAACAAAATTAAATAATTTGGGTGATCCTGACTAACCTGAAACAGGAGAGGTTTGGTCTGATTTGATTTCAGAATATGAGGCAAAAAATGAAATGTGTTTTTGCACGGTGTATGTACACTTCTGGCTTCAACTGTATATATATTTTAGATGTATGGTATTCTATTCTAGTAAATTGTAGTGCATTTCTTTGGATGTGAAATTCTGATTAAGTTGAGCTTTACATTTGTCTGTATTTATTTAAGGGTTTGTTGGTCAGGCCTATTTTCAGCTACAACAAAAATCATTTGATTGAAATCCCGATAAGGTCTTCTGAATGTGACACTGCAACGTTGCTAAGTTTATGTCTGGTGGTGGCGCCGTGCAAAATGCTGACTGACCCGAGGTGGTCTGGGGGTGGGGGGCAAACAGTGTTGTGTTCAAGGACACTCAGGCAAAAAGAAGTTGAGACCGACCTCTGACTTGTGGTCACCTTTAATATGTTTTTATCCCTGCTGAGGGAGTTGGTTCTTTGGGATGAATTCCTGCTATGGGTAAAAGTCACACTTGAGTTGGGAAGATTGCATGAAAAGTCTGGCAATTCGCTTGTGGCTCAGGTCAGGTTGCTGGCATCGACCAGCAGTCCCAGGAGGCAAGGTTTGTAGTGTGGCTGGCGAACCGTCAAGACGATCAATATTGGACTTTCTCACTTTGTCTCAGCATCATCTGATTCACACTTCATTATTAAAATAATTGAAAAGAGTCATTAGAATGGACACGCTCTTTAAAGATGGCCTGGCCAATTCTCAGCCTCAATCTTGCCTCCCATCGAGGCAGTAGGGGTGGCAGGAATATCAATATATCATTATCTCTCTCTTGGCACAGTATTAATACGGCAAATGGAAATGGAACAGTGTGACCTGACAACACCGCTTATGTCTGCGAAGTTGAAGTTTATTTTTCAGCATCCATCTTTCCTCCCGTCTAGGCGTTAATATTAACATCACAATATATTGTTATCTCTCAAGATACAGTCTCACTATTGTCAGAGATGACCATGATGGCTTTGTTTTAACTAGAGCTCGGACTTGCACCCAATATCCGCATTTGCTAATTTACTAATGCTAATTTACTTTACTGTCTCAAATTAAAAGCAGGAAGAAACCAAGCCAGGAGAGTCTCATCCATCAGCTTACACATTTTCAAGCAATGATTGTAAAATCATTCAACCTAATGATTTCTCATTTCTCCAACAACATGAAAACTGTTATTATTGGACCAGTGTTCCACTAGCTGGATTTTTAACTACAATTGCAGTTTTACGCAGATGGTATGGCACTGTATCAGAAACAGTTGAAAGTTGCTCTAAAACTGTTGAGGGGGAAACAAATTCGCAAACATCCCACTGCCTAATGAGCAGAATGGCAATGCCTCAATTTGAGTTAGCAAAAACCCTAAATACCTGGCTGAAACTTGTAATTGGGCATTTTTCAAACTATTAAATTGTAAAAGTATCATGATAACAGCATTTTTTAATCAAATTTTTCATGTCTTTCATGTTTCTAGGCTGACAGTTTCAACAAGTTCTTTCTTGACTTACATAAATATTGTGACAATAGTGATAGCTCTAGCAAAAATGGAGAAACCAAAAACACAAAATACTGAAAATAATTGATCTGTTTGTATTTGTCAATAGAAATCAGAGAACTTGCAGAACCTTTATGTATTATTCTTCCAATAAATCTTTGATCACATTATGATATCATGAGCAAATTAGGATGATATTGTAACTATTGCAAGTGACTTTCTGTATTTCCCAGCCATAATGGACTCAAAATAAAACTTCTACCAGAACATCACAAGAATGGTATCAGGCCGGTCCTCCCACTGTGCCGACAAATATACGTCTGCTCAACACCGTTGACTCTTTTTTTCGGCTGAGTATTCCGAATTGATCCACACCCCAGGTTGTCTCTGCGAGCCCACACGTTTTATTTTTAGTTGTCTCTCTTTCCACCCTCGCATCTCCCAGTATGCTTCCATCCATCCATGTCGCTGTCCAAGTGCTACCACATCCACGCCTTAAATGTTCCTTAAAAGCCTGATTGGGTTTCTTTGTCCTCGTGTAGTTGTGCGGTGTGTGTGTGTGTGTGTGGGGGGGGGGGGGGGGGGTGTAATGTGATGCAGGCTTTTAATTCAAGCAAGGAGATGGAGTCAGCAGGTGGAGGTTGTGACCCCTGCTCGAGGACACACTTGTAACCTGACAGGAAATTGATTTGGAGGTAAAGTAGAAGAACACGCCAGGCGGGAAAGCTGCTGGACTGTGTGATTGCTGCAGTGTGCGGGGTGTGTGTGTGTGTGTGTGTTGTTTTATCAGGAAGTTAGCAAAATGGAAAGTGGAAAGGAGGAAATAAAAGAGCGTCCACCTGAGAAAATCATCAATATAGTTAATTGTTCTGCTGGTTGTTGCCATTCACTCATTTAAAAAAAACACGACGACTCAGCACGTCTGTTCTATCGGCCGGATTTCCTCCTCCAGCCTCCAAAGTAAAACATTTGAATTTTACCTACATATTTGTGGAAAAATATGCTCCTAAAATTGGACAATTGAAATTTGACCCAAATAATAATGGGAAAAAAATCGAAGATAATAAGATGACAAAAAACAATATTTTTTCTTAATTACCTTAAAAGTAATACATTTTTAGTTTTTAAAATGATAAAGCCTAAAAGTCATACAGTGTGGAATTTAGCCAGTTTATTACAGCCTGAAAGTTGTACAATATTCAATTTGACCAAAAAAATAAAAGAAAATATATTTTATAAACTGCCCTGCAAATCAGACAATATAGAAGTTGCTATGGCCTGAAAGTCACACTATTTTGAAATTGTAGAAAATATGCACATAAACATTCAGAATTTGACCAAAATATATTTAAATGTGCCGTGAAGTTTTTTCCAATTAAAATTTGATTACAAACTTTTTGGAAAATAGCTTATGCCGTAAAAAATTGACAATTTCAAATTAGTTTGACCCCTAAACTCATACAATTGTAATTTAACGACAATTTTTTTTTTTAATATGCCCTGAAAGTCCGACAATTTAGACTTTGAACAAAAATATATTCAAAAGGACACTTAAAAGTGCTACAATATGAAATGTGACTTGAGACAATATATACCCTAAAAGTTTGGAATTTGGTAAGCTCTGAAAGTGGTAAAATTCAGAATTTGTATGCCCCCAAAATCGTACAATTTGGAATAAATAAGAAAAAGTACCTTGAAAATATGGCCAGAAGTGTTACATTGTGAAAACAAAAAATGTTGGGGGAAATACCGGTATGTCCTAAAAATCGGGCAGTTTTAAATGTGCTACGCCCAGAAAGTCATAAAGTTTGGAATTTGACCAAAATATTTGTTGGGAGGGGGAAAAAAAACACTTTGAGTGTAATACAATTTGAGCTTTGACCCAAAAAAGCTATGAAAGTTCAATGTGGAACTCGATTTAGGAGTAAAGGAGAATAATAACATGCCAGATGCGGGACTGTGTGATTGCTGCATTGCAAGTACATGTGTGACCGTGTGTTGTACTAAGAAGGATGCAAAATGGAAAGCTGGGAAAAGGAAATTTTAAAAAGTGTCCACCTGAGAGAACCATCAATAAAGTTAATTGTTCTGCTGTTTGTTGTTGTTTGCTCGCTTGAAGCAAAAAAGATAAGTCAGTGTTTTTACTTTATAAAAAAATTAACCGTAATGACATATTTCAATAGAATGCAAAGAATTAAACAGTTGTAGGCACATTTTGGCTGCAATTCAATTAACATTGTACTGCTCCTTCTCGTGAGAGTGTATTTTGGCCACCTGGGGGCAGTATAATACAGACATTGAGACACATACGAAGTAGAGTTTCACAACAACTCAACAAGCTGCTGTAATATTGGTCATTTTTTGCAAAAGATAAAGAATATATGCCTGTGGCTATTGCTACATTGTAGTATTGTATTATTTTTATTGTTTGTGTTCAAGAGTTTTAACACTATGTCAATGATGCTATTTGTTAGCCTGTCTATGGTGTTTTGCATTGTATTTAAGCATTAAGCCAAACTGACTTTATTATTAAGGCAAAGCATTGTTGTTGTCTTTAATGTAAAACTTTTTTTAAATTATTATTATCATTTACTCATTCCCTAATACCTATCATCACTATACGTAGATTTTGTTTGTGGATTTTTTTGTCAACTATACAGTCCAGTACTGTGTATAAAAATCGCTATATAGTCATTAAAAAGTAGGGAGTGAGTGACCGATTCCAAACGCGGGCAAAGTTTGAGCAGTGGTCATAGCAGCGAGTTGTTAAAGAGCTTAGTGGCCGGTGAAGTAAAGAGGATTGTCTTGGAGCTGCTTTGTATGCAGATGTATTATTATGTGCATAGATGAATACATGAATGAGGCCTGATGGGGAAAAAAGAGATTGTCCACGACTATCAGACTTTTGGATGGGTTCCAATGCATAGATAGATAGATAGATGGATGGATAAATAGGTAAGGGGGGTATAGTGTCCCATATTTTTTCGGCATGCATATACAGTCTATAATGTGCTTCTCTTCAGGATGAGTGTTTTTGGGCTAGAGTTTTCAAATTAGGGCTTAAAGCTAAATGTTTGGTTTACAATTACAAAGTTTCAAGCCAGGATTAAGATTTCAAATTGGGGTTAGCGTTTACAAGTAGAATGTAAAGACAAGGTTAAGCAAGGCAAGGCAAGGTAGCTTTATTTATACGATAACAATATAAGGTAACACTGTGCTTCACACAATTAAAAGGGCAAAATTTAAAAGTAAGAGTTAAAGACATTTGAAAGCCAAGTAATGAAATTAAATATATCTTACTAAAATTGCTAATGGGTTAGGATGACAAGTTTCAAGGTTTGAGATTATGGTTAGGTTTCAACATACAAATGGCTAAGATTTCAGGGTTTAGATTTCAAATTAAGCTTTTAAAATATGGTTTGAAGCCAATGTTGGGACTTCAAATTAGGACTTCAAATTTGAGTTTCTGGTTAGAATTTGATATGAAGGTTAATAAGGTTCAAATAAAGGTTTCAAGCCAGTGTAAGGGCTACAAATTGGGTTACAAGTCAGGGTTAATGTTTCAAGCCACTAAAAGAGTTTTAAATAATCATTCTAAAACATGTTTTGGGTTTCAATCAATGATTAGGTTTTAAAAGTATGGTTTCAAGGCTGGGTTAGGGTTTCAAGAAATTGTTAGGGTTTCAGAAGAGTTTTTGCTGCCTGGGTTAATATAGTTGTGCATTTTGTAGAATTTGATTTGATCCAACAAGGCTGCATGTTGTTATTGTCAAAATCACACATCTATCGTATTTTTGCAGCATCTCCAGCCAGACGGGTAAGAAATAACTCATTTAACCACATGCTGCTATTTTAAAACCGGCCGACTGCAAGACTTCACATCAGGAAGTAGTAGGGGAAAAAAATAAAATAAAATAAAGGGTTCTGCTGTCTGGATTGAGCGTAGGAGCGCGTCTGAGCATGAATAATACTCACTAAACAGCACACTGAGTCAGATGAGGATGAGAGCAAAAAGTAGGCGGAAGAGGAGGAGAAGGAGGAGGAAGGATGCACACTTAATAGTCACTAGACAGCGCAATGAGTCAGGTAAGCATGAGAGGAAAAGAAGGAAGAGGGCGAGGGCAAAAAGGAGGAATGAGGATGAGGATGAAAGATGTTCACTTAGCAGGTGATTGTAAAAATAAGGCAATTTGAAGATGGATGATGATGTTTTTGTTTTCATGTTTATTTAAGGCCTTACATTAAGTCGCAGGACTTTATTTTCATGACTGGTGTAAATCATAGAAGCAGTTGGTAAATTCGCAGACGAGCACAGCATGTCAGATCTGCGCCGCTGTGGGAGTGGTCACAGTTGAATTTAATCATTGCCAATCATAGCGGCTTTAAAAAAATTAGTGCTCATCAGTGTATGATATTTGTGTTAGCTTATTAGCTGTGATTTATAATATGTTATACATGTTAGCGTATGTGACAATGCTGCAGCTTAACAATGCGACATTGCAGAAGGAGCAAAATTAAAGTTGTTCCTTAATATGTCTTTAAATATCAATGTTTATAACATTAGCATATTTGATTATTTGGTAGTTCAGCAAAGATTGACTTTAGTTAATCCTTACTTTTAGGATCAGTGTTTGCCATGTCTATTTATGTTAGCTAGCTTGCGCGATAAATGTTAGCTTAAGTGATTCTGGAGAAGCATAACAACTCCACAAAGAAGAATCATCAAGAAATGCCATGGTTTTTTCCAGTAATGTTTTTCTAATACGCATAGATGATGTAGACACCAACTTCATACCCACACTCACATACACACACATCATACACACATTTCACACGCGTTCCGACAGCTTGAAAGCTTCACCATGAGTGTCGTGGCTGTCATTAGCTAAAAGGCCTGAGGCTGGAGTGAGACCAGAATAATTATTCTGATTATGGTCTCCCAACTGAGCTATATCCAAACAAATCATGCTCCCGCGGATTAAAATCTGCTGTTTCTAAATGGAGACCCTGGGATTGATGACATCATCAGCCTTTGCCTTGACCATGGAATGTTAGTCCACACTCAGACCAATTTCTTTCCCTGCATTTCCTTCCACAAAGTGTCCGTAATTCTTGGCCTCATAAAAGATCAACTGAGTACATGGAAATCCTTTGATCCTTTTTCATAGACTGCTCAAGTCATAATGCCATAAATGTACATGTGCGCTCAGGACATATGAAAACAGATGTGCGCGCCATTGTCAATATGTCTATAGCAGTTATTTAACCCCTTCAGACTTGCCTTTTTTCCGCTGGGTATTTTTTATTTTATTTTATTTTTTACTGATTTTGACTCTTTTCTCAAATAAGAACAACATGGAATTTTTTGAGACTTTTATCTCATGTTTTTATTTGCCATAGTGGACGCCAGGATAGTATGGCTGTAACGTGTTGCAAACCTACCAAGTTTATATGTAACATTTTTAACAACATCATGCAAATAAACTTGCAATTTTGATTGGCTAACTAGGGTCCAATCATGAACCAGAAAAGTTGACATCATCCAAATTATGCGTTTTTATTGGTTTAGACACGCAAATGTGTCATGTCCACTTAATCATCTATGGGTCTGAAGGGGTTAAAGGTGTATTGTGCCGTTTAAAAATATTAATATATTAAAGCTTTTTCTACATCATGCATGCTCCACCAATGTCCAGATGAGTACGAAGAGTCCTGACAGTTTTACTCTGACTGCAACTATCAGCTTTTATCTTGCCTTTATAGTAGTGTGCGGACCCTGCACACTCCACAGTTTATTTGGGGAGGGGAGGAGCGGAGTTTTTCTTACCTCATTTGAAATCATGTCTTCGTTTTTCAACTGTGGCTGTCGCTTTAAGATCACACATGTACTCGCACGCGCACCATGAACGAGCCTGACACAGATGCTGCAGTTATGCTTTGGGCCAGAGGTGGCAGTCACGAGTAAAAAAGTGACAAACTGCACAAAGATCCTTTAACTCTTTGACTGCCAGACGTTTTCAGAAAAGGGATGCTGTCAGTGCCAGCCGATTTAAGCATTTTGACTGATCTTTCAAGGTCCACAGAAATTTTTAGTTTGGACTATGGAAACACACATACTACCAAATGAAAGAACTTTCATCTTTCATCAGAAAAAAAAAGTTTGTTTCTACCTTATTCCGTTCTTTAGTAATCAACAATAGAAAATGGTTAGTTTCATCCAAATGCGCTTGTTTTGGACCAAAATACGGAGAAATCAAGCTTTTAGTGAAACGATATTATTTCATGCACTCTAGTGAATTTTACACTTCTTTTTGTCCATGAATGATGCCACAAACACCTAAATAGTGCTTTACTTCTATAAAACACTACCACCAAGAATGAAAAAGTGTTTTTTGATAGCAAAATACGTTTATTTACATTCAACAGTGTAACAATTTGACAACAATTTGGCAAACTATTTACAAATGTGTGCAACTGTGGTACTATTTACAATTATGTGGATGTTTCAACGACAGTTTTTCTTTTTGCGTAACACTCCCCTGCGTGCAAGGAGACGCAACAGGAAGTCTAATATCAGGATCATGCTACGGTTACGTTACGGTGGTGTTACGTCTGGCTTCCTCATGTCCTTCAGTTGCTATACCGGGTGGTAAGAGATGTTCTGATCCATCTTATCCACTCCATTCATGGTGGCATCGTAGTCCAGAACCAGTGTCTTCTCCGTGATCAGACTGTACCCGCTCCTCCGATGAATATGCATCCATCGCCCGATCGAATGTCCGCTTGTGCAGAAGTATCCGGTAGTTGTGCTGCGCGTTTTCCGGCGTTAGCAGCGCTAGCCGGTGAGGCTTACTACGTGATCATAACGGTCGCGTCAAGGCTTCCAACTTTGGCGTCAAGCTCGGAGTCATCATCATCGTCGACATCAATGCGCTTTTTAGTATTGATCGATGCTTTCCGTCTTTGAAAAAAATGCTCAAGCGTGAGCTGCTTGCAACCGGTCGCCATTGTTGCTTCATCAGCCATTGTTGCATCATCAGCCATTGTCCCCTCAACACTACAGCTCCGCCTCACGTCTTCTACTGACGCCCACGGTGGGCGGCCCACCCAATCTTGTCCAAAGAGAGTCATCGCTGCCATCTAGGGGCCAAAACGAGTCATTTTACTAACTAGATCTGCTTGATACTTTCAGCACAGCTGCCCAAGGCTTTCCTCCACCCGTTTCAAAAAAAAAAACATAGTGAACGTCTTTTAACGTCCTCGGCGCCCCTCCGTAGGTTTTTACTAAACGTTATATAACGTTTATGGCGGTCAAAGAGTTAAAGACCAAATTTGAAGTAATTTCATGAAATGCCAAAAAGGGTCACAAGTGATGTAATTAAACATTGTCCAAAAAATAAAGCATGAACAAATAAATATTTTGTATATTTGACAAAATAATAGTTTTTTCAAAATTAGAGCCTGGCGACCAACAAACCCAGAAGTGATTCGTCACACCGGGGACAACAATGGCAGAGCTCAATACGGAAAGTATACAAAGCCAGTCAAAAATGTATTCATAACGCGATATGTCGAGCTTAAATGAGGAAATCCAACTCTTTGAATAGGTGGAGGAAGAGGCGATTGGCATGTTATATGTTGGACCTTATATGTATGAGCCAGATGCTGATTAAGACGCTGAAAATGTTGTGCCCGGACAACCTGACATGGAGTGGAGAAGAGGCCAATCGAGATTAGAAGATTGATAAGCAATATACGTTGCGGTTATTAGTCTAGTGTTATTGTTTGAAAAGCACTATGAGATTACCTACCGTATTTTCACCATATGGCACGGTTAAACATACGTAGCTCTAGACAAATGGTAGCATGCTTCCTCTTGCTAGCGTATATTTTTAAAAAGGCAGTGGAGCAAAACTGAGTTTAGTTGTATTTTATTCAAATATTTAACAATGTACCCACATTACTTTTGATCAATCCTCAACAGTTAAACTCCTCATCTTCTGTATCTGAAAAGTATTCTGGGCTACTTCTCCATCAAACGCCAGGTTCCCTCTCTCATCATTGTACTATTCTCAGAGTCAGTCTCATTCCGTGCTCCTCAGAAATGATGCCGCTTTTGCGAAAGCTCCAACATTAGTGCAAGCATACACGTTTAGCCCAAGCTTGCACATCCATTCACAAATTGTGGCGTAACTTGCTCTAGTCGAGCAGTTACATTACGTGAAGCCAAAGCAATGACACCATACGTCCGAGTATACAGGAAACCCGGCCCTAATTGCGGACTGGCAGGCATGAGAACCCAATAGACTCACATCGGGTTCTCATGCTTGCAAGTCCTCCAACAGGGCCGGATTTCCTATGTATAAGCAAGATGTCGGAACTGCTCCGCATTCTGTCAGCAGAAATGCTCCCACACAGACGAAAGCGGTCCATCTACGTGCCCTATTATCTTTTGGCCACTTTGTCTGATTTTGTATTTTATAAATTCAGCTCTTAAAAATGTCACTAATATACTGTTTATAGGGAGCCCACTTTTGGCCAATTGCAATCCATAAAAACTAAATTGTAAGACCCTATTTCTGGATTGAATCATGCTATTTGGAAAAATACATATCATTCTCGACTCTATTTGAATTTTTTTTCTTTTTTTTTCTTTCTTCTAGATTACATTTAGTGATTAATGAAAAAAATGTGCAATTTTAGTTCCGCGAGTGCTGTTTATTGGCTTATTGTACTCCAATGGAGCAAATGAATGACACAATAAAATTATTTACAAAAAAACATATAATACAACTGTATCTAATGATTTGTCCTTGTTTGTTCTTCCTCTGTGGGTCTATTGGCCAGCTTTATGTAGCATTAGCGCCACCAACGGGTACTGTCCAGCCACTGCAAGGAAACAAATGTGACTAGATGGTGGAAGGAACGAGCAAGGACAAAGGGTTGAAAAACAAAAGTTAAATCTTTATTAAATGTTAGAGACAATTAGACGTAACAGGAGGCTGAATAACCCAAATGTTACTTCTATTGCTGAAATAGATTTATTATTGTCATCCAATCATTTTCAAACCGTTTTTCTACCCTGTTGCTTTCAGTGTCTGATTTGAGCTCTGGCCTGGCCTCACTCACCACTAGAGGAAGAAAATAGATTTGCTGGAACTAAATCAATACAAAACGTGTTCATGTTCAGAAGGCTGCGGCCGTGCATATGCCATCAAACTCCAGCATGATGTGAGCTGCCACCCCACCGAATTTTTTTTTAAATCGATATGCTTTAATTCATGCATCGCACACTATTATGGTATTGACACGGTTGTCTCGCCGTGTCTCACAACACAGTGTGAGACGACGGAATCGATTGTGCTCACTTTATCATCCCGCTATTCCAAAGTGTCGCCATTCTGAGGTGATTTGTGCTTGTATCACAAATAGTAGCCGCTTTCATGGGAGCAAGTGGCTGTATGACACTTGCTGGCAATTACATAAATACAGTGGTGCCTTGAGTTACAAGTGCCCAACTTACCAAGTTACAAGTCATTGCTTGTGAGAAGAAATATCAGGTACAAGCCATCTCGAGTGAATTATTTTTCTTTACAGTGGTTTGTGGGGAGGTTTTTTTTGGGAGGAAATGTGACAGATTATTGGCATTTCAATTCTTTAAAGAAATCTTTTCTTTTAGTGAATTAAGTTTACAAACTAGGCCCTGCAATGGATTAAACTCTCAAGTTAAAGTACCACTGCTACTGTGCAACTGACATTAAAGGAGACATATTATGCAATTTGTTTTTTTAATAAATTAAAACGGTTCCTAATAATTTGCATTGTTTGTACAAATCACACTTTCTCACTCAAAAAGTCCCAACGGAGGCGTTCAATGTGTTTGCCAGGCTTTTGTGGGACGTTTATTGTTTTTACATGTTATGTTTTCTCAAAATGTAAAGGCAACAATCCGATAAAACTTTAAGTTGGGCAATTCAGCAAAATATTTTTTAAAGTTTTGCTGAAAATTAGCTTTCCCGCATACAAAGTTTACAGAACTAATTGTCTCTCCTATTGTCACCCAATTTAAAGGTATAATTATTAACAACTCAGCAAATAATTTTGGAGCAAACAACTTGCTTACCTTGTTGTGCTAGCTAGCATTGTTTCCGTAAATGTCAATAATTCCTATTTTAAAGTTGATTCAACTTAAATTACTGTTTTAGCCCAAACAATGAGTTTGTCACAGCGTAGCAGCGAAGGGTATTTTTTTTTATTGTCAGATGTGGAAAAAAATATATTTTAAATATCGCACAGTAAGCGTTAAATGATAAAAAAAATTGTGCAAGTCAGAGACATTGAATATTCGAAACAACATTTCGGTGTTGAGTCAAAAGCTGCCAAGCGGCGCAGGAAGCATCACTGCGAATTTAGTTGCGGGCACACATGAATTAAATATACTTGTGTTACGTTTCAGCATCTGCAGTCAGGCGCGAATAGGCGGCGCGCGCTTGTTTTGACACCCGATACACGCCGGCCGACAGCGACACCGACAACAATTTAAAAGTCTCTAACCGGTTCTCCGCTGGTGCACTGTCAGCCTGCTGCTGCTGCTACTTAGCCCATTCAATTTTGTTGTTTTTCCCTCTGCAAATTACTACCAGCACAGCTTTGACAGCCGGCTGTTATTTTTAGACGTACGTGCACAGGCTCCGGCTAATGTTTTTATTTATGGCGACAAGTGAACAAGATGAAGACGTATTGTACTTTTTAAAGGCAAAAGGTTAAATCTCTTCTTCTTCTCTCCACAGGCTGATTGCCGTGTAGAGGACTTTTATTGGATGTGACGCCAGTAATGAGCTAAAGGTGAGTGCTGCCAGTTTTGACCCTTCCGCTGTTTGTGTGTGTGTGTGTGTGAGTGTGTGTGTTGATTCAAAAGGCCTGTGAATTGACGTTGACGCGGCTCGCCTGCTTAGCATTCCATTAAACGTGCTTCCTCCCTTACACGGAGGGCGAGTCAAAGTGACGGCTGAAAGGAGGCCATTTTCCTTCTTTTTTTTAAGGAGCCTGAGCATGCAGTGTGAAATTGCTCTGTTTGCTATTTTGAGGAATTTCTCATACAAAAAACACACCATAGAGAGCAGTTTTATTCATCCTGGGGAAATTATACATCTAGCTAGGGTTGTGGATGTAAACGCAAAAAAAAAAAGAAGTTTTTTTTGTTTGTTTTTTAAATTCAGGTCCTAAAGCCTCTTTCACTTATCAACATGAAATTTGGTGTGTATCATTTAAGAACCCACGAAAAAGTCTCAAAAAGCCATTTTGAAAAATCCACAAAAGTCATGCCATTTTGGTTTTAATTAAGCGGAGTCATTTAGGCCATTTCCACAGGGCCTTCTAAAGCCAATTTGTTGCATTGCAACACTTATATAAAAATGAAGCCCCCGAAACTGGTTTTATTGAGCAGCATAGTAGAAATTGTCGTAGAACCACAAACAAGTTTCAAGAAGCAATGCCGAAAAGCCACAGGAAGTGGTTCAAGTCTCAAAAGTCATTCTTAATTTTTGATGATGGTTGTTCTATTGTTACTATAGCAACTGGACAACATTTCTAGAGCAAGTTTAACTTGGAAACTTCCTAAAACTTTTCCTTTAAACCAAAATGGTAAACTCCCACCTTTCCATGCTTCACTGTAAAATTAATTGTTTGGCTGGCCTACAGCGACATTTTCAAGAGCTCTTGTAAAAACACATTTTATATGATCTCATGTTTAAAAAAAAATTGTAAAAATAAAACATTTGCCCTCTGGTCACGCCTTCTCAAAGTCGTGCATATCGCACACGCCACAACTCCTTTAAGCATCCACCCCCCTCCTCCCAATGGCCTGGAAGAGTTGAATAGATTAAAAAGGTAGATCTAATCGATCCTGAGAGCGCTTATCAGCGGCTGGCAGGCTGACGAGCCGATTTCAGAATGACAAATTCTAATCCTTCAAAATCAGATTGGAAAACGGAAAAGATGAATAATGTTCACACTGTCCAAAACTTTAGCATAGTTGTGACTCAAAATGTTAATGATCCACCATTTATTTGAATGTCCAGTGATTGCACTGGAGCTCTAATTGTGTACCTAATAAAGTGGCTACTGAGTGTATAGTCAAATATTAGCATGTAAGCTTTCCCTGCGAGCATTACATATATATATTTTTTTCTCAAAAAGTGACAGTGACGGGGTGTCTGGCAGGCGTGATAAGCAGCAGGTATTAGCCGGCGAGGGCGGAGATTCACACAAAAACGGCAGCAGGCCGAGTTTTAATGCCCTTTACTCGTATTGATTAGCCTGCAGGGCTGACTGATCGGCATGGAGATACAGGAGCGCACACATCAATAAAAAGCCGTGGCCAGCTTTTTAAAGGTGCGCCGACACACAAAAGCGGAATAAATTACACTTTGGTCTGCTCTGCTGCAAAAGTTGTTTGATACCTAAAAACCCAGACAAGTTAAATAAACATTCTGGTGCTTCAAACACTTTCAAAATGTAACTTAACTTTAGCAACTTCTCATTTTGAGAGGTAAGGCTGCATTTGCGGAAAGTTTGATGAGAATTTGAATTTTCGATTGGAATTCATGGGAATCAAGATTGTTTTCTGTGTCATTTAAAACCAGGGTTTTCAATATGACTTACTTTTACAGTCAAACTCAGCAATGTTAGTTTAGAAAACACATTTGGCATCGTACTACACATAAATATTTGAATTGGTCTCAATTTTAATCACACAAGTTCTGTCGATTAAAGTAGTCATATCATCTATTTCATCTGATTCAGCTTTTGTGTCACATGATGCAGTTACGGATGCTAGCTACGGATGATTTACAGCACATGTCTTGATCAAATCACTTTTTAATGAGCCTTTTTAAAGAAATACTCAGTTTCAATTGATTAACCAGATTTTTTTTCTTGTGCCTGTAGTTTGCCGTGTATCCAGGCAGATTTAGATGAACATTCGTAAAAGGTGTGTGCTATCAGAGGACAATGAGAGTATTACAAAGAGCGAATGGAGTGAAATTGCTTTTCCGGAACCGGGGAGGTTGTGAGGTACAGCGAGTGATCCTGGGATACAAGTAAAAAAATTGAAAAATGTTACATATTTCTTCGTCAAATAAAAATATTAAAATAAAATTAAGATTACAATATTTATATTTTTTAAGTTTTTTTTGTTTGTTTTTTACGCGAACAATATTATTAAAAAGACTAGACTGCTTTTCCGTCGAAATATGTCTGCGGGAAACGGTCCATGATAGAAAACTAGTTGGGGATTGATGCACTGCTAGAAAAAATATCAATGATATCATTGATTAATCGACTTTGACTTTATTTTCAGCACATTATAGTATATATATTACAGTGGGATTCGGGGATGATGTCACACATTTTTACTCACTGCCATGGTAATTCTACCATTAGTTGTTTTCATTTCTGTTATTTTTCGTCAAACCACACGTAAGTTCCCTTGAAGCAACATCGCGGATAAGGAGGCCTTTTGTGGGGGATGGCGGTGGGAGAACACGTATGGAGACGGGGAATATTCAAATATGTCAGATAGAAGAATACACACACAAACAACAAATGTAAGCCCCTGAGGATTAAGTCACTGACGGAAAGAATGGAGGGTTTAGGTGAAAAAAAAGAAGAGGATTTTCATGCAGCATTGCAGCTTCCTCTTTGATATCTCACTCATGTTTCATATTTAATATCTTTACTCTGCAGTCCACGGACACGCACGATTGGCCCAGCTGGACAACAAATTCTCTCTCTCTCTCTCTCTCTCTCTCTCTCTCTCTCTCTCTCTCTCTCTCTCTCTCTCTCTCTCTCACTTCCTTCCTTCCTTCCTTGTCCACCTCCTTATTTTCCCCATGCACCTGCCTTTAACAAGGGGCGCTAATAAGATGGACTGATGCCATAACAGCCACTTCAGTGCCCCGCCGTGCCGTTGTAATTGACAGTTTTCAATGCTAAAATTAAGCTTTCTTTTTTCTTTTTCTTTTTTTTTACGAGCTATACTCTAAACACATATAGTGTTGTTTACATACACAAATCAGAGGTTACTAAAATGCCCCCCTCACCAGGAAACATTGAATTTATGGTGGCTCTTTGTGTTTATAACCTTATTTAATATGTCAAAATGGAGTATGCGCCTTTAATTGAGATTGATTCAGGACATTTTTAGGTCAAAGACTTAATATAAATTTGAAGAAACACACATGCCCATGAGGTGTGTGGAACTATAGTATATTGATTTTTTATTTGCCTTGACTTTTAGAAGCTTATTCATTCTGTGACCATCCATCCTTATCCTTCTCAAATGAAAGGAATGAAAAGGCCATTCATCTGTATGGCAGCACACACAAAAATGCTGTAATGTGTTTAAATAATTAGCAAATCTGCAGTATTACACTTTACAAAAACATACAGTAATAACATAAATAGAATGCAAAGAAGTAAAAGGCGCGTCATAGTGTCATGAATTCATTATAATGTTACTTCTGGTGTCCACTTCTTAGCCACCAGGGGCAGTATAAAACCCTAAGAAGACGGTCACGTCTGCTTCGTAAGCTGCAGCAAAATACACAAGTAATTTGAGTGAGAGAGCTTGAGAGTAATCTTCACTTGAAAGAGGCAATAAACTTGCCAAACTGATGTTTGTTTTGAAATTCGCTGGCACCATGTAACACTCAAATCTTTGCTTACATCTCAAGACACAAAAGTGATGGCTCGTATTTTGAAAAACTCATTCGTAAGTAGGGATGCACGATAATGCTATTTTCAACCGATACGATAAACCAATAATTTAGAAAGTGCTGATGTCGATAACCGATAAGACGATAATTGTTTGCAAAATTAACATCAATACAACTATATGGCTAACATGTAGAAATACATTGAAACATTGTGCAAAGAACTATGAAGCTGAATTGTATTGATATCTCTGCTTCAAAGACAACCAGTAACTCATTTTGAGTTTGCCAAAACAAAACAGTCATGTTTTAAAAATGCTACAAAAAACTGTGAGGGTAACATTTTGGAGAGACACAGTAAAGTAAGCCCACATTGGCGACTGCCATGTTGGCATGAAGCATCTTCTGTCAACACGAGTTCCCTTGTGTGCATTATGATGTCACAAATATGCGACACTACCATAGGAGAGGGGAGGGGTTGAGGAGTTGGGCACAACTTGAGCCACAACCACAACAGATGGACTAACGCGGCAACAACGCGGCAAGTCTATTATTATTGGCGGACTTCTGTATTATCTGTTTTATCTGTTTGAAGTCAAATTGGTCGAAAATTGCAGATAATTATCGGCCACCGATATTATCGTGCATCACTATTCGTAAGGTGAGGTACCTCTACATTGAGACAGATGAGACAATAACATGGGCTGTGTATCCGAATGTCCACACTTATCCCCTATCTTTTCATTCACTACATAGCCCCACACTATATAGTGGCCTAATATGTAGTGCCCTCATTCTGTTTGGTGATTCGGACAGCAACCCCACTACTTTCTCCTCGTCGCATATCTCGCATAACTCTTACGACGCACCGGCGCATAAATTACCGACTATATATTGTGAATGAAAATGTTTTCAAACTGTACTTTATTTCCTTTGTTGTAGATTTTTTCAATTAAAACAAATTAATTATTTTCATGATATATATTCATGCATCGGATTTGATTCCAGCGCTTGCGCTGTCCCTCGCGCCATGTTTTTTTCACACACGCAATGCATTGTGGTCTATATCAACCCGGTTGAGTGAACATCGATGTTCATCACTTTTCAGAGTGCATTGTGGCTCATTTTGAGTGCCCTACATTTTCATTCCCTGGACATTCGGACACCACTACAAAATGGCGTGACCCATAAGGGTACTATATAGGGAGTAGGGTGCACATTTGTACACAGCCATGGACTGATTTAAATGAAACGCTTCTAATGAGGATTAAAAAAAGGTTACCGCCCCCTTGTGGTGTGGAGGACTACTGAACAAGGAGTTTTACTTCCCTTCGCCAATAATCACCATCTCTTTATGCCCTGAGCCAGCGTTTCTTACACTGTACAACCACATGCACTTAGACACACGCACGCACACACACACACCCCCCCACCCCCCCCCCCCCCCCCCACACACACACACACACGCACACACACGCACACACACGCACACCCCCACCCACACACACACACACACAGTCGAACTATTTGATTTTCCTCACGTCTGGCCTCTTTTTGGTCTTCATTTGATTTCTCTATGCGGCCGATTGTCCCCCAAAAGAATCCCAAGCATTTTATTTTTCCTGAAGGCTCAAATCGTTTCCAGACGTTTCCCTTTGGGCAAAACACGCACACAGTTGCTCTCTTGCTCACATGTACACACAATCTCGCACACTGTCACACAAACAAACACAGTCTCTCTCACAGCCATAGTCTCACACACACTCATGTACTGTCTCTCTCACACAGTCACACACATGCGGACACACACACACACAAATGTTCTAAAGGGCCACAGGGAGCTAGCTACTTGATTTCTTTTCAACACACTTGTGTTGGTGTGGTTTGTCTGAACTGTTTTGTCTGCTAGCTCTTTCCTTTGGATGAAAGGAAGCAGAGAGAGCTGCAGCAACCTCGTCTGCGACCTCCTCAGAGACCACGTTTACATGCAGGCAATAAACCTTTTAAAACCCGAATATTAGAAATATTCGGGTTTTGTAAGGCCATGTAAACATGCGCAAAAACACAAATATGCTCTTATTCGGGTTTTTAAAACCCCGAATAAGAGCCCTGGGTTACTCCTTTCATAACCGGAATTCTTACTCATATAAACACATTTGGAATATCTCGATCGATCTGGGCAATGTTTTTCACTGTTGGCATGCTCACTATTTTCTTCTTCATTTTATTTTCTTCTTCTTTGTCGCTTATTTTTGTCTATGTCTATGTAGTCACGACGTGTATGCGCAGCTCCGTCCTACATGCTAAAGGAGCCTCCCTTGAATACATTGATTTGTCCACTGCGTTTTCACATAATTTTTTTGTCTCTACGGTGAAAACGCCACAGTTTGTGCCTGTATACACATACAGTAAATACAAGTATATAAGTCCGTGTTTCTGGCGTGTAACCCACCGTAAATACTCAAGCCGTTGTCAACAAACATGACGCTTGCAGCAAAGAACCAAACTGACTACTTTATTTAGCGTAGTGAGTGACATAAATATGTCTTTTATTGAAAATATAGTAAGTTAAAAGCGCAAACGTATTATTCCAATCGAGCACAAATGAGCATGTACACGGGAGTAACTCTTTCCGCCATGCATGTAAACGTGTCACCTTGATTCTTTCAGAAACCGGAATTCTGACCTTAACCCGAATATTGACTGCATGTAAACATAGTCAGAGTCATCTAATAGCAGCTGCAGAGAATTTTAGAGGAACCCTAAAAACTGTAATGCAGGCTTGAAACTCTGACAGCAGTCTCCAACATTTTTTGAGGTGCAGATCAGTTTCACATAAAGTGACCCGGCATTAAAACAAATAAAAATTAATTATCAAAATATACAACTTAACACTACGCCAATACTCTGAATGTATTTTATTTTAACAGCTAAATTGACTCATTTCAAACTTTTAGCGACATATTATGGCCTCTTAAATACAGCTTTCTTTTTCTCAACTGTCTCTGATGGCTGACGGTTTATCTACTTTAAACCCTAATTTGAAACCTTAAACCTAACAATCCTCACCCTGGCTTGAAACCATCATTTAAAACCCCAATTTGACACCAAAACCTTCCTTTTATTTGAAATCTTAAATTTCAAACTCTTCCTCGAAACAACCGTGGCTTGAAACTTTCGTTTTAACTCTTAATTTGCAACCCTAAACCTTTCAGATCAGTAATAATACGCGAGAGGCTGGAAAAAGTCTGCAGCATGTGCATATTAATATTCACTTTGTGGCGTGTACTGTAATGTAGTGCAGCAGTCAATTATTGTGTCATTTCAACTGTGAGGCAGTAATTGCCATTCCAGACACTACTGAGCTGTGACAGAGAAGAAGAAAGAAAGAGCGAAAGGCAGATAAATGGAGAAATATGGCGCGGAGGTGAAGGAATGAGGAGTATTAATTAAGATGCCAGTTAATTGAGGGTGCCCTCCGAGTTTCTATTTCAGTCTATAATGGCCGCGGCTGTGACATTAGCGCAAACGAACGCCCTCTTTTCCCATTTTAAATTGAACATCGGAGATTAGCGCATGGTAATTAAAAGTCGTAAAAATGCGCCAAAAGCGTTGGTCAACTGTCTAATCGGAGACGGCTTTGTTTGGCCTCTAGGCTTGGACGCATCTCATTTGGGCGGCCATTGGAGACTTTTGTCTTTCATAAAGAGGACAAATCGGGTAGAGAAGCAGCTCGGGAAGCACATTAGAATGCCTGTGATGGGGTAATTGGAAGAGAACTTTCATTGTTTTTAAATGATGTGCAAATAATTGAAAACATGAGGCCACTCTTTCCTCATGCAGTTGAGTCACGATCACGATGTTCTGATATACTACAAAAAAACAAACTTGTTTTCCAAATGACGCCAATTAATTGTTCTACAGTTGCAAAATAATGTACCACAAACTACAAGTCACTGTAGCATAATAAGCAACAAAAAATAAGTAAAAATAAATAAATTACAAGCAGAGTTGCCAAAAAAAAACTTACAATCAATATATTACAAGAAAATACATGACAAGTTCAAGTTTTTGAATAGTATTTTAGCTAGGTACAGACCGATAATTGGCCTGGCCGATTATCGGCGCCAATATTGCACATTTTGCCAAATATCGGTATTATTTAAATTTGCATTTAACTTTATAAGAGATGCTGCTGACCCTGGGAACCTTCTGAACCTTTTGTTTTTGTTTGACATTAAAACAAAGAAAGGTGTTTCCAGTTTACAATAAACTTTTTAAGACATACTGATAACTTTGGGAGCTAACTGAATTTATTTTTTTAGAAATTTTAAATGATATTGTCTAAGATAAAAAAAAAAGAACTTCCACATTTTGAAAAATCTGGAAAAAAAATGTATATAAAGCATTAATGCTTTAAAACATTAAAGATTGATCAAAACAATTTTGACGTGACGCCATTATCCCCCCCCCCCCTTTCTACTGAAAATGAATATCGTATAAGATAAAGAATCTATGATTATGAATATCATGAGAACAGAACAGGAACAAGATGAGAGATTGCAAGTATGAGAGTGGCGCAATGATGCGTGTGGAGTGTGTATCAAAGCACAGGCGACTCCACCAAAATTGGCCAAACAAAGCGGATTGTTGTGTCACCACATGACATTTACATTAATCAAGCAAATGTAGTACTACAGCAGTCATGTGTATGCGTGCATGCGGTACAGGCTTGTGGCTGCTAATTAGCACTTGAGTTGCACGAATGGTTCAATGCTAATCAGTTACAGCGACGCATTCACACACAAGCTTAAAGGCACATGCACACACAGTCACATGTATAGTACAGTACATATGCTTACAGTCAGGAAATCACAATTACAGTCACGCATGCGCGCACACACGTTTGTCTTTGTATTATCGTGGGGACATCTCATTGATGATGCATTTCCTAGCCCCTTACCCTAACCTTAACCATCACAACTGATTGCTTAACCCTTACCCTAACCCCAATCAAAACGCAATTCAAACCTAAACTCTAAAACCAAGTATTTTCCCTCAAAAAGAGGTCTGAACTTGTGGGGACCACCAAAATGTCCCGACAAGATCAAGTGGGTCCCCACAATGGTAGTTAAACCAGGAAAAGAGCGTGTGTATGGGCCCCATAATGTCACAAAAACGAAGGCACACACACACACACACAAAATAAGAATTGTGGATCAGTGTCATTAATACTCATTTACATGAGTGCTGAGAAAGCTTAGAAG
Organism: Leptonotus elevatus; assembly: GCF_054856555.1. Taxonomy (NCBI): domain Eukaryota; kingdom Metazoa; phylum Chordata; class Actinopteri; order Syngnathiformes; family Syngnathidae; genus Leptonotus; species Leptonotus elevatus. The sequence goes on from NC_141251.1 coordinate 20,177,153, forward strand.
CCTTTTTTAATCGCAACACACACACACACACACACACACACACAATTGGTGGTCCAATTGAAAAGCAATTAGACCTCAGGTTTTGCACAAAATTGTGCGCCAACTTTCAAGCTTTTACCAGGCTAACACGCAAATGACTCACTCGCGATGAACTCCAAAACTCTTCTGTGTGGGTGTGCATGTGTGTGAGTAATATACGAAAAGATAACAGATGCAAAGAGACAGCAAGAACACAGACAATTGAGAATATCAGAATATTGTATCAGAATTGGAGAACACAAGTGCATGAAAACCAGAATGCATGTGATCACAAATTGAGAGCCATGAGAAGCCGTAAGAAAATTTTAATAAAATCACACTGTAGAAGTACAGATAATATAGGTTATAAATGAATTACACATTATGAGCACAAAAACATGAGAATATAAGAACAAGAAAATTAACATGAGAACATACAGATTGTGTAAGAACAGGAGAAAATACAAAATACAAATATTGGAACATGATAAATTGACAATATACAAAAATGAGACTATGGGAGCATGTGGAAATTATTTAAATCTTCTCAACATGCAAAGCACGTCTGTTTATTACTGCTCTCTGATTGGCTACACCCCCTTCCCGCCATTTTTTCCTGCCTTATCACATCGTGCCTGATGAAAACAAGTACAAGTTCTGCAGGTGGAAAATCCAAACAAACTCTGCAGCTTTTTGCATCTCCAGCCTTTACAAATAAGCTCAGGAGATTTGTTTTGAAAAAGTAGATTTTTTTTTCTACAGTAACAGAAAATCTCATTATAAACCTCACATGACCTTGTTTTGTTTTTGTTTGAATTTCATCCCTCTGATAACTGCAGGAAGAAATGGAACTCACATCTGGAGAGGAGCTCTGAGGTTGAGTCCGAGTTCACATGTGGATCAGGAAATGGTGATGATAAAAATTTGCATTTCTGGGGTCTTTTTAAGAAATGCACCACTTTCAGCATTTCGGCAGAATTGGTGCAACGCACCTCTGTGCTAAAAACTCTAACTTAACAAGGGAAAATACTAATTATTGAACTAATTTAAATGTAGAGTTATTAAACCAGACAGTAACCACAGGTTAGGAATCCCTTCACCAGACCCTGGGATTTAATTGTGCCACTTTCCATTAGACCTTTAATCTGATGCTTGGGGTGCGCCACACTTTAGGTAATCCCTGCACTTGACCCTGAAATGTAATCGTGCCACTTAAACAGTGGCTTGTGAATAACCAGCTTCATTCGGACACATGTGGAGTCAGTTAGCGAGGTTGCAACCCCGCCGCTACAACCTCTTGAACCCCCCTCAAAACTCCCCAAGCAGCATGCAGTCTGTTTGCCAATGAATCACAAACGTCTCAGACAACTCGTGACTCCTGCCACCCGAGGGACGCACACATACACATATATAAATATACACAGACGCACACACACTTTGTCTATTGTTCTAATGCGACTCTTGAGTCATGTGTTCAGACACAGGAAGTAGGCGGGTGAAAGGGGCTTACTCACCCGAGGGAGTCGTTATCTCGTTTGCTGCACAACCAGCTCACTCGCACCTCTGGCCAAGTCTAAGGAGGAAATAAATACATCAAAATGGTAAATTAAACGAATGGGGCCTCACACACACACAAAATTTGAGAGGTGCTGCAAGTTTTTTTTTATACAGTAAGCCATCAAATGTTGTGTCATGCTTGGCCCAGATGCCATCAAAAACTTATTATAAATTATTTACAATTTTGAGTTGTCAATCTGCTTGTATAAATGCTAAAAATTTGGTATCCATCGGATACATTTGCCAATTTTGTGGGTCTACCCATGATAGATCAAATTTTATGTTGTTAGGTGAAACTGGCTTCTGGGACTGCATTTTCAAATGGTTCCCTTGTAGCACTACACAGCCATTTTTTGTCAAGTCATCAAAATTTGCTGCTCCACCCACACACGACAACAAACAATCTTATTCTTCGTAACTTTGCGTTGCCCATCCATCAAATTTCAAATTTTGTATCAATCACAAAAAATCTCTAAGATGCGATCATCTGACTAAAATGTCCACTTTAGAACAAAATGGCAGACATACTTAGTGGTGTTATTTATTTTTTAATCATTTTTGTACTAAAACTTTCATCTGAATAAAAATATAGTAAGTTTTCTCATTTTTTTCAAAAAAAAAAAATCATATTACCGGTTGTCTTTTTTTTTTATCATGATGAATGTTTGTCTTTTATTTAGCAAGAAACTTTTTCAAGTTGTTATACTTCTTTAGTCCCTCCCCCCACCCCCTTTAGGCAAATACTGATTTCCAGCATGGATTCCTTGAGGCTTTTTTGTGGGTCTACTTATGATAGGCACATCTACCAAATTTCACATCACTCGGTGAAACCAGCTTGTTCCAAGATCTGTGACAAGATTCTCCTGCCATGTTTTCGTCCTTAAAGAAGACAAATTTAATCAATAGTGGCATTATCAAGTTTCATATTTGTAGAGACGTCACTCATGCCGTCGCCGGTCCTCCTTCATAAAATATCCTATTTCTCTATCACAGTGGCACATCGTTTCAGAATAACAGATGAGCGCGGTCAAGCGAAATAAGACACTGCTGCAATGTTTTCCCCCCCTATAAATTCAATTTATGCTGGACTTGTTGAATTATGTTGCCACTTAATAAAAGCTGACACAATTGTGACACTTTGACAGTCTGTGAGGAGATTCTGAACAAGTTTGCTGCCATTAAAATAAGTTGGGAGGTCTTGGAATTCTTAAACAGGTTTGGCTTTAATGCATAACTTGGAAAAGTGCTTGGAATAAGAATTTGATTCACAATTATTATTATTTTAAATGTAAACATAAAACATACAAGACTTTGTGTTTTTTTTTAGTGCACTGCACTTTCGAACAAGGTGCACAAAATGCTTGAAATTTGATATAAACAGTACTTAAAAAAAAAAAAGTATATCAACCTTACGACCATAACTTGTTGCCACTTTTCTCTTCATCTTGCTTTCAAGGTTATTCCCCACTAAAACAAAACTCTCCAACAAGTCCCATCAATCAAGTGTCAGGCATAATTAGCCACTCGATGAGCCCGAGTGGGATTAATTGTCAGCGCTTCCTGCTTGGCTGGTCATGTGATCAAGCAGGGGCCAATGAAATGACCCAAAAACCCTAATGGAAAGAAAGTTTCTCAGGCAGTAAGTGATCAAGGGCACATATGGTCACAAAGGATGCTTTCAAACTATTCAATATTAATTTACGGAAGCATAACAAACATTAACAATGATTCAGTAAGTTGCTAAAACTCTAAAGTGAATGTTTTGGAGGATACGGTCACATTTCTTGCTATGACAGCCAGAGTCTGTCAGCCAAATGCAATCTTTCGGCCCTAGTCATCGACACCCGCCTATGATGGCACAATCTTGATCAGATTGTTAGACATGAAAGACACTACAACAGTCTCCCTTTCATCACCTCCACCTTTGGCCACAAAGTTTGAGCAATAACAAGTTCATAACATGTTCTGCTTTGCCACGTTTGTTTGCCAGTCCCCAAGGCTGTTGGGGATTCAGCTATCAAGATAACGAATTGTGAGTTCCCCGTTATGCTTTCTGTAAATTGTGGATTAAGACAACAAAATTAAGTGTGAGCATTTTTGGTCTGCTACCTGTGGCCTGTGGAGCATTACATGACTTTGCTCCAAACAAATTCCCAATCTTCAAAATCTTACTCTACTGAGAAGTCAGCTGCTCTGTATTCTGGCTTTGAAGTGAATCCGTCACAGTTGATATCAAAGTCATGAAGCAATTTCGAAACTATCGCTGTCATTTGATGTGCCGCACTTGGGTCCTAAATCGCCCTCGTCTCATGTCACATTTTAAACATCCGGCGCCATATTCCAAAATATTCTGCAAAGAGTTGTTCCTAGTGGCCAAATTCTTAGAAAATTCAGACAATTGTGATGTTTTCTTAGAATTTCCCCTAAAAGTAAAGATGCTAGGAAAGACAAAACTATTCTGAAAAATCCTAGCTGAGGCAAGATCTGTTCAGAGCAAGGAAGATGTCTTTTAAGTGGCTTAAGGACAAAATGGAGGGCAAAAGAGGCACGAAAGATACTCTCCAAACACTGTATGACAGTGAATTAGTGAAACAAGCCATTTTACCTTTGTTAATACCAAAATCGAATTGAAATGTTGAAAGTGCACTACAACTATGGAAAATAGAAGCAAATAAACAACTATCACTATGTGAATACTGTGCAAACTTACCTCACAAAATGACATTGGCTTTGCCTACTTGGTATGACCAATGAATATGTCCATTATCAAGTTTGATCTTTAGCTTCATTTTATTACATTTTGATTGCTTTTAGTTCTGTTTAAAAACGTATTTTTAAACGTTGTATGAATGCTGCTTCTTACAGCTCCATATTCACTTCCTGGTTGGTTGTCACATGACCAATAACCAAAAACAGTCTGACCCTCCCGGTGTAGCACCTTCCAGTGTTTTCAGATAGAATTACAGGTCTTTTTTTTCTTTCAAAATGGCTTCACATACTTAGCTTAGTGTGATGTAACATGCGGTTTTAGAAGTAGTTGCACTTTAGCATAAACTTAAACAGTCGCAATATTACAAGTATAAAGTTGCCCCTCACCCCACCCGTAAAGGATAGTCTCCAAAGGGAAAGGTGAAGTATGTGTTATTAAGGTCATTTTGAATGCTGTATTACTTTTTTCTTTAAATTTCTACTTTAATTTATTTATTTTCGTGAATCATTTTTGTACTAAAACACTAATTTCATTCTCATAAATTTTTTCTCTGAAAACAATTATATTAGCCAATTTTTTATGATGAATGTTGTTGATAAATTTAACAAGAAACTTTTTCAAGTTGTTATAATTTTTTCACCCCTCACTGCAATTGTAAGTAAAAAAACAAAACAAATGTGAAATCATTACTTTGAGTCCACCCTTTTATTCACACAAGATCACAACTTTATTCTGGCGATAACTAAAATTGTTTTATTTTCAGTTTGTCCTGTCACGCCTTCATATGATGCAACATTCTTTTTGACTGTTATTTAAAATGAAAATAAGTGTCAATGGTGGGAGGACTGCTGGCTGTGCTCTTGCAGCATTTACATCCACTTACTTCATGTTGTCATATTGCTGCACATGTGATTGATAGTCTTTTTAAATAAAGACATGTAAACAGAAACCGACATCTTGTTTTCTACCATTTTCACATGAGTGGTCCCATCTATGTCCAAGTGAATTCAAGCTAATTAGTTTACAGATGGGCTTGACTGGCTAATTAAAGAAGACTCGCGTAACAAGGCTGGCGAGCATCAGACGGAAAGCTTCCTTTCCTTTACTGTGAGCATCATCAATAATTCCAACATTTTGTTTGCTTCCAGGCTTGGAGGATTGGAGGAGAAGACGAAGAAGAAGGTTGGCACGCGTGAAATCAAAACTCCCAACATTCCCTTCACCAAACAGGAAGTCACCTCAGTGGGGGCTGAGCTCCACTGAGAGGAACCAGATAGAGGAGGTTGGATTTGATGATGATGACGATGATGATGCTGAGGGTGTTTCTGGTGTTAGCGGGACTCTGCGCGCTTTGTAGCCTGGCAACGGCAAGCCAAAGAGGACACGACTCCTTGGGTCATCGCCCCCACAGACACAGACATGCAGGTGAGAATGCTGTAGTCTTCCAACAGTGACACAATAACACGCCATATTTAGCCACATTAGTGCTTGCTCCTAAGTTAAAGTTAAAAGTTAAAATACTCTATACAATTATATGTACGTATAAATGGGTGAATATAATGCAACAGAATTTACTCAACAGTTGTAATCCATCTAATAACAGATGAACAGAGGGAGACAGAATGGAGAAGCCTGACAGTTTGCCAAACGGCACCCCAATTTTCTTAGATGAAAATAAAAACGTAATGGAAGGGTGAGGGTAAAAGCAATACTGTATATGTTTATACGGGTATATATGTATCCTGCATGTGTTGCTGAATGTGTTTTTCAATAGGAAAAGTATCATTTTAAAATATTGTACTTTATAGAAACATACAGTAATGACATAACTAACTATAAAGTACATACAGACATGTAGATATAGACAAATCTTTTTTATTATTTTTATTAAGAAACAGTGCTATATAGACCTAAAAAAAAACATTGTCTCTCACTTAAATAGCAACATGTTGCAATTAAAATGATACATTTGTTGCTTAAACGTAGGAGGTACTTTCCTATTGTTTTGTCATTAAAACACTACCATTGCTCACAATAGGCTACATTATGAAAAGCACCACCCACACACACTTTCTCACTGTGGTGTCCAAGTGGGATTTCCATTGACGTGTTTTCCCGCATCCCACACACACCTTGGCGCTAATCTCAATTGGTAAAAAAAGAACCCTCCGAGAGAAAACCTTGTGATTTCATAGTAGAGTCAATACAATGTATGTGTGTGTGCAGGTCACACATCGATGCACAGACACCGGCCCCGGTTGGGCAAGGAGGGTCAGGTGCTGCACAGGTCCAAAAGAGGTTGGGTCTGGAATCAGTTCTTTGTCATTGAGGAGTACACCGGACCTGATCCAGTTCTGGTGGGAAGGGTGAGTTGAGAGGGAGTGGTTGGTGGGAGGTTACATCCATTTTCATCAGTGATTTCAAGTTTTATGACTGCATTCAAATCTGCAGATTTATATTGTGGTGATTTATATGGCAATGATTTTGTATTCTGGATACCTGTTTTTACTGAAATTGTGATTTCCCTCAGGTAGTTGCATTTTGGCTTAATACAGCGGGTAGGCAAGTTCGGTCCTAGAGAGCCGCAGTCCTGCATGTTTTTGATGTCTCCCTCCTCAAACACAGCTCAGAGGCTCCTGCAGAACGTAATTATGAGCTGATGATTTGAAACACCTGGGTTGGAGGCAGGAGACACCGAAAACATGCAGCACTGTGGCTCTCTAGAACCAAACTTGCCTATCCCTGGCTTAATATAATGATTTTTGGACTTGCATCATGTGCACATAATAATTATTATTATTTTGGAAGGTAGTGGGCCAATGTGGACCTTATTTTAATGTATCAGGTACTCGTGGAGACTGCCAATATAAAAACCAATACCTAAGGCAAATACAATTTGACATCAGATAATTTGTTCCTCACTTAATATTATTGTTGTTTTCTTATTGTTATTATATTAAAGAGTTAACTGGGCTTTAACCAATAGTCTCATTTCCTCACCAAGAGGGTGTGTAGTGGGGAATTGTGAGTGAGGGAGGATCATACTTGTGAGGGGGTGATTGGTGGCACTGCATCTCAACAACAACAACAACAACAACATAATCAATCAAAACGGCAACGAGTGAGATGACATGGTGCGAGCGTCATATTTGCTTGTAAAAGAAGAATAAGAGTTTAATTGAACAGAGAACATTTGTCACTTGTTGGATGACAGCCCTTTAAATCTCTCACTTATTAGCAATGCACATAAAACGAAATAATAAGTCGGTCTTTGTCTAGGAAAGGGCTGGGCAAACTTTTGTGGTCAAGGGTTTTTAAAATGTAGTAAATAATAATAAAACAATTTAATTTAAGTAAAATGAAACGTAAAATTGTTTTTATTTTAAACAAATGATGTTTTAGCTTATTTATGATTAATGTATTAGAATTAGTTAGCCCTTTCTTAAACATGTTTTGTTAATTATATTTTAATTATTTATATTACTAATGGTTTTTGTGTTTATATACAATTGTTTATTTAAATAATTTTAATGGTCTAATTTTATAAAAAATTCTGCATTTTATGTCTAATAGTTCATTTCAAGAAGTAGATAATCCGAACTCATTTTTCAACGTTAATATTGAATTTAATTATTGGAAATTCACCAAATACTTATTCAAATAAAATAATTAATTGGCACATTTAACTAATATTTTTTTCATTTCATTACTAATTATAATTCAATGAACCATTGAATTAGTCCTCTAGTTACGAACATCTGAGTTACGAACATTCGCAGATACGAACAAAGGCTGACTGATGTCCATAAAAGCTGTATTTTGCGTGCAAGTTAATATTTAAGTGCGCTCCATATCATACATTATCTCTCCTGGAGGATATTCATGAAAAGCAGCACTCATTCGTCTTCTTTATCGGCGTAGTAGTGAACCGTACAATATCAATTCAGCTTCAAAATCAATTGAATCTGACTCGGTAGTCGCCATCTTGACTCGTCATACGCACCAATCACAATTCATGTGCACTTCAGGGACAGTCAGAAAACATACTTTCCTGAGACTGTTACACCCAATACATAATGCATTCCACTTCAGCCTTACATGAACTCAACTCAATAACTACTCCACCATCCATGTACAGTAAGCATATTTATTTTGTTTTTATTGCATTGTACTGTGTAAAAATTGTATGTGATGTGAGGAAAAGTGGTTCAGATAATGGATGAATGGATGACGTAATTTAATGTATGTTTTTTCATTTAATTTATATACTGTATATATGTAAAGTATATTGTTTGTTTAATTTTGTATTTTATTAAATGTTTTACATATTTCTATAGTTTTATTTAAAACAAATATTTGATGAAACAAAATTTGTGATTCAAAATTTAATGTGATTCGATTTACAAACAAATTGGACTTACAAACAACCTCTCAGAACCCATTGTGTTCGTAAATTGAGGATATAATATACAATATAAATTAACCCAAAAAATATATCAAATATAGGCATCTTCTACTTGAAGCATGACATAATTTAATTGCTCTTCATCCCACACAGCTCCACTCCGACGTGGACTCGGGCAACGGCAACATCAAGTATATCCTGTCGGGCGAGGGCGCTGGGACCATCTTCGTCATCGACGACAAGACGGGCAACATTCACGCCACCAAGACGCTGGACCGTGAAGAGCAGGCTCAGTACACGCTGACAGCGCAGGCGGTGGCCCGAGATACCAACAAGCCTCTGGAGCCGCCCTCTGAGTTCATTGTCAAGGTGCAGGACATCAACGATAATCCGCCGGAGTTCCTGCATGGGCCCTACTACGCCAGGGTGCCCGAGATGTCCAATGTCGGTGAGTGGTACACAATACTAACTGGAAAACAATTGTAAGGGGCTGGAAATGTAAACAATTGTTTGTGGTTGTGACCGTAAACAATTGATAGGGCTGTATGATTATGGCCAAAATGATAATCATTATTATTTTAATCAATATTGTAATCATTAAATCATCCAAAATTCACATTTGTTATACATTTAAGCAGCGAGTCCTGAAAGAACTTGGTTGGGTTGGGTTAATGATTGTATTTTTGCCAAAACACACATCATAGTACCCAAAAAAATCTAAAATCCAGTTTGAACATAATGGCAAATAGTAAATAAATTGCGCTTTATCTGCACCATATGTTGTCCAAAACACATTCACGTATTTTGAATGAAAACATCAGTGTATCAAGACTGTATGCGGCTAATGCGCTAACGCAGCCGCGCCAACCTACGGAAAGGTTGTCCTTTTTAGTGGAAAATAACTTTTCCACTTTTGCTTTAAATCCGTCCGTTCTGAAGATTCTGTCGGACCAGCTAACTAGCGCTGCCTCTCTCACTCTGGCCCAACGGCCAAGTTTGCAAACTCCCTTGGTGCTAGGACGGTGTAAGAGGTCAAAAGCGAAGTAACGACAAGGCGTTGATACACTGCCTAGATGGTTTATTTCCTGATTGCTTAACAGCCTAATATAATGTTTAGCCAGCTAAACATTCCCACGCACATGCATACACAATCAAATTACATCAAACGAGTCCAAAAGTCCAAAAGTGAGTGGCGTGTGCTAATGAAGTCTTTGCCGAAGTTCATCATGGTCATTCTTCTTCAGGAATGATCGATTCTCATGGAAACCCGAGCACAGGAAGGGTGGCTACATGACCGCACCATTAGCGCATACATTAAAAGGAATCAAACTCTCGACAAGCTGCTGCGGCTCTCATGACTAAGAGCTTTCCGATATTGATAGACTCTCCAGCCCGGATTGGTTGTGGTCACGGGACTCTTAATGCCCCTCAAACTGCAGACAGCCTTTCCACAGAAAGACACGCGGAGAGGACGTTTGAGCGTTTCCATTTCAAAATCGTCCGAACGCGTGAAACTTGAACACACAAGTCAGGCATGAGCAGAAGGTTAGGGGATTTTCAAGCCAAGGTTAGGGTTTAAAAGTATGGAAAGCAGCTTTTTTAAGTCAAGGTTTCAGTTGGGGTTTCATACTAGAGTTAGGATTTTAAATTAGGGTTTTGAACCAGATAAAGGATCTTAAATTAGGATTTAAGGCAGTGGGTATAGCTTTAAAGTGGGGTTTCAAATTAGTGTTTCAAGCTTGAGTTTGGTTTTCAAACTAAATTTAGGGTTTTAAATTTGAGTTTTGAAAGTAGGATTTCAGAAAAGGTTAGGGCTTCAAATCAGGATTTCAAAGTATGTTATGGTTTCAAGGAAGGGTTAGGGTTTCAACAAGGGTAATAGTTTTAAGACAAGGTGGTTTTTCAAACTAAGATTATTAGGGTTTGAAGCCAGGGTTGGGGATTTAAATGATTATTTTAAAGTACATTTTGAGACCAGGGTTTGGTTTACAAATCAGGGTTTCAAATCAGGGTTACTGTGTTAATTCAGGGTTTTAGAGTACTGTGTCAAGGTATTGTTAATGTTAAGGTTGACAATCAAGGTTTTAAAGTATGTTTTGAGTCAGGGTTTGCTTTCAAACTGAGATTATGATTCTGAATTAGGGCTTTAATAGTAGGGTTTTAAACCAGGTTTATGTTTCAAATTTTGGTTTTATGTCAGGGTGTTGGTTTGAATCCAGTGTTACAGAATCTGGATTCAAGCCAGAATAATGGTTTCAAGTCATTGTTAGGCTTTCAAACTAAATTTTGGGCTTCAAATGAGGGTTTCAAGACTGTGTTAAGGTTTCAAATTAGGATTTCAAAGCAGGGTTTCAAGTTCCTGTTGTCACGTCCTTTCTTTTTGGAATCCTTTTCTTTCATTCCTTGGTGAGATTTGAACACTGCAGACGGGCTGTGTAGCAGGAGCTAACACAGCAGCATGCAGACTGACAAAGACAGCCGAGCAGTCTCCTTGCTGCGCGTTGATGGACGTGCTCGTCATGCAAAGATGCTCAAACGGCGCTTGTGGCCTGGCCGTGCAGAAGAAGTCATTTTTTGTGTGCTTGTGTTTGGCAGGTACGTCAGTGATGCAGGTAACGGCCACGGATGCCGATGACCCCATGTACGGAAACAGCGCCCGGTTGGTGTACAGCATCCTGCAGGGACAACCGTACTTCTCCGTGGAGCCTCAGACAGGTGAGGAACAAGCAGAGACACTCAATGACCTCAACATTAGGTACACCTGCACTATCTATCTGCCCATCTGTCTAGTATACCTGCTTCTCAGTGGGGCTTTGGACCAATTTCCTAGTAGGAATGCCAGCCTTGGATATCGCTCAAAATGGTTGCTTCAAAGCAAAATGGCTGACTTTTAGTTCACTTTTGGACATTGGTCTTTGAGTCGTTTTGGTATATTCTGTTATAATAGGCGTGATGATAGGCACAATTTCAGATTGATTAGCAACACTGGTGTCTGAGTTTTCCAACTTTCTTCGGCCACTCCTGAGTAATTTTCTTTGTGGTGAATCCGCAAAGTTTTCATCAAACTTGGATGCCATGCTCAACCTATATTACATTGTGTAAACTTCACAATGTAGTGTTGCCCATCCCACTCATTTAGACAAATTCTCTCGTCAGATTTCAACAACATTCAAGCCCTAAAATTTGCCCAAAATGGCTGCTTAACATAGAAATTGTCAACGTCCTTAGTTTGGGGGTCTAGTAAAAAAAAAATCACTCTTTCTGTTGTGACAGACATTTCCACCAAATTTTGTGTTGATGGGTAAAACTTGTGTTGGGAGCTACTTTTGTAACAATCCACTAAGTACATTTTGTGGGGTTATGTTCAGGATCCCTAAAATACATAGATTATCACAGGGATACATCCGCTTGGCAAAATTGGTACATTGTTGGGCATGTTGTTGAACACAAAGTTCTAAATAGTGATAACAGCTTGAACTTGAATAGTTGACAGTATGTATTGACATGAATATAAGGTCAGATAAAGTAGATTTCATGAAATGGGTTGCAGGGGTTAGGAACCAAGAATCAATTAGACAAATAGCCACCACCCCAAAACATTATTTTTTTTAACTGCCTCTATTAAGAGTTTAAACCCTCACATTACCCAAACTATTAGCCCAAAATATTGTATACCATTTCAATGTCTTCTTACAGTGTTTACCCTTAAAAACAAATGGCTTACAGATTATTTGATTTGTTCACTGTATCCCATTATTTCCTACTGGGTAATCATTTGAATCTGAAACGACACCTTTGTCCATCACGTGCAAAAACCAAACACACCTACACAAATAAATAAGTAAAGATGACTGTTATATAAAAAGTCAGTGCAGCGGGGACTCTAAAGTGGTCAAAAAAGAACAGCACGTTCACTTTGGCGGTTACTGTGTCCTGGCCTGATATTTGGACAGCGCGAGGTGGTAACGGTTGGATGTGTGGGGTCACACAGAGTGGAGATGGCATTGGTACACATAGAGAGACATGTAGTTGGTGGGAGTGGGGGAGGGTGGACGGGTGGTGGTGAGATTTTGATGGTGGATTTGTGCAGAGTAAATCTGAGCTAATCAGAGCGGTGTCGGCTATTTGACTGGCGCACATCCAAAGCTCACATTTCTAATTGGTTTGGAGATTATCAGCTTTGCGTGCTGTCACAACACACACACTCACACAAACACACACATACAGCCGGCCCACCGTGACCATAAAAACTTCAACACACACCACCAGATTATCAGTGTTTGAAATGTAGAAAAATAATCTCACACTTGTTTAGGTTAAATCCATATTTTTTAGCTTGATTGATTCAGAAGGGAAAATAATCATTTCTGGAGGTCACGTCACACATTGCATTGAGATCAGGCTGCTGTGGCCTGGTTGCCGTGGTAACACGTGAAGAATCAAATATGCAATCACGTCCTCACCACAGGAACGGGGCATCAACTGGATCGGCGCAAACCTCTGTAGAATAATCTTGCTTTTCCGCCTCCGTATTGTAGATCTGTTATCCTGAAACGCCATTTTGTTTAAGAAGCATTGAATACAGCTCAATTATTAGAGCTTTGTTTTTCATGTAGAATCATCAAAGTTTGGGAACATGCTCTGCTCACACATCGTGGTGAAAAGTTAAACACTCTGCAATTTAGCGTGGTTGATCTGTCTAGTACACCTGCTTTAAATTTGGTAGCGATTGGATGAACTGACTTGGAAAAGTATGTTCAGTTAAAAGAGGAACCAAGTTATTATGGCTTAGTTTATGTATGGGGAATCATCCAAATTTGTCAAATTGTCCTGGCCACAATACATGATGGACTCAAACCTTTTCCCGTTAAACATTGTCCATCTGTCTAGTAAACCTATTTCAAATTCGGTAGAAGAAGTCTGTTCAGGTATTTCAGAAGCTGATGTATTAAATGTTTGCTTTTCTTTGCCTAATCACCATCCTCTGCCGCCATGCTCCACCCACGCACAATAAAGAAAACTTATTAGGTTGGCAATTTAGCATCGTCCATCTGTCTAGTACACCTGGTTTAAAATTTGGTAGCAATGGGATAAATTCACTGAGAGAAGTCTGTGTCAATATGACAGGAGCGGAGTTAATAGAGCTTCTTTTTTTATGGTGAATAATCAAATTTGTCGCCATGTTCCGCCCACAAACCACCATCAGAAGTCAAACACTTGGCAATTTAGTGTGGTCCATCTGTCTATTACACCTGGTTCAAATTTGGTAGCGGCGGGAAGAATTCCCTAAGTCTGTTTAGGTTAGGCTTCTCTCTTTCTTGCTCTCGTTTACCAAACTTTGCTGCCATGCTGCGCCCACACACCATGATATAAACTCAGTAGCATGGCAATTTAACATGGTCCAACTGTCTACCACACCTGATTCAAATTTGATATTGATTGTATTTATTCCGTTAAAGTCTGTTCAGGTACGACGCGAGTTGATGTAGTCAAAGCTTTGTTTTTATAATAATAATAATGTTCCGCCCATATAACAAGATAAAAACTTGGCAATATAGTATTGTTCAGCTGTCTACTACACCTTTTTTTTTTTTTTTGCATTTTGTCATGAGAGACATTGATTGAATTGCATGTCTTTATTGTCATTGCTCATGCACAAGTAAAAGTCCAAGAAACATGACAATAACAATGGCCAACAGAGGGAGACAGAGGGGTAATCCTGTCTAAAGCTTCATCTGTCCTATCAATAAAAAATGCATAAAGCCACAAAAAAACAATTATAAAAATAAAATAATCAATGGCACAGTATGCACTTGGAAAAAAAGACTACCAAGTCCCATGCCAATTGGTGAAATCAATGGTCACATTGATCCATTCTTGACATCAACATCACAGTTTTGATTGTAAAAGTTGACGTTAGAAGCGTTTTTCCACACCTGCAGGCATCATTCGCACTGCGCTGCCCAACATGGACCGCGAGGCCCGGCAGGAGTATGACGTGGTGATCCAGGCCAAGGACATGGGCGGCCACATGGGCGGCCTGTCGGGGACCACCGAGGTCAAAATCACACTGACTGACGTCAATGACAACCCACCCAAGTTCCCACAGAGTGAGTGCATGTCAATTCTGGATGCTTCTTGTACTAGTGTGTAGGTGAATGTGTATGTGTGTGTCCGTGCCTGTTTTTCATGTGTGTCATTGTGGCTCAGTTTATTTTCATGTCTCGTGTGTGTTTCTTATTTCAACTCTGACAAGCTAAAACATTTAAATGACAAAGTAAAAAATACAACAAATTATGTAAATATATAAGTATGTATGCCCATTAAAGAATCTATTTGGAACACTCAATTTGCTTCCATGCACAATAAAGTGCAACAAGAGTCAGCTGTAAATGCCGCAACAAGAGTCAGCTGTAAATGCCGCAACAACACTTACAGTTT
Organism: Leptonotus elevatus; assembly: GCF_054856555.1. Classification (NCBI taxonomy): domain Eukaryota; kingdom Metazoa; phylum Chordata; class Actinopteri; order Syngnathiformes; family Syngnathidae; genus Leptonotus; species Leptonotus elevatus. The sequence goes on from NC_141251.1 coordinate 20,192,284, forward strand.
ACACTTATATCACGAGTCTGAGCATCTGTAAAGTATGAGCAGAAGGAGCACCTGTGAAAAGAATGTTCCAGATGGCGCCAATAAGGATGTTGATTACATATTTAGCACTTTGAGAGAAGCAGTGGAGCTAAAAGATGAAGATAATCTCCACCCCCTTAAAAAATAGTTAAGAAATAAAAACAAAACCATTTTGTGTCCCTTTTATAAAAAAAAAAAAAATATCATCTACTTTCCGGTTTCTCAAAGACTTCCTCTATCATTATTTCCCTTTTAGCCTGCATAATAGAATAAGCATTGAGACAAAAACAATTCAGTTACACTGGCAATAACAAAAGGCCAAGCAAGAATCTCTGAAAAAGGAGAATTTTTTTACTTGATCTGTCACATCGGCGCTGGCATGTATCAATTACTCGACACACTCCTTTTGTGAGATTACTGAGCTGCCACCGCAGCCGCCTCGCTCGTCGCCCTGGAAAATGAAACGAAACGAGCAGTGATCCAGCCATACAAAAGATATCCTGACTTGAAAAGATGATTTCCATGCCTGGGAAATAGTAGTGAAGTTAGCACCTTATCCCGCTAATAATATCGCACGATGAAATGTATGTGAGTGTTGATCTTACGTATGAAAGGAAAGCATTGGACACAGAGGGAGGTTTTGCTGGGGGAGGTAAACTTAGGAGAAATAGGGTGAAATGAGGAGGAAAGGTAAGGACACATTCCAAGATTTGGAAGTGGAATGAGGGCGACAGGGAGGCAAGAAGAATAAGAATGAGCAAGCATTGGCCCCGCCTTAGAGGGTGGAGCAGTAGCTCATTTGCATGAGACAAAAAGCAGCAGCATCTACCAATTGATACATACATTTACCAACCTTACCAAAGTTCTGACATCTGAATTCCATTTACCTGACTTCCTATTCACCCAGCTATCATCTATACAACTTCCACTTAACGATTTACCTTTTTATCCAAATAACCAACTATTACTCTAACCATCTATGCCACTACCTAAATTATAAACAAGCCTAGTATCTACCTATCTAGCTATCAAGCTACCCATCTGTAAACTGCCCTATCTTCCATCTACAATACCTATCAACCCATCTAGTTGTCATCTACCATCTATTCAACTACTTTTCTACATCAACCCATCTATCTATCTATCTATCTATCTATCTATCTATCTATCTATCTATCTATCTATCTATCTATCTATCTATCTATCTATCTATCTATCTATCTATCTATCTATCTATCTATCTATCTATCTATCTATCTATCTATCTATCTATCTATCTACCCATCTATCAAACTACCCATTCATCTAACTATCCATCTAGTTATCTGTCCAATTATCTTCCATGTAGTCATCTACCTATCTATTAACCATCTATCCATCTCCAAATTCTCCAAATACTTTTCTAACCCTCTACCTACCTGTTAAACTAGCTATTCATCTGCTAATGTATCCAATTACAGGTGATGTCTCTCCCATCTATCCAGCTACCATTTACCATTCAACCATGTATTTGACAAACTACCCATTTATCAAATGTCATCATTCATCTATTCAACTACCCATCGTACCGGCGACCCAACAAACTGTCATCCAACAGTCTACTTTTCTACCCATCTACCCAAAAATCTATGTAGCTATCATCTACCCAAAAATCTATTTAGCTATCACACCAACTACCAAACTGTCTACCCATTTATCCACCTATCCAATTACCCACCTACCCATCTAGCCATCAACCAGAATAAACTTCTGATGTCTGAATTCCCCCTAAAATAGTTTTTCTTTGGCAATTTTCGGGGTCTGGTTGTGACACTTTTTTAAAGACTAGAAGAATATTCCCAAAGAGCAAAATTCAGAAAGTTAAAGTGTGTCTAAAAACATTGCGAGAAGCACAAGTTGGCCATTCATTTTTTATTTGCCTCATGTCTCACTCAATAAACCGTGGTCCCATCTGCGTCTTGTGTCACCCCACAGGCGTGTATTCCATGTCTGTGTCGGAGGACAAAGTAGAGGGCGAGGAGGTGGGCCGTCTCAAGGCCAAGGATCCCGACATGGGTGACAATGGGCTGGTCAACTACCGGCTGACGGATGGGGACGGCCTGGGGATGTTCGAGCTCAGCACCGACTCTGAAACCAGGGAGGCTATCATCAAGCTCAAAAAAGTAAGTACAGAAAATACTTTTTGAAAATAATGTTTTATACTGTGGGTCTGATAACATGCTTGCTTGTAATGGTTGCTACCAAGTAGAGAAAGCTACATGCCAAATAATTACAATAGAAGACAAATACCAAAATATAAATATATTAAATGTAAGAAATATAATGCTGGATGGTGACTGGATAACAATAATGCAAATGGTAGGTAGATAGGTAGATGCCAAGATGGGTGTTATAGATGATAGATTGTCAGATAGATGTGTAGATAGATAAATATAAGTAAATTATCAGATAAATGTTTAGATGGATTGATAAATATATAGCTGTGGTTAAATGGGGAAATTAATAGATGACTACATCTGTACTGTACATTGAAATGACTAGATGGGTATGTTGGTTGGAGGATTTGTAGACAGATAGATGCTTCAATGGCTCAATGGAGTTGTAGACAGAAAGTGAGATTTTTTTTTAAACATTTTATAAGAGCTTTGGAGGTCAGAATCTCCTCAACACAGAGACTTGAGGTCTGTAACTGCACTTCCTGTCGACATAGAACACAAAGCCATCCAGCCAGCCAGCTCACTTTTATTAATTCTGTGGGAAAATCTCTCTCTAGCCTGACTCGATCGATACAAATCTTCTTTTGTCTCGATGCAGCGGTTCAGCGCCACTCAGACACTCCGGCGTTCAGCTTTTTCTTTTGCGCTGCTATCAAGAAATGAGAGCATGAATTAAAAAAATATAATAAAATAAAAATAAAACCATTGGTGTAGCCCAGGGCGATGTGGTTAACCTCAAGTTCAAGAGTAATCCAAAAGCAGTGCAGGGTGCGGTGGAGGCGGGCAGCTGTGCGACCAATCTCAATGCTCAAGAGCTCAATGGAGCTCAAGTCTTGACCACATCCAATGCGGAGAGGACACATAAGAGATGACTTGTTGGCCCTTGAAAAAAGATGAAGTACAGGACGTTCTCGTGTGGTCACCAGGGAGGAGCCCCATATTTCAGTCTTTTGTCCTGCTTGGAGCTCAGATTTTCCACTTCAAAATAAGGAACTGAAAGAAAAAAAAACATTGAAATGCATCAGTCATAACAAGACATACTTAAAAAAAAAAAAACTAGACACATTTTACTGAGAGAAGACTGAGGGCAAGACAGTGGAATATAATACAGTGGCAATTTAAAGGCAAGACTGTGGAGTACATTACAGTAGCATCCAGAACTAAGGCACAAAAACAGAAGTGTTACCTTCCTATCCTTTATTTAGCCAAGTCAATACAATCTCTAAGAACATTTAAACTGGGAAAACCCACTTTTGAACGCATCAGTCTGAACAATATGTATGCTGTAAAAATAGTAATAATAATAATAAACTAGACACATTTTGTCCAAGAGGAATGGCAACGATAAGAACTAAAGCCCAACAACAATAAAGCATGCAAAGTATGCATTACTTTCAGAAGATATTTTATTTAAAAGCTACTACAAAATGAAGACTGTGAAGTCTAATACTTAAAATGCTTTTACCCGCAGTGGGTTCAATGACCCTGACCGCTACTACGACTAAGAAAAATAATAATACACATTAGCTTTATATAGAGCTTAGATATGTACACCATCTGTGTCACCACTTAGACTTGGTTTTAGCAAGTCAACTTTTTGTCACCAAATTGCCAGATGCGCCGGAGGACGTGCAATAGAATACGACAGAACGCTTATCGAGGTGTAGCATGGTCTAATTCACAAACACGCTAAACTGGACTTGCCTTGGCACGCTGTAGACGAAAACAGGCTCCATAATGTTCCTTCATAAAGATAATTCCATTTTAGGAAAAAAAATGGTTTGCTCCAATTTTTGGTCTGTGTTAAGATTCGATTTGTGAACGTAGCACATTAAATATCTAAACGCTGATTTCAAGATTGTCAGATATCCTCTGCAGCCCTTGGAGGAAAATGTTTTACCTTGATACCTTGAAACTGGAACAAGACGATCCATTCAGCTAGAGTGAGTGAGTTTGTGTGTGTAGACTGACAACAGGGAACAATCACCCCAAAAATCCTTCACCCTGATTCCCTACGACTCTTGTAATAACAGCACCAGAGCCCGAGGCTGATTTGAAGCGTGTGCGTATGTGTGCACAAGAATGTGTTTATACGTGTGTGTACATGAGAGTGTGTGCGATTGAGAGATGCTCACGTCATAAGGCCCACTTGGACTCGATCTGATTACAGTGTCCTGATTCTGATGCGCCGCAATGTGATTATAGAGTCCTGATGCCTCTCGGGGGAAATCATCACCTGTTGGCCACAAGAGGCAGCACTCACGCGCGCGTACACACACACACACCTGAACACTTTGAAATCAGCGTCGGGAGAAGCCTTTACTAATCTCTATTCTCCCTCTCACACATTCATGCACACCGGCATGAGCTTTAATCAACTATTCTCTTTCAACTGTGTCCTGACGAAAGCACTTTGCGGAATATTAAGAAGCCATGCCTGTGTACGTGTGCATGCGTGTGTGTGTGTGTGTGTCACTGTGAATATTGTCATGAATGAAAGTGAGCGAGCGCTCCAGAGAGTGTGACCAAAGCGATGGAAAATGAAAGAAGTGGGACACGTCGGTGACGTGAGCCTCCCGCTGAGTTTGTCGCTGACGCATTTAAGTTCTGTCGGACTTTGTGACGTTTAAAAGAGGGGAAAGAAAGACTCTGTGTTACCGTCGCAAACCTTACCCAAAGACAGTTTGACAGTTTGTCGTCGCACGGCTATCTGGTAGTTTTTGACTTGACATACTTCACAAGAAGCAGCATTTTGGCAGTTAAACAGCATAAGTCAATATTATTTACTTTCTTATTTAAAAAAAAAAAGTGTCTTCAAGATGTTTATTGGCACTCCCCTTTTCAAATTTACTGTCAAACTAAACATAAAACTAAGATAATTGCAAGTTGTTTAAAATAACCACATTGCTAATAAGCCTTCAAGCTCATTAGTTTAATGCAAACACTGTTGTTGTTCTTGGGGTAAGGCTGAGACAGATTCATAGAATTTCTATTCATTTCAATGGTGAAAGACGATTGAAACACAATGTTTTGAGTTTTGTTTTGTTCAGCATTTGCAAGTTCACTTTGTTCATAGATTTTTTTAAACCTATCCTCTGTTATTCACTTTAGTAAATGTATTACTTTATCGTCTTCTGGTAATATCTTTGTGTGACGCTGTTGAAATTAGTTGAAAAACTTAATTTGGACACAAACAGTCCTTTAGCGCCATATTATAGTCAAATACAGTCCAGTATAAACCTGAGAGTGGGGGCGTAACTGTAATTCCTTGACACCAATTACTGTACTACATTGAGGTATGCCAAAAAATGTACATAAGAATTGAGATTCTCATTTACTACGATGCAGAATCGATGTAAAATCGATTTAATTAACTCTTTGACTGCCAGACGTTTTCAGAAAAGGGATGCTGTGAGTGCCAGCCGATTTAAGCATTTTGACTGATCTTTCAAGGTCCACAGAAATTTTTTTTTTTTGATTGAACTTTCATCTTTCATCAGAAAAAAAAAGTTTGTTTCTACCTTATTCCGTTCTTTAGTAATCAACAATAGAAAATGGTTAGTTTCACCCAAATGCGCTTGTTTTGGACCAAAATACGGAGAAATCAAGCTTTTAGTGAAACGATATTATTTCATGCACTCTAGTGAATTTTACACTTCTTTTTGTCCATGAATGATGCCACAAACACCTAAATAGTGCTTTACTTCTATAAAACACTACCACCAAGAATGAAAAAGTTTATTTACATTCAACAGTGTAACAATTTGACAACAATTTGGCAAACTATTTACAAATGTGTGCAACTGTGGTACTATTTACAATTATGTGGATGTTTCAACGACAGTTTTTCTTTTTGTGTAACACTCCCCTGTGTGCAAGGAGACGCAACAGGATTTGCACAACAAATTAGTTTCACTGCGATTGCCTCTTCGCGTGCAGACGCTACACTTTCTTGCCGGCCGTTTTTTCCGGGGAATAGCAAGTATATACTGCAGTGTGTGTTGCCATCAAGTCTACTATCAGGATCATGCTACGGTTACGTTACGGTGGTGTTACGTCTGGCTTCCTCATGTCCTTCAGTTCCTACCGGGTGGTAGATGTTCTGATCCATCTTATCCACTCCATTTATGGTGGCATCGTAGTCCAGAACCAGTGTCTTCTCCGTGATCAGACTGTACCCGCTCCTCCGATGAATATGTATTGGACTCGGGGTACTCTCCATCGCCCGATCGAATGTCCGCTTGTGCAGCTCCGCGTTTCCCGGCGTTAGCAGCGCTAGCCGGTGAGGCTTTATGACGTGAGAATAACGGCCGCGTCAATGCTTCCAACTGTGGCGTCAACCTCGGGAGTCACCATCATCATCATCATCAATGTGCATTGGTCGATGCTTTTCGACTACTCTCCATCGCCCGATCGAATGTCCGCTTGTGCAGCTCCGCGTTTTCCGGCGTTAGCAGCGCTAGCCGGTGAGGCTTTATGACGTGAGAACAACGGCCGCGTCAATGCTTCCAACTGTGGCGTCAAGCTCGGAGTCACCATCATCATCATCGTCGACATCAATGCGCTTTTTAGTATTGATCGATGCTTTCCGTCTTTGACAAAAATGCTCAAGCGTGAGCTGCTTGCAACCGGTCGCCATTGTTGCTTCATCAGCCATTGTCCCCTCAACACTCTAGCTCCGTCCGCCTCACGTCTTCTACTGACGCCCACCCAATCTTGTGCAAAGAGAGTCATCGCTGCCATCTTGGGGCCAAAACGAGTCATTATACTAACTAGATCTGCTTGATACTTTCAGCACAGCTGCCCAAGGCTTTCCTCCACCCGTTTCCAAAAAAAACCCAAAAAAACATAGTGAACGTCTTTTAACGTCCTCGGCACCCCTCCGTAGGTTTTTACTAAACGTTATATAACGTTTATGGCAGTCAAAGAGTTAACTTATTTTATACTTTAAAAGCTATCAAATTTGGTTCTAGCAGTTATGGTCCACATGCTGTTTTGGGGGAAAACGGCACTTTCCTTACAATTCAAAACTTAACAAATGTTACAAAAATAGAAAATAAATTAAAAAAGGACACTTTAATGTCTTAATTTGTCATTATGTCTTGCAAAGTAGACTGGAGTATATCATGATAATTTTTTGCACATCAATAGATTAAAACAGAGATAATTGTCAATCGTATCATTTTCAATCGAAAATCGTCTTGAATCGAAAATCGATTCTGAATTTAATCACAGACCCAAAAATAAGAATCAAATAGAATCGTGAGAATCGTGAGATCGAAGATTCCCACCCCTACTACTACTTTCTATTTGACTTTTTAAGGCATGTCGAAATTAGCTCAAAAATGCAAATCGTTTAGTTTTTAAAGCAAGTAGCTGTGAATACGTCACACAAGAAAAAGGATCACTGTATCGCCATGGGTTTTGTTTTGCATTTTAACACAAGACCGCCGTGACTAAACTGACTAAACGTTTAAAGATCTTCTGCGTTGTTAACCTTTTATGAGTCAACAAGTTCGCCCGCGTTTGACGCATCTGCGTCGGGGACAACGGGCAGCTCATCGAGACGGAACAGATGCTTTGCGCCGCTCTGGATTGCCGCTAATTAAATCTGTGATCACTTAACTGCTGTCATCACGCCGCTCGTAAAAATACCCAGTTAATGCCCCGAGCCACATTTGGCTACAGGTGCTCGACTAGCCGTGTCTGACGATCGGCTGAAAGGTGAGACGATCTTTGCCGCTCTCCAGTCGCTGACTTTAAGCATTTTGGCTACATTCAGGATCTAGCATAACCACAATGCATGCAAAGGTGGAAGCACACTATAAGTAGAGCAAAAGCAAATAAAATGGCATTATCGAGTAAATTATGTCTAGCAAAACGTTGGTTTTCAGTTAGCGTTTTCCTGCTTGTTGAGCAAGGTTCTGCCTAGATAGGATGTTAGAAATGGAAGGAAGGTGTTCAGCGCTAGATTTGGCATCTGGATTGAATGATTGAGCAATAGGGACTGAGTAAATGATTCCGAACGCAGCCTCTGTGTCTTGCCGGGCATTTTAATCCATGTTAACACCTGCTACATCGTCGATGTGTGTGTGTGCGGAGCTCATACATGCAGTAGGCCCATCTGAGCTCTAGTCTGACTTATAGGTCTGCCTCCTCCCGTTGGGATTCCATTAAGCGACGCTCCGGCCTGCCGATGAGGAGATCAAGCTCCCCACCCGGGACTCCTGCCACGTTAAAGCTCCCGCAGCTGCTGGAAAAACATTGTCGGGGGAGGAGAAAGAGTGTTATTATCCCGCTTTCTCGGGAGAAGGGTTGATGCGGCAAAGAGTGTGTTATTTACTGTCATTACGGAGACAACAGAGATCCGGATAAGCCAGGAACTGGTACTCTTGGCACCGCGCAATAGCTTATTTTGGCTTTTGTACAATGGCTGACAACGCATAACTTGAAACTTGCCTTGGAGGAGGTTTAAAGTTGTGGTTTTCAAAATGGGGTTCGCAAGCTGTAGTTTGGGGGTTGGCAAAATAATAAGTAAATTATTGTTGTATCAAATCTACAAATCTACATAAAACAACAAAACCTTCTTTAACTCATTCGCTCCCAGACATTTTCCCTGAATACATCCCCTTCACTCCCGGCTGTTTTATTGGATTTGAAGGCCCACAGAATGTTGTGTTCTATTGCTATGGAACCTACCAAAAGAAAGAGTCTCTTCTTTCATTAGGGAAAAAAATAGTATATTTCTATTTGTTTCTGTTTAGCAGCAATTAGCATTAGAATATAGCTAAATGTCATCATTATTCACAAATCTATTTAGAACTGTGGGAAAATGAGCTTTTTTTTCAACATTGCCCTGGTTGGTCGCTTTTGCTCTGCTGCCACCTGCTGGCCTTTTGTGTAATAACTACCATTTCTTCAACCATTCTCTGCAGTTCGGAGGCTAAATCAAAGCCTTCTCTATGCTCTAGCATGAAAAAAATCATATTAATACGTCTATGGGACACTTTTAAACTAGAACGTGTTTATACATTTTGGGGAGCAAATGAGATAACTGGGGATTCTACCCTTTTTTTTGTTGTTGTTCTATGCAGCCCCACTAGTCCAAACACGGTATTCTGGTTAATATTGCGTTAGTGGAATATGAGTTAAGCAGCAAAATCCAGCTGTTTTTATCCATCTCAGTGGGCGGCCATTTTGCCACTTGCTGGCGATTACATCAATGTTGCTCAGGTCTCAGGTAACAACCAATCACAGCGCAGTTTCAGAAAACAGGTGATCTCAGATTGGTTGTTGCCTCCTAAGCCCTGGGCAACATTAATGTCATCTTCCGTCGACAGCAAGTGGCAAAATGGCTGCCCCTGAGATGGATTAAAAACGGCTGGATTTTGTTTCATAACTCATATTCCATGTTTACACTAGTGAGGTCACATAACATTATTGTCAAAAAATATTTAAGGTTGACTTCCACTTTAACAGCCTCTGAAATGAGTTGCTTTTGGAGGTGGTCCTTAAATGTGTCGCAGCAATTAAAAAAATTATTTCTCCCGTCCACTTTAAAACAATCACCACTCTTCTCAAGCACAGTTCACTTTCAATGTTATTGGCTATTGTGTGTCACTGTTTTCCTACTAATATAAAGTAATTAAATCACAGCTCTGTTCAATATAAGCCAATTGAATCTGCAGCCGGTGACAGTAATTTACCACTGGACTAGATGCTTTACAACTTAATCAAATTCTCTCTAAATTATATTGGGTTATGATAGTACTATAGTATACGTCTTTTGGGGTTCCCCAGGTTTGCTTGTCAGTCACTGCAGGAGTGCAGCAGTTGCTAGCCGTATTCGTGCAGCAACAGCTCCCCCTAGCAGCAGATGAGGACACAGCACTTGAGCTTTTGTGAAATGATTGTGACACTGTGAACTGATGAAGTGTTTTTTTGTGTGTTTCGTCTTCAGCGGGTGGATTTTGAGACCAAGAGGTCGTACACGCTGAAGGTGGAGGGCTACAACATGCATTTGGACCCCCAGTACCTGGCCTGGGGGCCGTACAAGGACGAAGCCACGATAAAGGTAAGGACTTTCTAGATCAGTGATTCCTTTAATGATGCTTTGTGTAATGGTGTTATTTTATTGGGTGATTATTTGATGTGTTCCCACACAGAACATACATTCAGGTCCATAAATATTGTGACATGGACACTTTTTCAACTTTTTGGCTTTAAACACTTCTATAATGGATTTGGAATGAAATAAACAAGATGTGCTTTAACTGCAGACTTTTAGCTTTAATTTGTTGGTATTTAAATCTAAATCTAAATCAGGTGACCAGTTTGGGAAGTACTACAATTTGTACATATGCTTCCCGCGTTTTACAAGACCAAAATTAATAGAACAAATTGACAATCATAAGTCAAACTTTTACTTTTTAATACTTGGTTGCAAATCCTTTACAGTTACTTCCAGCTTGACGTCTGGAACATAGAATCCACCAGACGCTGGCTTTCATCCATGGTGAAGCCCTGTCAAGCTTCTACTGCGGCTGATTTCAGTTTATTTTTCTTCTTCTTTGGGCATTTTGCTTGTGTTTGCTCTACAGCAAGTGAAATTCATGCTAAATTGGGTTCAGGGCATGTGACTGAACTTGGCCATCATATAACATTCAATACAAGGAAAACAGCTCCATTGGCAGCCAGATGAACAGCCAGTTGTCCAATTACCTTTACTGACATAAAAAGCAGGAGGTACATGAACAGTCCAAATCATTGTAATTCTTACACTGTTCACCGTATTTGGATGTGAAAATCCTCAAATATAAGCTGAAAGCTTGCAGTTAAAGTACATCCAGTTTGTTTCATTTCATAACTATTGTGGTGGTTTTTAGAGAATGTGATTTCACTTTAAAACCAATCCCCACTGAGGGCAACTAAAACTATAATGTGGCCCATGATATAAACAAGTTTGACACTCGTGTACTAGCTAAAGTGTTGATTTAACTTGCCTTTTTACAGATTTCAGTGGAGGATGCTGATGAGCCACCCGTATTTGTGGCACCCTCATATACTTTTGAAGTGGAGGAAAACGCCCCTGGCGGTACTCAGGTGGGACGCGTCCACGCCAAAGACACGGACATTGCCAACAACCCAGTCAGGTATGACAACACAGCGATCCCATCGCTGGTAGAACTGAAGTCAGTTTTGAGCTTCAAGTTTGTGAACACACGTAAACAGGTACATGATTCCACGCTACACGGATGTGGAGCAGTTCTTCAGTATCAACTCGGAGGATGGCATGATCACCACCACCAGACCGCTGGATCGAGAGACTCAGGCCTGGCACAACATCTCTGTGTCGGCCACTGAGATTGGTGAGTCATTGTTGGGGCTCTGGAGCAACCTCCAGTGTAGAGCACAGAAAATAAAACATTGAAAAAAAATGGGGCAAGAACTAGACTTTTGGGAAATGTATCTAATCTGAGGTGATGATGTAAGCAGGCCTGGGAACTTTACTCTGAAATTCCCCCAGTGTTGCAGTCAAGTATACTCAACAAAAATATAAACGCAACACTATTGTTTTTGCTCCCATTTTTATGGGATGAACTGAAACATGTAAAACTTCTTCCACATACACAATATCAAAATTTCTCTTAAATATTGTTCACAAACCAGTCTAAATCTGTGATAGTGAGCACTTCTCCTTTGCGAGATAATCCATTCCACCTCACAGATGTGCCATATCAAGATGCTAATTAGAGACCATGATTAGTGCACAGGTGTGAATTAGACTGCCAACAATAAAAGGTCACTCTGAAAGGTGCAGTTTTGTTTTATTGGTGGGGTCTGGGGACCCAAAAAACTAACTGTTACTGATAGACACCCACACTAGTGCATTACACACTCACACCATCGACGGGAATTCTCAACCAAGGTGCACAAAGGCGGAAGCGCAAGAACTGGAAACAAAGCTTATGTGTGAAAACCAAGAAGTCATAAGTCCCGCCTCCTCCATGGCATATACCCCATTGTGGGCAGTCTGAGGCACACCTGTGCACTAATCATGGTGTCTAATCAGCATCTTGATATGGTGGGATGGGTTATCTTACCAAAGGAGAAGTGCTCACTATCACAGATTTTGACTGGCTTGTGAACAATATTTGAGAATTTTTTTTGATATTGTGTATGTGGAAGAAGTTTTATATGTTTAAGTTAATTTAATAAAAAATTGGAGCAAAAACAAAAGTGCTGCGTTTATATTTTTGTTGCGTAAAACTGTCCCAACAACATGGTCAGTAGAATGACTAGGGACAAACAAACAGTCAGAGTAATCACTAACAAACTTTCACATTGACATGGTCAACAAGAAATAGTTACAGTAGAGGTTGTCATTAGTAGTAAATAAAAAATTTACATGGTCAGTCATTCAAGAGTCCTGCAAACTATTAGCTAATATTGTGACTTTCTTTAAGCTTGATTGTACCAAAAAATGAAAACAACATCTAATCATCCATTATTGTATGTGTAGTTTTTTAAATGGCAGAGGCAGCAAGAAAAGCCCCAAAAAAAAAGAAATCCATGTTGACCCACGGGCCCTCTCACCCCCCCCCCCCCCCCCCCCCCCACACACACACATAAACAGCGAGCCACGAGGGCCCCACCCTGGCATTCTGCGGCCGGCAGCTCTGGCTCTCCAAGTGCCGTGCGGTTTCTCCGCGGTACTGTCGACGCCAGACAGCCAGATGGAAACAGGCTCACGGCCCGCAGAGTCAGGCTACGCTAACCACTAACGGGGCCCTGGGAAGCTAAGTAGAAGCCTGCTAATGACGGGGTGCTGGAAAAATCAAACAAGAGGGTCCAGTTGTAAGAGAAACTGAGCTGCAGTTTCCGTTCCTAAAAAAACAAATGTGCTTAAAAACTGCAGATGGGAGACTTGTTGGGAGCTGATTCCTATTTATGTCATGCACAGTTTGGACTTTTTTTTTCTTTTCTTTTTTTAAAGAAGGTTAGAAAAAAAAAGATTTATGGAAGGAAGGTAGGTGGGAAGGAAGAGTTGGGGAAGAATCGATGGAAAAAATGGAGGGAGGAGGGAAGGATGACTGAAGGAAGAATTGATGGAAGCGAGGGAGGAAGGAAGCATGTGGACCCATCACATTCATTTTTGTGTTTGTTGTGAATCATTACTCAACCTCTCCGAATATTTGTGCGAGACGCGTGGGAGGCGACAAGCATGATGGCAGCACTCTTGGGTGCTTGCAGATGTGGGACGCCGGAAATAAACCCTCAGGGCTTGATTGACAGGAAGCGTTTCTGGATGGAATATGTGTCTTCTGTTAGCTTGCAAACTGACATTGTGTGTGTCTGTGTATGTGTGTGTAGGAGGCCACCACCAGGACACCAAAGTGCGCGTGAACATCAAGGTGAAAGACAGGAACGACAACGCCCCCGAGTTTGCCACCAACAACGAAGTCCTCATGTGTGAAAGTGTTGCACCAGGAAAGGTAGTAATGGAGATCTTTATGGAAATGACTTGAAGGCATTTGTAACCCTAATCCTAGCTTGAAACCGCCATTTTGAAAAAAAATAATGTTGTCTTTCCAGGTTATAGAAACAGTCAGTGCAGTGGACAAAGACGAGATGGCCCACCGTCAACATTTCACCTTCAGCCTGGCGCCAGAGGTGGCCCACAACCACAACTTCTCCCTTAAAGACAACAGAGGTGAGCCACGTTGCATTTGTGGCCTCCTTCACACCATCCACACACACACAAGCATGTCAACATGTCCTGGAGCTGCATTAATTGCATTGTGGTCTCGATCCATCTGTCCGTACGTCTTCAGGGGCCGGTGTGATTGAATTAAGTTACAAGAGAGGCTTCAAGTAGCAGCTAGCGTGTAGAAATAGTTGACATGGAGAAAGGAATCCAACATGTAGATAATGAAAAAGAAGCCAAGACGCAAGACACACTTGTTGGCAGCTTACCGCTTAGCAACAGATGACATTCACATCTGAGCAAATGACACCTTGCTCTTTTCTCAAGCTGCTCATCTAGTGTCATTTACAAGTATCTTCTCCAATTTGTTTCCCAAAAAAAGATTGTGCCAATATTTTTACCTAAAAAGCTCATTTGAAGCTGAAATTCAAAACTCTTATTTGAAACCTTTATCCCGATGTAAAAAGGACAGTAGAAAATTTAAGAAAAAAATATAGTAAAATAAGAAAATTATTACAGTAATTTCTGGACTATAAGGCGTGCCTGACTATAAGCCGCGCTAGCTAAATTTGGGAAATACTCGAGTTTGTTACTCATATAAGCCGCACCCGAATGTAAGCCGCAGGTGTTTTAATGTTACTGCACTGGTATATAAGGGCTCCATAATGAGGGCGCAAATTGTCTTGCTCTCCTTCTGTATCTCCTACTATATTTGGGCTCACTTGGTTTGTTTTGCTCTGCCTGATGCTCTTGTGCTTCCTTTATTGTGCGCCCCCTTGTTATCTGATGGATAAGCCACACCTTTATATTAGCCGCAGGGTTGAATGCAAGTGAAGAAAGTAGCGGCTTATAGTCCAGAAACTACTATACTCCAAATAAGCAAAATGATCTGCCAATAGAACAAGAAAATTTGACTAAAATTTACCTGCAAGATTTTGAAAAATAAGAAAATAATACTAGGCCCATATCAACCACAGTGGTCTTGAAAATAGTATTTTTAGATTAAAACCAAGTAATATTGACTTTTTAAAGCTGTAATATATGGAACAATTTTCTTAAAATGCATATGTACTCATTTATGTTTGGCTAACTTAGCTTGAGTGTCAATCAGTGAGGTAACAGATCCCAGTCTGAGGGTAGACACTCTACCACTAGACCACTAAACTGATACAGTACTATACTTACTGGAAAGAGGAAAAATTATCTCAGTAAATATAACAACCCAATTATTTTTTCTTTCTTACAATAAAGCACTAGATTGCACTTTTGTTTGATTGTTTTCACTATTTTATTTTTTCCATTTATCTTATTACCAGATTATGCAAAATCTTAAAATAAGAAAATTCAACTTCTGAAACCCCAGTTCAGGGCCTTTGATGTTGGTCGCCATCTTGTGGAAAATTTTTGTTTTAAGCCTCACGGTACTTAAAACTGGCTGTTAACACTGCTTGATCAAATAAGATAATTAAATAATTAGTAATGATAATAATAATAATAATAATAGTAATAATAATAATCGATAAATAATTAGTAGCTTAAAATAAGCAGAATTATGTTGTCTGACAATCTTGTTTTAAGTAAAAAAAATAACTTGTCGGAGCAAAATAAACAAATTTAGGTTAAATTGAAGAAATTATATCCTATTTAAGATTTCAGTTTTTTAGCAGTGTGTCTATTGACCATCCAGTATTTGTCTCCCCTCCACACAGACAGCACGGCCAGCATCTACGTGCTGCGGAAGGGTTTCAGCCGCCTGACGCAGGATGTCTATTTCCTGCCGGTGGAGATCAACGACAACGGCGTTCCGGCCATGAGCAGCACCAACACGCTGACGGTGCGCGTGTGCTCCTGCGACAGCAAGGACACCATTTTGTCCTGCAACGTGGAGCCCTACGTGCTGCCTGCCGGCCTCAGCACGGGCGCGCTCATCGCCATCCTTGCCTGCATCGTCATCCTGTTGGGTAAGGCTGGAAACATTTGAGGTAGCCTTAGGTTAAGATGAGTGGTTGGGTTCGATCGAACCCTAAGTGTTGGATGAGTCAGTCTCAATGGTTCGGCGGAGGACAAGACGCACACCTTTCTCAAATTATTTGTGATTATATGCCCCGCTTGGCCATCATTTGCTGTAGGCTGTTGGCCTATCTTTGCTGGAGGAAATTTGGTGCCTTCAGTAGTCGACTTGTGTTGTGATGGTACGCCGTATGATTTATTTATTATTTTAATTGTGGTTGTCAAAATGAGTGTGTTAATTTTGAGCTAATTTAAAATAAAATAAAAATTGACACGCGATTAATTACTCCCCCCTACTTGGAAAGCCTGTACTGGGGAATTTCCAGTCACAACGCAGCAGACACGTCCACGTCAAAATCAAGCAGTAATACATTTAATAATAATGCATATATACAATATTAAAAATGTGCTCTTAGTATGAAAAAAAAATCACTGAGCTGTCACCAACATCTTACAAATGCAATTATGCCATCTAGTGGCAGAAAAAACAGCCTCAACACAAATCAATATCACACTCTTTTTTTTACAGAGCATTACATCTTATTATCTTTATTTTTATATGTTCAATAAAACCATAAACCAATCTTATTAATTTTAACTAAATTTTATGAATTCTTATGAAATTACTGTATCAGTGACTAAAAGATGCAGCCATATTTCTATTAAATTAATATTTGTTCAACTTTTACGTTAACAGGAGTATGAAAATTTGGGGGGAAAAAATATTGTACATTAGAACAGATCTTAAATTTGCGATTAATCGTGGGTTAACTACTGAAGTCATTCGATTAATTACGATTAAAATATTTTATTGCCTGACACCCCTAATTTTAATCCCTTAACTATGTCAAGCATAAAAAGAAAGTGGTCGTCGGACGAATATGTGCAATATTCACATGTATAAAGTTACGTATGGTGTTCCACAGGGTTAAATTCTGGGGCCCCTGCTGTTTTCATTGTAACTGTTGCCCCTGGGTTACATCTTAAGAAAACAGTGCTCTATAAATATAGAGTTGAGTTCAGTGATGGGATTCAGCGTCCTAACTGCATGATTTGCCAAGTTAAGCAATTCTAGTCCAGCATAACTAGATCTAGCTAAACTAAAGAAACATGCCCTTAATCTGCATGGAAATGGAGGAAAATCATATTTTATTTTTCAATAAAGAAAGGTTGGGTGAATACGCATTGGAAACTGGTGGGTTTCAGTACCTCCAACAAGGTTAAGATCCACTCGTTTAGAGTAACCGGGTAGATGAAGGTTTAGTGTTAGTTATTGGGCTTGGGTTTAGGGTTTAGTATTAGGTTTAAAGTTGAGGTAAGGTTTAATGTTAGAGTTTAGGGACAAGGGTGCCTTGTGATTAAAAAAAAAAAAAGAAAGAAAAAAAGACAGTGGGTTTTCATTACTATTGTGTGTTTACTTCTCAACAGAGAACAATGAACTACCCACAATTTAATATGTGCATATGACAAAACAAAAACAAATGATCCACTAATTAAACTGTGAGAGGTCTGGTTACAATTTGTCGGACTAACAGTCTGACTGTGTTCCCCACAGTCATCGTGGTTTTGTTTGTGGCATTGCGGCGTCAAAAGAAAGAGCCTCTGATCGTCTTTGAGGAGGAGGACATTCGAGAGAACATCATCACCTACGACGACGAGGGCGGTGGAGAGGAGGATACGGAGGCCTTTGACATCGCCACGCTGCAGGTAAGCCAGTATTCAAATCCTTTACTTGAACCACACTAAAGCCTTGCTTTGAAACCCTAACATTGTGTCTCGTTTCAGAACCCAGATGGTGCCAATGGCTTCCACCCGAGAAAGGACATGAAACCGGAGATGCTGTTTCCTTTGCGTCCCGGCGGCCACCCAGCAGCCAACAGCGTAGACGTGGACGACTTCATCAAGACGCGTGTGGCCGAGGCCGACAGCGACCCCACCGCGCCACCCTACGACTCCATCCAGATCTACGGCTACGAGGGCCGCGGATCCCTGGCTGGGTCGCTCAGCTCTCTGGAATCGGTGACCACTGAGTCCGATCTGGATTATGACTATCTGCACAGCTGGGGTCCACGTTTCAAGAAGCTGGCCGATTTGTACGGCACCAAAGACTGCTCAGTTCATGAAGGTGATGACGATGACGACTGTTAACGGTGGACCTTCCCCTAAAATACAAACAAATTCCAATGATTCCATGAGGATTTTTGCTCCAACGCCTTCCCAACTTTCTCCCATTTCCTCCCAAGTAACAAATGCCGACTGTACTTCTTACGGACTGGAGCAGAATCGGGCTGGAAAAATGTATCACGTCACCTGAGTGTGTTTGGACTTTACTTAGTGCAAAAAAACTGTTTAGCTGAAATTAGAGATTGTGTACACCTTGTGGACTGGATTCACAAATGTCCTGGAGGTTTTACTCCCTTGACGGGGGCCTCCAGACCACCATCCGAGCCAGACCGGTGGTCCCGCCGTTTGTTGTTGCTGTGCGATACTGCTAAGGACTCTGGGTTGTTGATACTGTCTTGGCAGTACGGTGGCCTTAAAATAAATCAACAACAACTCCGGAGGCCAACACACACAATACGAGACCAACGACGTAAAGACGCTTCAGTAGCTACGAAAACCAGGACTGAGGCTCTGTAATGGAAAAAAGAAAAAAAATCAAGACGGACCGGATTTGACGTACAAAACTGTGGATGACGATTTGTTTCTATCCTTCGATCCTGTGTCCTATCAATCACTTCCGTTTAGGGTTGCAAAGAGGTGAAATATTTCCAGTGAATTTTTGGTGAATTTCCATGGGAAGTTTTAAACTGGAGAATTTTGGAAACTATTTCAAACTGGAATTAACTAGGAATTGAGGGATTACCTTTACCATTACCATTAGAACAGTATCACGCGTATCAAGCATAAATATAGACATTTGTTTTGTCATGTGCAGACATCCATACCAAATAGGTAGATCTCCTTGCCTACATGCAAAGGCATAACAGTAACTTGACTCATTTGCTGCCAGTCATTTTCAAATCAGAACGTGCCGTATTGTGAGTTTGTTTGGAGCATTTTTACTGATCTTTCAACCCCACCAAAAAAAATGTGTTTTGTGACATTATGCACAGAACCACCAAACCAAAGTAGAGTCTTCTCACAATGGTTTAGCTTTGTCCGTTCTTTAGTAATAATTTTTTGTGGAGAGAAACACATATTTTGCTTTTGTGGCATCTCAAACTATAAAACAAGCCTGAGAAAGGGCTTTTGATGTCAAAATAATTGTTTATTTACAGATACAACTAAGAATGGCTCAAGTTGAATGTAAGTAGCTTTTTTACATGATGTTCCTCATGTTAATGTTTATACCCTACACACAAATACTCTGTTTGAGTTTAGGGTGCCTAAATTTCCAAAATGTTGTCATGTCTCTCATTGTTGATGTGACAAGTTAAGATTCACACCCTTATTGTTTTTTCTAACTCAAAAGCCATTCTGATTTGGAATTCAAAGTGATCAAACACTGTCAACTACCAGTTCCTCATGAAAGTTTTGTGAAAGCTTAAATTTCATAGACAAGCTGGACGACACCCTTTTCCATGCTTGCCGGTTGAAAAACGTATTTCATTAATACATTTATCAGTAGCAGTAATTAAGCTGACATATATAAACACTCACTGCAGTGAATGAGTTAAGAGCCAGACTTTTAGTTTTGTAAATTCCTGCTCTTCTGTCATTTCTTTACAAAATTCCCATCCAACCCCATGGAAAGTTTCCAACTTTGAAAATCCCCACAATTTTGCAACCCTACTTCCGCCAATGATGATGATCAATCATAAATGAGTAAAAACCTGTGAGATCTTAAATATCGCCTTAACGGACACTCGCAGTGCATTCTATTTCTCCATTGTTGTTTTTTGTTTATTTGATTATTTTCTTGTCAAAAACTAGCTAGCGAGCTAGCCTCCATGTTTGCAGAGAATGTGCAAAACGAGTGTGGCGTTACACTCGTTAAAAACAAACAGGATGTGACGTGTTTTCGGAAAGGCCGGGCGACATCTGTTGCATCAACATGTGTTTTCCAGAAAACATTTGCCCACCCCCGAGAAGACAGGATGTCATTTTTTAAGTGGTTAAACCTCATTTTAATTATATTATTATTATTATTATTATTATTATTATTATTATTAGTATTATTATTAGTATTATTATTATTATTATCAGTTGCTTTTTAAAAAAATCAGTATTATCATTATTATTATTTTGACTGATGTTGTTTGTCCTGGCGACGCGTGTTTAGCCTTTTGCCGTGTTTAGCCCTTTGGCTGGCTTCCCGGCAAAGAGTGAAGCGTCGGTTTGTTTTGCTTTATTTGCTTCTTTGTTTTTTTGTGCTTGTTTTCTGTCATTATTTGGCGTTTCATCGTAGTTCCTCCCCACTCGAGAGGAATACGGCGAAGCGTACGTTGCTCAAGAGAAAACGCCTGTTTTTTATTCTTCTGTCAAGTTTTATGGTACCGATTTGTACAATTTTAAAAGTTCTTATTTTTTAGTATACATGCCGAATATTCCAGTATTACGACAAAAAAAAACATGTTAAGATAAAAAAAAATGAATAAAATGATTCAGCATCACACTTATATTTTCTGAACATTGTACTGTTGCTTTACTATGTGCTTCAATCTACGAAGCAAAAAAAAAACAACTTTGAAATAAATGCTCTTTTTATAAAATGATAACGTGTAAAGTATTTTTGCCTTTTAAATAGCCTACTACATTACAGAAGGATGTTGGGTTGTGAACATAAGGACATTTTGCAACTACAGTACATGATTGGAGGATGAAGTTGTATGTATGGTTGCATTTACTTACGGTAAACTTATATAGACTATAGTAAAAAAAAAAAAAAAGCTTAATAAGAAGGCTAATAAAAACATATCGTTTTATTATAAAGCATTGTTAAAATAAAAAAGAGCAACAAATCGGAAAATAAAATATTAACAAAATCATGATTATAGTATTCTGTTGTCTAAAATGAATGATGAAATAATCATGAAAAATACATTAAATAATATTGAAGTTTACTGTTGACCGATAAAAAACACATTTTCACCAAGAATTTAAACAGATTACATCATTAGGATATCACCTCTGATGCTTCATAGACTGTAACAATTAAAATGCAGTATAAGATCACATGATGTAGTAGCTAGAAGGAATAGAATCGCTTCTAGCTCTTCTATTATCATTCCTATAATTACAATTTGTGTGTCGGATGCTGAGTAGGAGCGATCCCAGGCCCACTGAAGCCTGATTTCTTTTTAAATCATCAAGTGGCACTTGAGTAAACAGGGACATATGTGTGTGTGAGTGTGTGTGTGTGCATGCATCGGATGGATGTCCTTGGGTGGTCCGACAGAAAGTTAATTAAACATCTCTGGTCTATGGCATGTTTGTGAGTGTGCCAGCGAGAGTGCCGTTGCGTGGCAAGCCGCTCACTTTCCTTTGTGTATAAACTTAACCTGAAGTCCTTGAAGACAACACGCAGCAAATGAATGTGCTAAATGATACAGCCATTAAGTTCATCAGTCAAATGAGGGGTCAAAAACTCATCATGACTTGAAGTCATAAACCAAATTCACACTTCATCCATCCGTCTATTAATTCATCAAGACCAACAACTTCATCTGTCTTTTATTTATCCGCATCCATCATTTCATCAACACCCTCGTTCATCTACTTGCCCAGTCATCCATCCATCATTTAGCAGCAATCAACCCCCAGCAATGAACCTACCTGTTCAACATTATGTATCCATCAATCAATAGAACATCAACGTTATCCATCTGTCCATCCATTCATCCATTAATCCAAATATACGGTACATACATAAAACCATTATTCATCTCACCCATCAATTAGTTATATCACCATCCATCCATTCACCCAGCCATCTGTCCATCAATCAATCCAGAGCCATCCATCCATCCATCAATCCATCCATCCATCGATCAATCCATCAATCCATCCATGCATCCATTCAGCCATCCATCCATCATCCAGCCATCCGTCCAGCAATCGATCCCCGATCCATCCATTCATCATCCAGCCATCGATCGATCCCTGATCCAGCCATCAATCGACCCCTGATCCATCCATCCATTCATCCATCTATCCATCCATTCATCATCTATCCATCCATTCATTATCCAGCCCCAGCCGTCACCAGGCCCCCAAGCCCCCAAGGGAAGGGGGAGGGGAGAGGGAACCACTGGGGCACCCCGGCGGCCCACAGTCCCCGAACCGCGTCGCCGGGCCCAGAGCGATGGACCGCGCCGGACCGGCGCCGCCCCGGACACCAGGGAGAGCCCCGCAACACAGCACCCTCCAAGAGACCCAGGGAACGGCCAAGACGCAGCCGCCACCCAGCAGCCAACAGAGGCACAGACACGCCCACGCCCAGCCAGGGGGGTACAGCACCTATTGAATTAACCCACTGGCATGCAGCGAATCCGAATATTAACCCTTAGTGCTCATTGGAGGTGAATCTGCTCGATCCTGTTGGCAGCAGCTGGGTTCCTGACTATAAAAACACAACCATTAGTTACAAATTGCCAAATACAGAAACATCAATGTAAGTTATCGCGATGCGGTGGCTATCGCTAACAGGCAGAATTAAGTAACCAGATTTAGGTTAAAATATTCTATATACATTATCGAGCTTTCCATCCATCGATCGATCCCCGATCCATCCATCCATTCATCCATCCATGCGTCCATCCATGCATCCATCCATGCATCCATCCATCCATCATCCGGCCATCGATCGATCTCCGATCCATTCATCCATCCATCCATCTTTTCCTGATCCATCCATCCATTCATCCATCTATCCATTCATTCATCATATATCCATCCATCCATCCATCATCCAGTCATCCGCCCATCGATCGATCCCCGATCGATCCATCCATCCATCATCCAGCCATCATCCAGCCATCGATTGATACCCGATCCATCCATCCATCCATCCATCATCCAGCCATACGTCCATCAATCGATCATAGATCCATCCATCCATTCATCCATCATCGAGCTATCCATCGATCCATCGATCCCTGATCCATCCATTCATCCATCCATGCGTCCATCCATACATCCATCCATCATCCGGCCATCGATCAAATCCTGATCCATTCATCCACCCATCCATTCATCCCTGATCCATCCATCTATTCATCCATCTATCCATTCATTCATCATCAATCCATCCATCTATCAACCGGCCATCGATCGATCCCCGATCCATCCATCCATCATTCAGCCATATGTCCATCGAACGATCGCAGATCCATCCATCCATCATCCAGCCATCTGTCCATTGATCGATCCCCGATCCGTTCATCCATCCATCCATCCATCCATCCATCCATTCATCATCCACCCATCCGTCCGTCCGTCGACAGATCCCGATGCATCCATCATCTAGCCATCCATCCATCGAATAATCCCCGATCTATCCATCCACCCCTTTATTAAATCCATCACACATCATCATCATCATCATCATTATCAATACACAGCCATATACATCCCATCCACCATTTGTTTATCAATAATCACTCTTCATGCGTTTGAGTTTTAGGGGCAAAGTGTTGCAAATTGCTGGCAAAAGCATTTAGTTAGTTTTTGTGTTCAACTATTACTGTTACTTTTCACAAACAAATATTGCACAAAAAAGCCTGCTTGTGCAATCATCCACCATTTTAACAGCAAACTTTAGCCTTTTACGGACAAATATAATGCCTAAAATGTTGTTGTTTTTTGCACATTTAACTTTTAACATATTGCTCTTCTTAGACAAATACTGTATATAGTTTATCTGTATTTATTTGCCAATATTTTGCCTTTTGAGGGCAATTTGTAGCATTTTTGTCTTTATTGTGTTCAATACCAATTTGTATTTGAATCCTGCTGCTACAAGAGCACACAGGAAGTGTGTGAAGAAACAAAACTGAATGCGTCCGACAAGCATCGTAAGCAAGGAGAGGTTAGCAAGAGGCCATTTTAACACCAGAAAGACGACACAAAATGCAAAATGTGTGTGTGTACATGTGTGTATGGAGAGAGTAGGACAGTTACGGCCCGCATGCAAGTGAAGGTTATGTAAAAGCAATCAGAGGCCTGTTTAATCTTTCAGAAAGAGGGAGCGCTCATTTGCATAATCATCATCTCCCTTTCAGCAGCAGTGCGAGAGACTGACGAAGTGTGTGCATGTGTGTGCAGGATCCTCCTCATCCTTCTCTTTGTCCTCAGAATCATCACCCGGCCACATTGAAATGCAAGGTTAAAGTCCTGGGAGAAAGCTCTTCAACTATGGAGATCACACTGCGGCGAACAGTGTCTCTCTTTGCAAGTTTGTTCCACACAAGACGACAAGCGGCGACAAGCAAATCTGTGTCAAGACTTTGAACAATGAAAGAAGAAGAGACCAGAACAAATGTGTTTAACCAGGATGCAATTAAATGCTCGGGGGATGGGGGGAGGCTGTCCCTACGATGACTTTGCACTCTGACAAGCCGAGAATGAGGAAGAGGACTCAAATAAACGAACCCAGTAGGCCAGGGATTGGCAACTAGCGGCCATTTGGGGAAACTACCACTTTGCTCAACAAATATGTCATTTTGTGTTTTGTAGACAAACTCCAACATTATTATTTTGGTAGTGTGCAAAACAAGCTTATCTTTGTAAATGTGGTGCAATGCCATTGAAGAGCACATTTTTTCCAATGTTTGGCGATGCAATGCGGCAGAGTCAGAGGGGACTATGGGGATGATCTGGATTTCCCTCCTCCTTCCATTTAGCATTAACTGAACCCGTTCACACTTAATGCATTTTTAATGAACTGATCTTTCATTGCAAATCTACTGCTAATTTGCCCTATTATCAATCCTCTTTGGCGCGGGTACGTGTGTGCGTGTTGCATTTGTGTATGAGTGAGTGTGTGCGGCAGTTGTTATGCAGATGGCTCGGACACGCCGTGTAGTCACGGAGCGCCGTCAGCATGCAATTTTTTTTTTTAAATAAACGCAGCCACACTATGGCTAGCAGTAAAGCGGTCATGATGCAAAATGAGTGTGAGAACGTTTCCATAATTGATAAGACAGCGTCATTCCACGACGCTCGTGTCTGCTTCAAGCCAAAGAAAAAGCGTCACGTGCCAGCCTTTGATGTGCCGCAGAGCTCTGGCAGTTGCGGGAAAACGACATAGCCAATTAACTGATGTGTGGATCTTGCTCGCCGTTCTGAGAGGTTTCCTCAACATACACAGAACGGGAGATTTTTAATGATTAGCACACAAGAAGGTGAAAACAAATGGACACTTCCCTGTATCACAAATTTGAATGCAGCTCTGAAACCCAGAATTCTACTTTTTGACATGAATATTAATTGTCTTGAAACCTTAACATTGGCCAAAATTCACATACCAGACTTAAAACCCCATCTTTGAAACCATTGGCTTAAAGATATTCTTTGAAATCTTAACCCTAGGTTAAAACTCTAGTTCATTAAAGTTAAAGTACCACTGATTGTCACACCCACCTAAGTGTGGCAAAATTAATAAAAAACCCTAATTTTAAAACGTAACCCTAATTTTAAAACGTAACCCTAATTTTAAACCCCAATCCTAGTTTAAAACCCAAATTTGAAGCCCTAACGATAGTTTAAAATCCTACTAACTAACTAACTACTAACACAGTTAGTTTAAAGCCCTAATATGAAACCCTAATCTGTGTTTAAATCCCTAACTCTATTTTGAAAGCATACTTTGAAACCCTAATTCTACTTTGAAAGCATACTTTGAAACCCTAATCCTATCATCCAAAATTAAAAACCTAATCCAAGACTTGAAACCCTATTTTAAATATGATTTTCCTCACAGACTAGGACACTTTACTCCTCTTTTTACCGTTAAGTAAATCATCTAAACTAAAGAAAGAGAGCAAATGCTGACCGTCATTGATGGATTGTTCCTTCTCGTCTTCATTTGGAAAGACGAATGGAGAGCACGTCTCGGTCTTTGGTTTTGATGTGGCAGCTTCCGAAGCGGCGCTTAATTGAAGCTGGAGGCGGCTGCTAAGCCAAGTCAACACGCTGCTAATTGATTTGTCAGGTGTGCATATGAAACCCACTCAGAATACGACTGACAGCACCTTAAAACTAAGTTTACTTCAAGGTAGGACACAGACAGGAGAAGACCCTACTTTTGGCAATTAAACCATTTTGAGTTTCAAGTCATATAAGGCATCAATTAAAAAAAAAGTTTTACCTCAACATTGCAAATTGTAAGATGTGTAACTGATTTGGGGTTTCAAGTTTTGATTACCGTAGGTTCAATACTGGGCCAGAGTTTCAAAGAAGAAGTAGGGTTCCATGCCTTGGTTTTGGTTTTAAATTATGTTTATTTCAAGTGTTTGGGTTTTAAGGTGTAATTGACAGGAACTCTTCTTCCCTAAAAAAATTCTACCCATCTTATGTCTTTGCTTCTCTTAAAGAAATCTGGGCCACACGGCAGATGTCTCCGTCGCCTTTGTTGCCTCCCATCGGGCTAATTGAAATTGGCACGTTTAATTTGGCCCGGCGACCGTCTTCATTCCGCTGATGGATAGCCCGGGATGAACGTAATTGAACTTTGGAGGAGAGAGGAAGCAAGCATAGGAAGAGACATCAATTAGCATCACCTGACTGCTTGCTTCATTCATCAGTGGCGACCGCTCACAGCTCACGATACAACACCATTGAACTCGCAAGTCTAGCAGATTTATTCATTTCATTTCAGTCATTTCATTGTATCTTTTTGAAAATCACACAACATGATGGACAGACCAAGTTTGTAAGGAAAAAAAGAATAACAAGTCTTGTTTTACTATTGCCAGAGTTGGGGCTTCAAATTAGTGTGGACATTTCAAATGAGGGTTTCAAATCTTGGCTAATGTTTCAAAGTGGGGTTTTGAATCAAAATTAGGGTTTTAAAGTAGCTTTTCAATCCAGCGTTAGGGTTACAAAACAGGTTTGAGGTTCAAATATTGGTTTCTGGGCAGAGTTAAGGTTTCAAACTGGAGTTTTAAGTCAGGGTTATGCTTTCAAGTTAGGGCTTCAAACCCAGGTTAGGCTTGAATGGTTTCAAGCCATGGTTAAGTTTTCCAACCAGGGATAGGGTTTTAAATTAGGGTTTCAAACCATGTTGAGGGTTCAAACCAGAGTTAGGGTTTTAAATTGGGTGTTTAAGCACGGGTTGGGATTTAAAATTGTTAATGGAACTGTTTCAAAGCAGGGTTAAGTTTTCAAACCAGGGTTAGGGTTTCTTTGATTATTATTATTATTTGATTGGATTAGAGTTTTAGGAACCTTAACCCTGGTTAAGGTCTCGAATTATGGTTTCAAGTCTGAATGTTTTCCTTTTTATTTTCTCTCACACTATCCAAATGCACAATAACATTTAGCAATTAGCTTATTCATGTTCTTAATCACTATTTGGTATTCTACTCACTAATCGCGTTATAACACACAAGCACGTACACAAAAATATTCCCCCCCTTCCCTTTTCAGGCCGTATCCTCGGCAACAGGCCTCCTCCTCTCTCTTTTGCTCCTCCGTGACACACAGAAGTGATTTCAAACTTTTAAATGGTTTCTCTGTGACTTGTATATCCTCTAATTGTTATTCATAGTGCTGTCAGGGGAGGAAGAGGGGCAGAGGAGGAGGAAAGGTGGAAGAGAGGATGGAAGGAGGAAGATGGCCACACAAGCTGATGGATGGGCTTGTAGCCATTGACAATATTACAAGTGTCAGCGCGATGTACTACGAAAAATAACAATAATATGTTTTATACATTTTATTCGTATGCACTTTTTTTGGCTACTCAAGGACACCATACAAATGCGTACAGTAATAATAAAAACGCACAAAAAAGTCAATCAAAATGAACAATATGTTTTAAGTGTTTCAAAAGGATTAGCTAAACACTGTACACTATGTAAGTTTAAAATTATACTAGCTCTTATTTTCATCCCTCCGTTATTCACAGCTTGCTATTAAGACACCTGGCGATCGTTTACTGTTCTATGCAGTCCAATGGTTGTCTTACATTCATCATAAGCGGACACCCGCAGCGGCAAATAATGTAGGAAGTAGAGAGCACGTAAGCCGACCGCGGTCAGCGGTGTGATAGCAAGAGGCTAATTGCATCTCAATTATTCATATCACCACTCGGCTCTGTGGAGAATTCTTTCACAGCACCGCGATACGTCTTCATCTAATTAGCAACAGGAACATGAGGCGGAAGAGGCACGAGAGGCAAACAGCAGGAGAGGAAGACAACCTCCACCCCCTCCCAAAAAAAAAGTGTACAGTAATAAGGTTTAGTTTGGTTGGAAAGGCGTCACGAGACACGCGAGTTGTGTTTGCCCCTCCAGCTTTGGAAAGAGTCTTGTCGAGCATTTCCTGCGTCCTCGTCGCTTCCCGTGTTTGTGTGCGTATGTGTGCACGAGCGACATTTATATGTAGGCTACGTCTCTGGTGGTTCGCACAACTTTTTTTTTTGCCCTGCGCTTCACAAAATCCCACAGATTTCGTTTTTCTTTTCTTTTTTTTATTCCAAATTATGGCTAATAATTTGATAATAGGCACACAAAATGATACTTTGTGTAAATTGTAGCCAGTATCTTGATAAGTAAGCTTGATACTTTAAAACCCTAACCCAGGCTTGAAACCCAAATTTATAATACAGGCTTAAAAACTTAGTTTGAAACCCCAATTCGAAACCCTAACCCTTGTGTGAAACTGTTATCTTGGCTTGAAACTGTAACCACAAACTTAATTTAAAACCCTAACACTTGGAGATGGAGACAAAGGGAACCTTAATAGTGACGTAGGAGGACTGGATGGGAACTAAGACAACTAAACAAAGACGAGGGTGACTAGACTGAAACAAAGCTGACCCACATATAAACTGCAGCATTGACACCTGACATAGACAATGATCCCACACCGACTGGAAAAACACAACAGATGAAATACACCAACACTAATGAGACACACCTAGTCGAACACAATAGGAAGAGGGCACTGATTGGGCAAACACACTGGGAAGGGAACAGGCACACAGGTGGACGTAATCAGACATAACGAGACAGGGGAAACACACAGGAACACAAGACAAACACAACAAACCCACCAAAATAAAACAAAACCCTAACCCATACAAACCCGTGACAAAAACCTCTCCCCAAGTCATGTGTTGTTGTGTCCTTCGGCAAGGCACTTCACACACATTACCTCCAGTGCTACTCACACTGGTGTATGGAAGGTGCAAATGTTTGGTGGTGGTCGGAGGGGCCGCAGGCGCACACTGGCAGCCACGCTTCCGTCAGCCTGCACCAGGGCAGCTGTGGCTACTTAAGTAGCTTACTGCCACCACAGTGTGAATGTGTGAGCTCATGAATAATGCAGTCACTGTGAAGCATCTTTGAGTGTCCAAAAAAAAGCGCTATATACTTACTTGTAACTTGAACATATGTCTTGAAATTCTACTTTGAAATGCCAATTCTATTTTAAAATCACAACAGTAAATTGTAACTACAAGCACTAATTGTAAATCCTAACCCTAACCCATAACCATAACCCGTGCTTGAAACCTTATTTTGAAAGCTGCCTCATCCTGTTTTGGATCAAGTTCAGTTTTTTGTTGGGATATTTTCAAATTCAAAAAGGTCACACTGGTTCATGTTTTTCACAAGTTGAGATTGTTTGTGTTCATTTCTAATAATTTGTCCAAGTTCAATAGTTTCACATTTTCCCAATGTGAACAAGGCATCTAAAACCAGTATTTTCAAAAACATAACTTTGGTCTGGCAGCCAGTTTTTATTTAGTCAGGGAAGACGATATACACACACGTACGCACACACCTACACACACACACACGACGAAATGCAATCAGAAAAGGTATTTGCTTTGTGTAATGGGGGCAGAGCAGTCAGACTCCATTCTCTCTCCTTGTCTACATTCTTTTATTTTCTTTAAACCAATTTATTTTTTTATTACTTTTGCTCTCATTTCTACACCCCTTCTCTTGCATCTTTCGCATTTATGCTGCATGCCAGCATAAACACAATCTCATGCTAAGCAACATAAGCATATGCAATCTATTTTTAATTTAAAAAAATATGTTAAAAGAGATTTTATCATAATTTTTGTACAATAAGTGAATTAAGTGTTGTTAATCATCGTGTCCTGACGGAATGAAATTTGGCATGATGCAATACCAGCACAGGCAAAATTCTTCAACGGTCCCACTAGTATGCTGCATCAACAGGTTGCAGAAGAAATCAAAACCAGGAAGTAAGCAGGAAGTTTCATTTGGAGCAATTCTAAAATTTACAAGTTTTTTAAAATACATTTATATGGCTTGGACCCCCGACCCTAGTGAAGTAATCAAAACCAGGAAGTCAATAGTAAAAAGCATGACGTAAATGTTAGTACGTGTTATATATATCTATATATATATATATATATATATATATATATATACAGTATATCACTGACTATGTTTACATGTTAATATTCAAATTAAGGTAAAAATGCTGGTTTCTAACACATTCGGAATGAAACAGTTATATGTGTACATATTCAAGTTATTAAAGGAGTTTTTTGCATGCAGTCCACTAGTGAACGTGTTGGCGTTTGAGTCGCATTAGATCTGTCTATGGTCTATTGTTGCATTTTGCATTTTGACGTGTAAGGGCTGAGTGTCCACTGGTATCACCAGTTGGGGGTTTTCTTACCTTAGTGGTTCACTTGTAAGGTTTGAAATTGACTAGGAAGGCATAGAATGTCCACTAGTTACACTAGTTAGGATTTTCCCAACCTTACTAGCTGACTAGTGAGGTACAAAATATGATCTAGTGAACTAGTAAATGCAAATATACCCACTTGTGGCACTAGTTGGGCTCGTTTTGACCTCACTTGTTAACTAGTGAATAACTTGGTTTCTCTCTTGCAAGCTAGTTACATCCAGACTGAGTCACTAGTTAACTAGTGACACTGATGTTTATTTAACTGGTTAACTAGTGGAAGGCATTTTCTTTCTCAAGTCAGACCAATAAATGAACGTGTCTTTTAACTAGTGGACCCTTATGTAGCACTGGTAAGCAACTGTGCACAACTAGTATAACAAATATCTAACATGTAATTAATTTTGTTGCACTAGGTAATGTTTCTAGTATAATAGGCGTCATTTACATCATACTAGTTTAACGAAAATCCTTACTAGTTGACATGTGCGCACAACTAGTGAACTTGCGAAGTGTTGTAACTGGCAAACATGTCAAATAGTGAAACGTAATTATTTTCACTGGTTAACTAGTTGTGTGCACATGCCAGCTAGTGAGCAATTGTGTGAAACTTGCAGTCAAAGTCTGTACAAGTTCAGTCTTGAGGCCGACACGTGAGACAAAATACCTTCTGTGTCACTAGTTTACTAGGTACTCACTCTGTACCCAGATAGTTGTTGTTGTTTCACTTGTGTAACTAGTGGATATCTTTGCATTACTAGTGAACTAGTGAACATTTTTCTGCATTCACTAGTTAACATGTAACCGTAATAGGCATCCACTTGTGAACGAGCTAGAATTCCTCAGGACAATTTGTAAACTAGTGTAAAACATGAAATTAAAGGGGGTGGGATAATGACAAAATCTGAATCTTGATTGGTGCATTTTAACTGCAGAGCCAATAGTAATCCTGGATGCACGCCGGCCCCACCTCCTCATTAATTTTTTGGGTGTAACTAGTTTACTAGTGAGCATGTTGGCATCCACTAGTTCTACTAGTGAACGTTTTGGACCTCATTAGTTGAACTAGTTCAGTCCAAATGTCTCACTAGTGTAACTAGTTCAGTCCAAATATCTCACTAGTGTAACTAGTGGATATTTGGGGCATCACTAGTTAACTAGTAAAACATTTGCGTGTCACTAGTGTAGACTTCAAGTGTTACGGTGTGGTCACGGAGCGGCGTGGTGTCTGTCGGCGTGTGAAGTGGAGGACCCAAAATGCAGGGAGGCAGGAGAACCACAGCAGGAGTGCGGGCGAGACTGGCGTGCTTTATTTGACAGAAAACACTAACCAGGGTACTGGTTAATGCTAACTAAACAACAAACTGAAAAGATACAAAATCAAAATGACAGACAGAACTCCGTGGGTGACCGTGACAAGCGGCAACGATCCCACGCCGACTGATCACCACCCGGGAACTAAATACACCCACACTAATTGGGTAACTAGTCACACCTGGGGCCAGGCACAAGTGGCTGAGGGCCATTGGTCAACCCGCGGAAGGGCTGGAACCCACTCAGGACCAATCGGGACCCTCAACCAAAACCAGATCTTCCCAGACATGACATCAAGAGCCGTTCACTAGTTAACTTGTCAGTGTTTTGTCTTTCACTAGTTAACTAGTGGGTGTTTCAGCTCTCACAACCTAACTAGTGCAAGGAAATCATAGGACACATGTCACTAGTGAGAGTGAGAGTTTGACTAATTAACACGTTGCTAAAAATGAGCGAGTAGTCAGAGTTTCTGTGCAACTGGTATGACAAAGTGCACAGCCAGTGTGGCTAATTGTCCAACTAGTGCTGACAAAGACTGAACAAGTGAGAAACATTACTATCTGATATCAAGGATATGAAATAAATGCTCAAAGGGCTTGCCATAAACATGACATATTTTGGCCTAAGTGCCACACATGCTATTCAATTTACTTGTAATCGATAAGGGTTGAAAATATCACAGTCGTGTAATGATCATTCGTCCAGATGCTTACAGCTGTTACACCGTTTGAAACCTGGGTGCATGCCGGCTGCGTTTTGGGATGACGGAGACGAAAGTGAATGCAGCACCTGCAGCTCGCGGGTCACCAGGGAATACTTGAAAGTAGGTCAGTCTTATTTATTTATTTGTTTGCTTTTTAAAAGTCAAACAAGAAACTGAAAGCAAAAACGATTCTGTGAAGATTCCAACGCCAGGGAGAGAAAACAATTAGTGTCATTTGATTAACGCACTACCTTAGTGTTTAAACCTCCAGGCCCCCGGGCCGCGGGAGACGGCGCTAATTAAAACGTATATCCTTCTTGGTGGCCTAATTAAAACATATAGCGGCCTTCAGTTGTCAGGAATGGCTAATTTAATCCTACATTGCTCTCTCCAGTGTTGATTTGTGCTTAATGAGAACGTATTAGCTCCTGACGGCTTGGCGGGCTAATTAAAATTTTAAAAAAAGTTTTAAAAAATGCTATAGCATTGTTCTTCATCCTTCTCTGAATACTGCAGAAGACATTAATACTTTTTTAAAACCTTTTTCAATTGTTCAACTAGTGGATTGTCAGTATGAATGACCTAAAAATAGTAGCTAAAAATGACAGAATGCAAATTGTTAGCTTCATTAGCATGGCAACCCCAAATCACCACTATGTTAGCATCAGTGTGATGATAAGGTGGTAAAGTTGTAATAATAATAAAAAACTACCAGAGGATGCTGTGTCACACTTGAGTAGATAAGGTGAAGCAGCATGTGGCTCATAAACCAAGGTTAGTTTAGAATGCTGTCACAGCACAGTGAACAATGAGATGTTGTGTTATTAACCAGCAGGCCTTTTACTTCACTAACCTTTCAGACATTTTGTTGTAATTTTCAAGATTACATTTTTAACTAACATCAGTTTTTGTCATTTAGCCTAAAAAACATTTTTTTTTTTCATTTCTAATCCTTAAAATTCCACATTTGTTAGCAGAAAAAATATGTATTTGTTCCCGTTTGTCAGAGGACGGTACCCTTGGAACGCATCTTTTGGAAAATATAAGAAAATTACATGAAATTGCTCCCTTCTCTGAAAATTAATAAATTATATAATCTGGTACAAACCACAAAAAGCTACATTTAAACAAAAAAAAGTATATTCTTGATATAAAAAACAGACAAAATCAGACAAAAATCCACACCTGTGGAAAATGTCATTACATTTTCATGAAATCAGCTAAAATCATTCAAAAACAGTTGTGATGTCAACACAAAGAGCCCAGGGGGATATTATGGGCGAGTACCAATACCATGTATCGTATCGGGCCGATACCACCTTATTTTAAGGTATCAGGTTAAGTACATGGAGGCTGCCAATATCAGCTACCAATAAGAAGAAAAAAAACATCTGACATTGATTAAGTCCTCCTTGACAGTAGTTGGCGCTCAGCTGTGGCAGTTTAACACTTCATCTTTAACTTCATCTGAGTTAGAAAGAAAGGTCTTTGTTCAAATTTTTTTTGTCATTTTGTCCTTTTAGAATGTGTAACTGTAGCTTCCAAGATTAAAGCTAAAAATACCTTCAACGGGCTTTCCTCAGATTTATTACAGTTGTTTTGAAATATTTACAAAATTGCTTCTTTGGCTTTACCGCTGTGTACTTGCCAAAGTGTAAATGTCGACAGAAAATTTCACAGTCACAGCAATGTCAAACAAGAAAAATAAAAATGCAATTTTCCTTCCAATCGTCTCTAAACTTGGCAGGCATATAGTCAGTAAAAACAAGTTGAGATGCTTTGATTTTGGCGTCAGTCAGCTTTGAGATTAAGGAGATTTTCTGATTTCAAACATGACTAGTAAGAAGGTCAAAAATTGAATTATAGTGTTCCCTTGTGTCTCGAGGATGTTACGTTCCAGCAACTACCCGCGATAATGGAAATCCGCGTTAATTAATTTTTTTCATAATAATCCGTTAATTATATATATTTTTTCATTCATAATATATATTTTTTCGTTTTGGTATGATTTTTAGATTATGAATGCTTTTTCATTCATCATATATGTTCTTTTTATTATTTAGTCATTTTTTCCATTAAAAGTTCACTGACCTAGACTGGGCTGGGGAAAACTAAAACAAAAGATTAGCACACGGTCACAGGCTTATTAAGGGTGTAACTGTACTACAGTACCCCCCCCCCCCCCTTTGGGAATACTCAGACCCTTCAGTATGGGTAATATAGGGAAAACTAAGTAGTAATTATGTAATTACAATAAACACTTATTGAAGATTTAGGCGACAAACAACCTAATAAAACAGTATTTTTTTCTAGATTCAGTCTTAAGTGCAAGCAATTAACTGTTAACTTAGCTTCATGCAACTTGCAACTAGTACCTGAATCTCTCTGGCCTATTGATTACTCGACCACTTGATGTTTTAACAGTCTTTGTCCATGTGTTTGTATCGCATTGTCTTCTTGACTGAGATGTTGACATGGATCTTTGGACTTGCCCATGTGCGTACCGTCTGGATCATTCGGTAGTGGCAGCATCGTCATTAGTGGAGTGTCCTCTTCATTTTCTTGGAAGTTGGAATCTTGGCACTGCTGTAGGAATTTACTTCTCTGTCGTAATATCCAGAGTGGTATAACGTCACTGTCATAGAGCTTGAGTCGGTCAAGATGCATGAAAGTGGTGCGCTTGGGACCTTGAATCTCGTACAGTACTGGACCTCGACCTGCAGCAACAATCAGGGGACCCTTCCAGAGTGCTTGAAGCTTGGGCTTAGTCCTTTCTTTTCCAGGTTGTCTCTAACACACACAAGGTCACCAACACTGTAGGAGTGCTCTCGCTCGAGGGTTTTGGCTTTTCCCAGATGACCAGAGTATGGAGGGTTGTGGCATGACTGTAGGACTTCCTTCTGCATGGACACGGGAACTAACAATAACAAGGTTGGTTTCTAGTCTCCAATTCTCTCCCAGGTGTAATAAAGGACTCCTTGTTTAAGTGTGACTTGGGGCCAGTAGAGCCAGAACTTCCTCACTGCAGGACTCTCAAGCATCACTTCATCTTTGGTAGGGAGTGTCCCTGTTTCTTTCTATGTGTGAAGGGTAACAAGGACAGGATCTGCTTTCTGAATTGTTGCCAGACCAAAGGATTTGAGCCAGTTGACTTCTGGGCCCTCCACAGCTGGCTGATCTTCTGGTGCCAGGGTGTCTTGACCATGTGTGTGACTTTGGGACTCAATGCACATTGCTGCGACTGGCACAACATCATCAACATCGTTTTTGAATTTGACCCACTGTTCGTGAATTCTCCGGCATTACGCACACCCTTTACATGGCAGGCCTGACAGGCTGATCCCCCGCAAGGTGCGTTCGAAGTGTCGATG
This sequence comes from Leptonotus elevatus, assembly GCF_054856555.1. NCBI lineage: Eukaryota > Metazoa > Chordata > Actinopteri > Syngnathiformes > Syngnathidae > Leptonotus > Leptonotus elevatus. The sequence continues at coordinate 20,228,458 of NC_141251.1, forward strand.
ATCAATGTGTCCTGCAATTCACATTAGCCCGGTAACAGTCACATTTGTCCACATTTCCTCCTGGCAACCTTGACATGGCGTCCGCGTTTGTGTGTGCGTTTACCAGCTTGATGTCTACCAGCTCGATGTTCAATGTGGAAGTCATACTGGCTCAACTCTTCTATCCACCGAGCCTAGCTGTCCTTCAGGGCATTTGAACTGGAAGCTCTTGAAGGTTAGTGGGGGAGCTCCACTGCTGTATATCTTTGATGAGAGCTGGATTCGGTTTGACCCCTTCCCCACTCACGATGTGACCCAGGAAGAGGACTTCCTCTTGAAGCAGATTGCATTTGGATGGCTTTAGTTTTAGTCCATAACTTTGGAACCTCTGGAAGACCTGCTCAAGCCGGTTCAAGCTTTGGTCCACTCCATTGCAGAATAACGATGACATCGTCCAGGTAGATGAGAAGGGTTTTCCACTGACGGAATCTGAGGACGAGCTCCATTGCTCGTTGAAACGTGCTTGGCGCGTTACATAGTCCAAAGGGCATTCTAGTGTGTTCGGAAAGGCCCCATTTGGTGATGAACGCCGTCTTCTCGCGGTCTTTCCTATCCACTGCAATCTGCCAGTAACCAGACTGAAGATTGAGGGTAGAGAACATGGTTGCACCACCAACAACATCGAGACATTCTTCAATATGAGGTAGTGGATAAGCATCTTTGACAGTGAGACTGTTCAAACTACGGTAATCGACACACCACCTTACTCCTTCATCTTTTTTTGCGCACTAGCACCACTGGGGAGGCCCATTCAGATGTAGATAGGGTGATTACACCTGCTTCCAGCATGGCTTTAAGGTGTGCTTCCTCTTCACCTTGAACTCCAAGAGGAGTTATTCTCAATGGCTGGCGTACAGGCTTAGCGGACCCAGTGTCTATCTTGTGCGTAACAGCACACATGTAACCAAGGTCAGAGTCATTTTTGGCAACGATCGATTGATATGTGAGCAGTAGTTGAGTGAACCGCTGTTGTTGTTCTTCATTGAGAGCTTGCATGTAGCAGCAACCAGGCTTTGAAGGTGTTCAGGAATGTCATGGGTTGTTGCTACTCTTCCTACCACCAGTGATGTTGCATCGTCATCTGCATGGCTAGTCTCTGCAATTTTCTTTGGCACACATGGATGGAGGTTCAGGGCAAGCTTCAACAAGGACACCAAGACAGGCTCCTTTTGGTAGGGCGGTTGCTTTGGTTGAGAAATTGCACACTCTGACCGGCACCCTTTTTTCCATAGTGACCAGAACACTTCCAGATGTTATGTTGTCTGTCATGTGTAAAGGCTCGAGCACAGCCATGACTCCTGGCCTCGGGTCCTTCACTTCACCCCAAACGATGCATTTAGATGAAGCTGGTATGGTCCTGGCTTCTCCAAGGGTCACTCTAGCCATACAGTAGCCTTCATCAGATCCAATCCGAGAAGAACGGGATCTCTTATGGAAGCCAACATGCACTTCCCAGGCAATAGACTTGGATCCAATTTGGAAGGTCACTGTGAGTCCATGTTTGGCCTTCATGCCATCTCTAACACCTGTATTCAATAGGTAGGTCTGGTGTAGGTCTGCAGATACTGTTTTGTTCTTCAGGATACTTTGGTACAGTTCCTCTGATATTACGGTGTTTTGCGTGCCAGTGTCTGCCACAGCTTGAGTTTGAATGCCATTTATGGTTACAGGAATTTGTAAACTCTCATCTTTCTACTTGTTGCAGCCAACCTGCCGGCTTTGCAACTAGTGATCTGAGTCCACAGCTGAGCTGTCCAAACCTCAATATGTACGCAGCTGGAAATCTGCATGCTTGTCACTGTAATTATGTGCTGCCGCTGGGCTGGGCGATGTAGCACAGTCTTTCCGGAAATGTCCTGCTTCTCCACATTTGAAACATGGGCCTGCTACTCCACGATTTGGGCTGGGTGTTTGAGAACGTCCTCGGTTAGGGTGTTGCTGCTGGTAGATTTGTTTCCTTTTTGGTACAAGGCTTTGGGTTGCTTTGGGCCATTGGAGTCCTGTGTTTGCTGCCCGGATGTCTCCCACTTGCATCTGTAAATTATCCACTTAGTCGACAAGGGCCTTCACTTGGTCCATCAGTACAGCAAACTGGTCAACTGTGACATATTGGGGAGTCTGGACCCTGCAGGATACTCTCACCTATGTCTCCTTCGTCAACCCATGATATGTGCCTCGTCTTGTTCCTTATTTGAGCTTCGCGGCCCACTGTGGCTTTGAAATTATGCTCATGGGCCTCCACAAACTTTTGAGCTTCAACAAGGGAGTTTGGTTGACGATTCATGACTTCATAAGCCACCTTTCGGTTTTGTAAGCCTTTGAGGAAAACATCAGTTGCGAGCTGATCCTGGAGCTGGAGGCGTCGCACTCTGCAAATTCAGCTGATGTCTCTCGCCCTTGTCGGAGTTCCCCAAGCTATCTCCTTATTGTGGTCGGGGGGTCTGTTTTTCCAAAGCGTTGAGTGAGTTACTCTACTATGAGAATGTAATCCCTGTCTGTGCTAGTGAACAGACACACCGTATTGCAGCTCCTCTTAAACACATGCAGCCTGTCCACCCGTTCATTGGCACTCCACCCATATTTTCTGGCTTGACGGCTCCAGGTGGTGAAGTGGTACCGTCTCTTGCCTACGATGAAGGTTGGCATGGGTTCGCTTCCGCGCCTGGAGACCATGCTTGTATATATGCGTGTTTGTGTGAGTGAGTGCAAAATAAAATAAAATAAATGTGTTGGCTTGATGTTCAAATGGCATTAGAAAGGAGTCCCAGTCACTTCTATAAAATATGGCTAACTTTGGCCTCTGGCGTTCTGGCAACGCATTGAAGTAGGCTCCATCATTATTTAGCCTACTTTCATCACGGTAGGTATGCGTGTGTTGAGATTCATGCTCCCCATCTCGAATCTCTCTGCGCCTGCTGTACGGTTCAGGAATTGCAGCCCATCTCAATGGCAGCGAGCTTCGAGAGCGTTGATCTATTACCTCCAGTTCGGCTGCAAAAGGTCCACGATATCTTGGCCTAGTTCAAGAGGTGCGCTTGGTTAAGGTGCACGCCTTTCTCTCATAGACTTTATTGAGGTAATGTCCTCTCCAGCTTGTGCAGCAGTGAGTGATGATGGGGGTTGCTGTGCAGCTGGTTGTCCTGTTATGTGTGAAAGGACAGGGGCCAACATCATTTGATGCTTGTAGCCATTTTGGAGCAGTATCCACTTCTGCATTGCCACCTGCAGCGCCTTGTATTTCCTCAGTCATTTTTGTCGTCTTTTTATTTATTTATTTTGTTTCGTTTGGCACGTCCTTTTCATGCTCCTATTTGGAAGGAGCAGACCAGAAGTTGTGCACGGCGACGTTGCGGCAACTTGACTTCTTCAGAGCAATCACTTTTCAGGGTTTATACACGGCAGTGACGAGTTGTTGCTTAGATTCAAATTGTTAATCAACTCAGGATGCGTCGGGAACAGTCCTCTTGAATGGATTTACTCACAGATGTTTGTAGAAGATCCCACTTCCGACACCAGTTGTCGTGTTTTTACCTCCGGTGTGATGGCGCCGCGTGGGCAGACAGAATCACATGACAAAACGAGGGATCTTCTTACGTCACTTTACTGGTCTCCAGACGTTAGCCACAAGCTGATAGTCGTTTTGATGTCACACTGCTGGTTTGGCCTCTAGCTCGGGCACAGACAGCGTTCCAGCAATGTTCATGCAGTGAGCTGCGAGTACCATACAAACAGAACAACTAAACAACTAGTCTCGCGAAAAACTAAAACAAAAGATTAGCACACGGTCACAGGCTTATTAACGGTGTAACTGTACTACATTACTGTAGATTGGAAAGAATTTTGAAAAATAGTTAATATCAGTTGGTGGCATTTTTAATATGATATAATTGAGTAAGTGACACTCGTGCATATTGTAAATATGTTTGATAGCGCAGCACAGTGGAGGAGATAGTAAGCAGAAGAAACATGTTGAATTATTCAGTGAATTCCAACAGTCAACATCTCAGATGTTAATTCTGCCCCTCCCTCCCCCTAACCACCTCCCATTAATCATTTCTGTTTGTTTTTCCGGATGAGGAAATTCATATCCAGCGCATTCCCATTAAACGGCTAAGCATGTGTGATTATCTCCACTCCTCTCCCAATTGGCTGGAGGGCTTCTCTGCTCGTCTGCTCGCCGCTCATCAGCTAATCACGCGCCGTAAATCACCCGACGCCTGGCAATGGTGCCCTCAACGGGGGAAAAAAAACCTGAATGACACGGATGGGATTCATTGCAAGCGTGGGGATTGTAAACGTGTGGTCATAAATGATGGAACTGGACATTATCTTACCACAACAAATTACAACTTCTATAATCAACATACTGATTTAAAACGTTTCATTCACAGTAAGCTGCAATAGTATTAGTCGATTTTCACAGAGGAAAAAGAATATATGCCTGCGAGTACTGTCAAATTGTCTATCTGCATGTGTTGCACGTTTTTTTGAACCAATAACAAGCATCATCGAAGAATAAGAAATAAAGTGGTGAATATGCATGCCGATAATAGGGCCAGATTTACAATCAAAGTCAGTAAAGGCACCATCATTGTCTCTAAAAGATGATCCTGATTGATTATCTTGCGGTGTGAGGTGTGTTAAGAGGTTGTTGTTTTTTTGGGTGGGGAAGGGAGGTTCCACAAGCGGAGATATTAAACCAGGGTAATCACTCAGGATTATCATTTTGAAACAGCCGATAATCGGGTCTTTGGTCGGAAGTAGGGAACATCCTCAAATTTGGCCCAATTATCGGTTAGAGTTTTAAGACGTCCCCACTCAACAGGATAATTTTTCAGTGACACTTGATAATCCAGCCTTTGCTGACTTTGATTGTAAGGGGTAAAACATTTTTTTTTTCAATTCTGCTCAATAAGTGGTTTGAAAACTACAAAATATTACTTCTCTTATGAAAATATTGTATAAAAATCAAAACTGAGCGTAATTGAAAAACAAAAGACAATTTCTCATCCACTCTTTAAGTAGTACTGAGGCCTTATGTGCATCTCATTCGGAGAACAGAATTTATGCCTTTGTCAAGTAAATACCACAGTTACCACAAAAACGTCACATTTGCTTTAAAAAATGGATCTGTTTTCGAATTAATTACCTTGGCCAGTCAGTGGACAGACTTTACAGGCCGCGCTTACTCAGCACATTTTCACCTGTGCTGCTAAACCTTTAATCCAATTACAAAGCTAATCAAAAGGGGCCCCCCCAAAAAAGTCACATTAACACGTTTTTCATCCGAGGCGACAACGTAGCCTTTTTGTGTAAAGGTCGAGCTGGCCGAGGGCGCTAATTAGCACGGGACTGCGTCTCATCTCTAAAAACTGGCGGATGCTAACGAGGTTAACAAGAAGTCGGCAAACAGATGTGATGGACAGCGGAGAGTCTAATCACTCAATCGGGTTGGTTAATGTGATTGCAAATACAGACCAATTTGGGCCTAGCACACTTATGGGCTTGCATTTTGGCAGCAGTTGAAACCTTCAAGTTTCTGGAATGTTACCGTATGAAAAAATTCCCACGATTTTGTTTTGACACATTTTATGGAGTGATGATCATAATTTGGAGTGGTTTATTAAGACCCACTGTGAATAGCGAAAACTTGTTTTGTTTTTAATTGAACTAATGTACCTCACTGTATCTTAACTCATTCACTCCCAGCCATTTTCACTGAAGCAACACCCTTCGCTCAGGGCTGTTTTACTGGATTTTGACTGATTTTGCAAGGCCCACAGAATATTGTGTTCTATTGCTATAAAACATGGAACCTACTAAAAGAAAGATTAGAGTCTCTTCTTTCATCAGGGAAAAAAAAGAAGTATATTTGTATCTGTTTCCGTTTTGCAGTAATAGGCATTAGAATAGAGCTAAGTTTCATCAATATTCACAAACTTGTTGAAAACCCTGGGGAAAAGAGCTTTGATGCAACATGGCCCTGGTTGATCTCTTATACTCTGCTGCCACCTGCTGGACGTTTTTTGTAATGACTACCATTGCTTTAAGCGACCTCTTCAGGTCAGAGGCTACATCAAAGCCTTCTGTATGCTCTAGCATAAAACAAAAACAAAAATGTATAAATACATTTTTGGGACAATGGCAATATTTAACTCTTTTACTGCCAAAAACGTTAAATAACGTTTAGTAAAAACCCACGGAGGGGCGCCAAAGACGTTAAAATACGTTTTTTTGGGGGGGGGGGGACAGGTGGAGGAAAGCCTTGGGCAGCTGTGCTGAAAGTATCAAGCAGATCTAGTTAGTATAATGACTCGTTTTGGCCCCTAGATGGCAGCGATGACTCTCTTTGGACAAGATTGGGTGGGCGTCAGTAGAAGACGTGAGGCGGAGCTAGAGTGTTGATAGGACAATGGCTGATGAAGCAACAATGGCGACCGGTTGCAAGCAGCTCACGCTTGAGCATTTTTTTCAAAGACGGAAAGCATCGATCAATACTAAAAAGCGCATTGATGTCGACGATGATGATGATGGTGACTCCGAGCTTGACGCCGAAGTTGGAAGCGTTGACGCGCGGCTATAATCACGTCATAAAGCCTCACCGGCTAGCGATGCTAACGCCGGAAAACGCGGAGCACAACCGAGCACTTCTGCACAAGCGGACATTCGATCGGACGATGGAAAGTACCCCGAGTCCAATGCATCTTCATCGGAGGAGCGGGTACAGTCTTATTACGGAAAAGACACTGGTTCTGGACTACGATGCTACCATGAATGGAGTGGATAAGATGGATCAGAACATCTACCACCCGGTATAGGAACTAAAGGACATGAGGAAGCCAGACGTAACACCACCGTAACGTAACCGTAGCATGATCCTGATAGTAGACTTGATGGCAACACACACTGCAGTATATACTTGCTATTCCCCGGAAAAAACGGCCGGCAAGAAAGTGTAGCGTTTGCACGCGAAGAGGCAATCGCAGTGAAACTAATCTGTTGTGCAAATCCTGCTGCGTCTCCTTGCACGCAGGGGAGTGTTACACAAAAAGAAAAACTGTAGTTGAAACATCCACATAATTGTAAATAGTACCACAGTTGCACACATTTGTAAATAGTTTGCCAAATTGTTGTCAAATTGTTACACTGTTGAATGTAAATAAACGTATTTTGCTATCAAAAAACACTTTTTCATTCTTGGTGGTAGTGTTTTATAGAAGTAAAGCACTATTTAGGTGTTTGTGGCATCATTCATGGACAAAAAGAAGTGTAAAATTCACTAGAGTGCATGAAATTACATCGTTTCACTAAAAGCTTGATTTCTCCGTATTTTGGTCCAAAACAAGCGCATTTGGATGAAACTAACCATTTTTGTTGTTGATTACTGAAGAACGGAATAAGGTAGAAACAAACTTTTTTTTTCTGATGAAAGATGAGAGTTCAATCTTTCATTTGGTAGTATGTAGTATGGTAGTATGGTAGTGTGTTTCCATAGTCCAAACAGAAAATTTTCTGTGGACCTTGAAAGATCAGTCAAAATGCTTAAATCGGCTGGCACTCACAGCATCCCTTTTCTGAAAACGTCTGGCAGTCAAAGAGTTAAAATAGAACGTTTTTATATGTTTTTGGGAGCAAATTAGTTAATATATTTCACAATATAGCCTACATATTTAAATGCATATGTAGAAAAAATGTCCAGTCTTCAACTGCAAAGGGTTTGAACAATCCAAAAATATACACATAGTGATTTTTTTTTCCAGTGCAAAAGGCTCACATGCATAAAAATGACCATTCAAGGATGGCACAAACCAACATGAAGTGCAAGAACTCTCTCTCTCTCTTTTTTATTAAAAAAATCAACTCACTCAATTTGTTTATATTATTCAGGTGCTGTTTGTTCTGCATGTCATTCAAAATCCACAAAGAATTATTAGGCCTACTAATGTAATAGAGGGCAGTATAAGGTGCAAGCGAAACCAAACTATGTCTGCCACCTAGTGGTGAATGGCGATATTACAACTTAAGACCAGCAGTTGACCACTTCGATTGATGTGGTATAGGGACCAGGCCGGCCCGCCATGAGCGAAAATCTGACACAAATTAAATCTCACACCAATTGAAATGCATTTGAAATTTCAGTTAATTTTGTTTACTTATTTTGCGAAACTAAAAAATACTGAAGATGAAAAAAATTGCCGAACTGACCATGTAGCTCATAATGACTGCATGTTAATAATGCCATAAAATCTTGTGGTCCACGACAACATGTGATTATCACGCATGTTTCATTTCCTCAAGCCTCACCAGCAGCACATTGGAAATCCAACATCAACATGCTTGATTGTCATTCATCAGGCCATCGCTGAGCCTACATTTTGCTTTGTGCTTTCTTTTTAATATCTGACTCTTGTTTGCATATGTAATGCCATCTAAGCTCATTGTGCCGCTTCAGATTAATTTCGAGAGGGCCCGAGATGCTGCTTGAATTAGAAGTGAAGCAGATAAAGAGGCAGGAAAACAAAGCAAACGCACCACGGCACAACACAGAGGAGAGGAAGGGAGAGTATTATCACAAAAGTGTTTTAAAAAAAAGCTGGCAGGCGCCACCATACAAGAAGAAAAATAAGACAACGTGAACATGGCAAGGCATCAAATGCAGCTCATTGTTTCACGCAAAGCTTGGACACACTCACACTTTATTGCAAACATCTGATACTGGGGGAGAATAAATGCAAGCTTAAATTTGTTTTCATAAGTCAATAGCTGCAAGCGCAACTTAGTTTAAATAAGTGAAATAAGGCTAAAAGCAGAGCTAAGCAAGAATAATAATATATTGTATTCATTTCATTTAGTGTAGATTTTATTCAATGTAAATATATAATGTAGGGCACACAGAGAGAAATAACCATCCACACTCACAATCACACCTATGGATAAAGTGTTAAATTAACCTGCCATGCATGTCTTTGGAATGTGGGAGGAAAATGGAGTGTCATCAATATTACATTGGCAATATTACATCTGAAGAAAAAAAAAAAAAAAAAAAAGAAAAAAAAAAATATTACATTGGCAAATTAAAGCAATATTTTTTTTTTCAAAACTGAACTTAATTTTTATTAACTCTCTCAATACATATGATGTATCAATACATCATAGTCGCCGCGTACACATGACGTATCAAAACGTCATAAGCTTCTTTTTTTAATGCAAGAGTGTACAGGAGGGTCTCTCGCAGCTTCTGACTGAAGGATTAGGCTTGACTGCAATGTTATTTAAAAGAAACGGCCAGCAGGTGGCAGCAAGTATAGGATCAGCCAGTATCACGCAAGGATCTTTTTGTAGAAGAAGAGAAGCAAAAAGTGTCGATTGGAACTGGGAGCGTCGTGTAGGAGCACTGAGAGAGCAGCAGAGAGCCGCGGAGAAGAAGTAGAAAATAAGCGATCGGCAGAACAAAACAGTTAACCCTGGAGGTTGCTTTTTGGCTTAAAAAAAAGCATCCTCATCGGCTCATCAAAGCAAAACGGCGGCGATCGAGTTGCTGCACCTTCGAGCGATGATCCGCGGGGTTAACGGCTCGTTTTGCGGTCACGTCGACCCCTGGACGACTGGATGCTGCGGCAGAGCTGCAGTTCAACCAGTCAATTGTTTATTTTTATGTGCAATAAACTGTTATTTTGTTAACAAAAGCACTTTTTGTTGCACGAAAACATTATGTAGATGTTTGAGCTGTGACAAAATAAAAATAGTAGTGTTAAAGTCCAAAATGTGCTTCAAATGTTTGTTTTACAAAAAGCTCTTTCTAGATTTTTTTTTCTCTCAGGAATTGGAATTTCAACAAAACTTGCCTATATTCTAACACTGATAACTAAAGAACGGAAAAAGGTAGCTTTTTTATGATGAAAGAAGAGAGTCTAATCTTTTTTTTTGGTATGTTTATATAGCAATAGAACACAATATTCTGTGGGCCTTGCAAGATCAGTCAAAATCCAGTAAAGCGGCTGGTATTGAAAGGGGCTGCTCCAATGAAAATAGCTGGTATTCAATGAGTTGATATATTTGTGTAGTTTTTTTTAAATTCAATTTTGTTACTTTTTAAATGAAATTTATCTTATGAATTTATCAACTTCAGACCTTTTAAAAATATATTAATTCATTTCATTGTGTTTTTAATAATAAAATGAATTTTCTGTTTAATTAAATCATGACATGATTTATATATTTAGTTTGTATGAATTTAAAACTAACTAAATAAACCATTTCATAATGTCATTTAATTTAATAAAAAAAATTCAAGTGTGTTAAGTTAAATTATTTCATGTAATTTATCGTTTGCAGTCAACTTTAAATAAAATGTTGTTTTTTTTGCCCTGAGCACCTCCAAATGAAGTACTGAAGCAAGAGAAAGTATTTAGTGGAAAAAATTACTCAGGTACTAACTAACTGGAGAATAACTTATTTTTTTTAATCAAAGCATGAACATCAACTAGACAAAAATATAAGATACGAATGTGCAAATTAAAATATTGCTCAACAATATCACTTACTGAAACAATAATAAATGTAATCTTTATGAAATAATTTAAATGAAGGCCAATTCTGCCACAAGAAATGGTCTTAAATTAACTTTCTTTGATTATACTAGGAAGAGATTACAGCCGTTCACTTTGAAATCTTTAGCTGCTTTTCCACAAACAAGCCCAGGATCTTTGAGTTCTGGGTAAAGGGAGTTCTTGGTTGTAAAATTTCCGCTGGGAATTTATAATTGTGTTTCCACAGTGTCTTAGAGTTCTCTGTAATTAATTCAAATGAGTTTGATCACGTATGAGTTTGAGCCCATCCAATGTAAAAACTTCTTATAAAAAATACTCAAGTAAAATGTATATATTGCATTAAAACTACACTGACAAGTACAATTTATCCCCTCAAAATTACTTCCTGAAATTAATTTTAACACAACAAACGTAGTGCGTTAGCACTTCCTTCTAGAATAAACTCAATAAACCTTCCGGTGCGTGACGGTGAGGTTCAGAGCCTTAATCCCCTTTCACGCAGAGAAGACGTAAGTGCATACATGCAGTAAGAGTGCCATACATCAGGTTGAAAACAAGGTTAGCAGTGAAGGAGAACATCCTTCTCCTCGCGCCATTACGTGCCCACAGCGGCCTTGCGCAAAGAAACATGGCGGCCGATCAATTTGACACGTGTTTGTGTGCCATTGATTAATGACATAGTGGAGCTATTTTTAAACGCAACGAACAGCCGAATGAGCCTCGGATGTGAAAAAATGAACACACGTCACCGTAAACATGGCGGCTCATGACTTAGTAATGACGGCAAATTGAATCGGAAGGACGCAGAGAAGATTACGCTTGGAGGGGAGGAACATGCGTACGCGTGTGCGACTCCAGACGATTTGCACTAATGCATTTATAACCATTAGCCAGCAAAATCATCCATCACCCACAACCTATGCAAAATTAACAGCAGAAGTGTGTGTGTGTTTTTGTGTCCCCAGTAACAATGGCTTTTGATTGAGATAAAACCCTACTTTGAAACCTCAAGTTGTAACCCAAGCCTTTGCTTGAAACCCCAATCCTGTTGTGAAACCTTAATTTCAAATTCTAACCTTTACATTAAACCCATTTTGAAACCTTCAATTGAAGCCCCAACCTTTTTTTGAAACTCTAATTTGAAACCCTCCTTTGAAACCTTAATTTGAAATCCCAGCCTTTGCTTGAAACCCTACTTTGAAATCCCAAGCCTGAAACTTTAATTTGAAAACCTTCCCTTTGCCTTACACCCTAATTTGAAACTCTAGCCTTTGCTTGAAACTTTACTTTGAAACCCAGAACTTGATGTGAAACCTTAATTTGAAACTGTAATCTTTGCTTGAAATCCAAGTTTAAAACCTTAACATGGCATTCAATATTCAGCTTTAACCCTGGAGAACCCAAGATCATTTTTCTTCTTTGAAAAACTTTGAACCAATTACTGCTATGTCCAATGAACACCAAAATATCAAGTTTTCCCAATTTTAACCCTTTATTCTCTAATTTGGGATTAAGGCGAAATTTGACCCATTGGGATTTAGGAGTATAATTTTGAAGAACCATAATAACAAATACTGTCAATGCCAACTATTTAGAATTTAGGAAAATAAAATAAAAAAAAGATGATTTTGTTTGGATAGATTTCCAGCTCAACAAAACAGCATGTTGCCAGCCATCTTGTTATTGCCCCTTTGGCTCATGTCAGTTCAATATTGATACACTAGATGGCTCTATGATGAGGTCAGAAGTGGCACTCTGGACATTTGAAGTTCAATTTGTCAAAAAAAAAAAATTTGTCATTTGGGTAGCAGAATTAACAGGTGCAAAATTTAACCCTGTGGGTTCTCCAGGGTAAATTTTGAAATCCTACTGCTGCCATTCAACCTTGATTTTGAAACCCTAACCCTGATATTCATCCATAATTTTTAAACCTTATTGCTAACATTCAACTTTGATTTTGAAACCCTATAGGGTTTCAAAATTAAGCAATGGTGTACCATTGATATTCAACCTTAATTTCAAAAGCCTAACCCTGCCTTGAATCCCTACTGTACATTGAGCCCCTAACTTCCCTAATATGAAGCAAAGCTATCTGTAAACGGATCTTGTTCTCCATGAAACAAAATGTTGATTTCCTGAGAGTTTTTCCCCCCAGACTTTGTGTCTTCTTCCCTCGAACACCAACAAGCACATTTCCATATAGTTGTTTACAAGTCGAAACAAGCCTTTCCTCAGCAGCATCAACACTTGTCACTTTTCTTTTGTGTTTGTGTGTTGTGTTGGTCTGCAGTGGCAACTGGTTGGAGAGGCGGGGACAACGAAAGAAAAACACCCCCACTACAAATCAGCACAAATCTCCCGGCAGCTTTGTAACTTGCTTAGACAGCCATGAAAAGAGAAAAAAACAAAAAAAAAAGAATGTTTCTATTCTCCTCAAATGCTAATGTAGCCTCACAGCACATTTGTGTGTGTGTGTGTGTGTGAGGGTGTGTGTGTGTGTTTTCCCCCATTTTGCTGGCCTGTGATTGTAATTAGGGTTGCAAGATGTCCCCCTTTTCTTGTCAGGGTTAAAATGATGTGTCCACTGGCAAATGTGCTCATTTGCTGGCGTTGGAAGGCGTCTATCTGTGGATAATTAGACGCTCACATTCTCATCGCCAGCAAAATCCTCGCATAATAGGACGCAGGAAGACACACCAAGACCAGAGATTACTCACTGTGTGTGTGTGTGTGTGTGCGAGTGCATGTGTGTAGTGAGAGTTTAATCTACCTTCCATTCATGGTTTAACCTCATGGATTGGGTCATAGTTGGGCCAAATGGATTATTTGGGATGTTTCAGGTTGAAAAAGAGAGGTTAAACGCTGATAACATTATTAAAATACCTCAAATTGTTTGCACATCCACGAATGAAAAGCTGGATGAGTGAAAGCAAACCTGGCGTTACTGAAGAACAACTTGAAACTCAAATTGGGGGCTTGGAACTTTCATTTAAAACTTAACTCTGGTTTGAAACCTTAATTTAAAACCCTAATTTGACCATCCAAACCGGAGTAGAAAACTGTACATTGGAAAACTTAACTCTGGCTTGAAACCTTAATTTAAAACCCTAATTTGACCATCCAAACCGGAGTAGAAAACTGTACATTGGAAAAAAAACATGAAATCAATGACTTGAAACACTACTTTAAAACCCTAAACCAGACTTGAAACCCTAATTTGACACTATAACCAAGGCTTGAAACTACAAATTGATAAATCAACTTGAAACACTAACTTGATACCCTAATTTGAAAAACGTCTCAAAACCATAACCCAGGCTTGAAATTCTAATTTAAACACAAACTTGAAACACTAATCCTGACTTGACACCCTAATGTAAACCTGTAGCTCTTGTTTGAAACCCTAACATGAAGCATGTCTCAAAACTGTAACCCAAGCTTGAAATTCTAACTTGAACCCAAACTTGAAAACCAAACCCTGCTTGAAACCCTAGCCATTGATTAAAACCCTAACTTAGATTTCAAAAACTAATTTAAAAGTTAAATTAGTTGGCTTGAAATCGTAATTTGACATCGTATCACAGGCTTACAATCGCAAATTGATATCAAGCTTGAAACCCTACCCCAGGTTTGAAACACTAATAAGAAATCCCAATTTGAAACCATAACCCTGACTTGGATTACTAATTTGAAAAACAGCCCTCATTTGAAACCCTTGCTGACTTGAAACCTTAATTTAAAACGCTGTCCCTTGTTTGAAACCCTACTTTGATACCCCAACCCAGGCTTTAATTGTAATTTGAAACACTGACTTCAAACCATAACTGTCATATTTGTGCTCTCAGACTGTGTCCCTTGTGTTGCAACTGTCTGATGTAATCAGCAGCCTATGAGAGTCATCTGCAACCTATAAAGGCAACAGCGGAAGACGATTCATCTGCTTGCCTCCACAGCCCAATGAATGATAGTTGGCTACCTAGGTCCACGTCTCTTGATCCACGATCTCTTCTCGTTGTTTCTGGTCTAGTTTGCGCTGCCTCGTCTAGCCGTGAGTACGTTTCGCGCAGACCATTTAGTTATTGACTTACTGGGCATACCATGTTTAGCCCTGGCTGATGCAAGAGCCTTTGTTCTCTTTGTCATGTCACTGTTAGCTAGGTGTCAAACTCCGGTCCTGGAGGGCCGCAGTCCTGCAGGTTTTGGATGTTTCTGTTCTCCAACACAGCTGATATATGATCAGCTCATCAGCAAGCTCTGCATAAGCCTGATAATGATCCTGATGATTGGAATCAGCTTGTGTTGGAAACCTCCAAAACCTGCAAGACTGCGCCCCTCGAGGGCCGATTGCATCACCTTCAGTTGAAGCTTTGTTTTACAAATAAATGTCAAAACTATTATTTGTGTCTGCGTTTTTGGGATCCAACTCCTGAACATAACAATAACCCTGGCTTGAAACCATATTTGTGTAACCTAACCATGGTTTGAACCCCGAATTGAAACCAAACTTGAAACCCTGAAAAAGTGGCTTCAAATTGAAACACTTACTTGAAACTCTAATTTTAAACCAAACTTGAAACCCTAACCGTGGCTTTAAGCCCAAATTTGAAACCTAAACCTGTCTTTGTGTGTTTGTGCCGCAGGTGTTACTCAATTGGCCTCAAACAGTGCCTGATTCCAACTGTAATTCTGCCGTAAAAACATCGCCCCCCTGTGGAGACATTTATGCATCTGTTGCCCTTGCTTGTGCCTCCATCCCTCCGATTATAGTCTTCTTTATTCAGATAAGCTCTCAAGCGCCACCAGGTGATTTCTCAGCACTCCAGCTGGAATTGCGACGCCGTAGCTGAAAAACAGCTCTCATTACGCCAACTTTGCAGCAACGGCGGGTGCGAGAAAGAGTGGGGGGGAAAAAAAAGGCCAAACGACTTTCTTTGACTTCCTCTGTGGAGTGAAGAGCTCTTGACTGGAGCGTGCGGACGTGTCTCGGCATCCTAATCCACTCGTGATCCGTTTAGTTATCTTAAGCAAAAACACGACTCCATCCATTACTTTGGATTATGTTACATTTGCGTCTTGTCTAATGGAGGCGCTTCATCATGTGCAAAGTTAGAAGAAAGACATTCCACAAAGGAGCCTGTCCTCCAACGTTAAAGGAGTTGCAGTTATTGAATGAACTTGAACTCTTTACATACTTTCCGTGTTGAATTTGACCCATTTTGAAATTTGACAGCGATAAATATACAGACAGTGGAACCTGGGTTTTCATGTTGAATTGGTTCCAGAAAGTGTGACTAAAACCAAATTGTATGAAATCCAAAGCAACTTTTCACATAGGAAATGAAGTAAATCCAATTAATCTGTTACAGACACCCACAAATAGTAACAAACAATATATTTTATGGATAATAAACTATTGCTTTACATACAAAAAGAATGTGAGATGCATATAAATGAACATTTACCATCACTTTTACATTTACTGAAGACTGAAGAAAAAGTTTTGTATTACGATTCTCGCCTTTTTTTTAAGAAATCAACTTTCAGTTGCTTCCCAGTATCCTTGGACAATTCATACCAGCATCAGTGTTACCAGTCAAAAGTCAGAGTTTCACAATAAAAGCATGTCAATAAAATATAGGTCTCACTACACTTTATGGTGGTTTATTTCGCAGTCACACTCAACCTATTGTGTGCTTGTTTATTGAGTGTGACTAAATAAGTCACCATGTGAATGAACCTGTGTTATTGAAAATGTCTTATTATATACTGTTTAATTTTTAAGGTCTGATTTTTGGCAAGATGTGTTGCATTGATGTTGCCAACCGAGCAGACCGGTAGATGGTAGTGTTATTGTTTTGAGTTGTTATAAAAGCTTGCATTTTGGAATATGCTTGCCGTATAATGAGTCCTATACACAACTAACTAACCTATACCAATTCTGGGAAATGAATGGCTGAATCATATTTATTTGTGTGTGTGTGTGTGTGTGTGTGTGTGTGTGTGTGTGTGTGTGTGTGTGTGTGTGTGTGTGTGTGTGTGTGTGTGTGTGTGTGTGTGTGTGTGTGTGTGTGTGTGTGTGTGTGTGTGAAAACTGAGCAAATGTACAATAAAACCTGGGACAAAATTTAGGACACTGTTAAACAGCATATGAATAATCATACAGATTGTATACTTACTATAAAATAAAAATATCTGAAACTTTAAGGATTAATCATCGATATTTTAATGTTTAACAAGCTTTGAAAGGCTCTCTACTTTATAATTTGGCAATGATTATATTATGTTTTTGGAACATTCTCTGCATGCATGGAAAATGAATATTATGTAAAGGTTAATGAAATGTGTGTCAATGTAGAATAATCAAAAAAAATGGCTGCCCTCCTAACACTAATTTTAACGTCCATGTAACTGAATTAATTAAACGCCCCACACATCACTCTACAGGTAATATAGGTATCGGAAGTTTTAAACTTTTTTACAATATATAATATAACAATTAATCACATAATATGAATTTTAATTGTACAATTAGAAATGGTGTATATTTAGCAAAAACCACCCTCTCATCTCCGCCTTTCTTTTTAACGTTGAAGAACATGTTCAAGCTGCATTTTGCTCATCACTGGATTGACTCAATTTGCTCCTAGAAGACGAAGAAGGAGAAAATAAAGTGTCACCACCCACTGATTTCTTCTTTGCCGCCACCTCCTCGACCTCTTCCGCCTCTCCAGATAATAAGGCGCCACACTGGGCTCATTACGGCATCAAAGGAGGTCTGCATGCAAACACCCAGCTCGCCTTTGATTCCTGTTAACGCAAAACAAGAGGAAGAAAAATAGGACGTTTTATTCTACATTTGCAGCCCCAGTCGTCAATATTATCATTCCAACTGGCTTGTAGGGGGGATAATGAGCCCAAAATGACGGAACTAGTAGGAAAATAACACAAGTATAAGATGACAAGCACAAAAACGTCATACAAGAAAATAATAATCAATGAATTAAAAAAAAAAACAATTAAATAACTTCAAGAGGAAGAAGCCTAACTCAGCATTTGTCCATCATCACATCACCTTGCACAATCGAAATCAACACGAGAACCACAAACAAGCCTCAGTCGAAGACACGCATAGAGTAGAGAGTGGTGTGAAGGGCAAGGGAGTAATGAAACGTCTGAAAGGGAACACAAGACACATGAGGCCCAGCCAGATAAGTGCAGAAGATGAATAAAGAGGAAGAATACATGTTTAAGCAGAGCAGAGTGCTTTTCTATTGAGGAGATGAGCCCACACGCACACACAGAGCGCCTGAGGCTGTTATGACTGCATGACTTAGCAGGACCTTGAGCATATGGACCAGGAAAATGTGGTGGGAAGTAATAAAGTACAAATACTCCGTAATTGTAAATTTTTGCATGTTTCTTCTTATGACCGCTTTTACTCCCTACATTTGAAAACATTCATTAAAGTAGACGTCAATTACCAATTTGGTAGTCATGACAACCAAGAAGCATCATTAAGACACTAAATGGACGCTTGGTTTTGAGAACAGGGTTTCAAGCCATGGTTAGGGTTTTAAATTGAGTTTTAAGGCTTGGGTTACCGTTTTAAGTTAGGGTTATTAAACAGGGTTAGAGTATCGAATTATGGTTTCAAATGAGGGTTTAAAGCCTGGTTTAGGGCTTAAAATTAGGGTTACTAGACAGGGTTACAATGCCAAGTGAAAGTTTCAAATTAGGGTTTAACGAGTGGGTTATGGTTTCAAATTATTATTATTATTATTATTAAATAGGGTTGGGGTTTTAAATGATGGTTTCAAGCTATGGTTAGGGTGTCAAGTTATGGTTTCAAATTGGGGTTTAAATTCTGGTGTAGGGTTCCAAATTAGGGTTATTAGACAGGGTTAGGGTGTCAAGTGAAGGTTTGAAATTGGGATCTGGCTTAGGGTTTCAAATTACAGTTTTTAAATTGGGTTACGGTGTCAAGTGATGTTTTCAAATTAGTGTGAAATGACTGAGTTCCGTTTTCAAATTAGTGTGAAATGACTGAGTTACGTTTTCAAATTAGTACTACTAAACAGGGTTAGTGTTTTAATTGATGGTTTCAAGACACGGTTAGGGTTTCAAATTGGGGTTTGAAAGTAGGGTTTTAATTTTGTCAATAATCCATTTGTATCATTTATATCAAACTTATATTCAATTTTAGAGGTTCCACTGAATTCTATAAAAAAGCG
This sequence comes from Leptonotus elevatus, assembly GCF_054856555.1. NCBI lineage: Eukaryota > Metazoa > Chordata > Actinopteri > Syngnathiformes > Syngnathidae > Leptonotus > Leptonotus elevatus. The sequence goes on from NC_141251.1 coordinate 20,247,278, forward strand.
GAGTTGATCTTGTTTGTTTTTTTATTAAACTATTTAATCAGCATTTTATTATTTTCTAGGAATTTTTTTATTGAAAATAATATTTTTTTACTGAAGTTCATATTTAGTTTTATTTGTACAATAAGCAAAACATTTGCAGACAATTCTGTTCAATAGGAAAACGTTGCTTTTAATAATTTGTTAATTTACCACTGTACAAAATAATATTTTATGATGTTTGATTATATTTACAGTATCAATTTAAAAAAAATTGTATTTTGAGTGACTTTAGAAAAAGTCTTCAAATTTTAGATTGAAAGAGTGAAACGGTATGCTATGGTGTCAAATGTCAAGATAGGTCAACTTTGAGCCAAACAGTCTGCAAGAGATGAGGATTTCCATCATGTGGTTGTGCCGTTCTGCTTTTCAAACTATACAGGGGGACGTCATTAGAGGGGCTGGGCTGTTCCATCCCAAGGTGTTATTGCACATGGCCGAGATTGATGGCACGCGTTGCGCTTCCGTCTTTTTCGTCACATCTCCTCCGCCTGCCTGCCGCATCCAAATTACAGCTGAGGTAAAGCAAAGGCAATGGGGTCAGCGTGTAATCTGCTCCCGCGTAATCACGCTCATGAATAATAGAACGGCGGTGGCGGCGGGGTAATCATAATGCAAGTGTGCTGATAGCTACTTGGATGGTGATCAATTATGAGCAAAAGGCACAACAAACGCTATTTTCCAGAGGGAAGGACGAAGTTACATATGTGCAAGTCACAAATAAGTCTCAAGTCTTAACCTTTACATTTCAAAAAGGTTACTGTGGCACACATCAAGCAAGTCAAGTCATACAATCTTGTCTTCAGATAACCTGGAGTGATACTTTTTAAAAGATACAATTGTTTGTTTGTTTTTACTGAATACATTTTATTTTTTTACTTGTTATGACACAAAACTAGCATACTAGGCCTGGGGGAAAAAAAGTCGACCAGCTCGTTTGTGTCGGCCATAAAAATTGGTCGACATTAAAACTGTATGCCTCAAAACTATAATTAATCACTTTCAAACCTTTATGATAACTGGATAAAATGTTCTGTGTTTATGCACAGGCGTTTGTTTTCCCTGAGCAATCAATTGAATAATCGATTCCAAAAAGATTAGTTATTGACAGCCCTAATATTTACCTTAAAAATAGAGTTCCAAATTAGGGTTAGGGTTTCAAAGAAGAGATTGGGCTTCAAATTAGGGTTCCAAGATAAAGTTAGGGTGTGACATTTAAGCAGTATAAGAAAAAGTTTCAAATTAGAGTTTCAGGTTATGGTTAGGGATTCAAAAAAGGGTTAAGGTTTCAAAGAAAAGATTGTGTTTCAAATTAGGGTTACAAAGATAAATTAGGGTGCCAAATTAGGACAGCAAGCCAGGGTTATGGTTTCAGATTAGGTTTGCAAACCAGGATTAGGGTTTAAAATTCAATTTCAATGCTAAATTATCAAATTTGTGCATTAAGACAGTGTTATGATTTTAAAGTAGGGTTTAAAATGAGGTGTCAAAAAGTTTGGATTTGAAATTAGGGTTTTAAAGCAGCGTTCTAGTAGCCGGTCATAGTGTGTAGTCAAGTTTAGATTCAAACAAAATGTGTCCTGTCTCGTTCTCACTTTTGTCTTTTGTCATGTTGCCATGTCTGCTTTTATTTTGTAGCAATTGTTTCCTTTTATTTCAGAAACTTTACTTCCTATTTCATGTTTGTTTTTGTATCCAGTTTTGCTGAGAAATGTGTTTGTATTGTTGGTAGTTTTTTGCCTTGCAGTGATTTTTGTTTGTAATTTAAAGATCACTGTTGATTATTTAATAAGTCTACTATTCATTTTTAAATTTGTGAGTCATGCTTTTGAGGCCTTTTTGGTATCCTTGTCAAAATGACCACTGAAGGCATTATTTTATTAGTGGATTACTCCATTATTTGCTGTGACTAATAATAATCTGATTATCATGAGTAACAATCAGCAAAGTGCTTTAGGAGAAACTGTGACTGTGAGTGTGACTGTGGAGCCGGCACATGATTGAGCCTATGAGAAAACGTTCTCAAGGACAGCCTGAGCTCCAACAAGACTCCCTCTCTCCCTCCCTCACTTACGCTCGGAGAAAAAGAATTGCCAATGAAAACTAAACAAAAATAATTTCGTCAATAGACATTTTTCACCAGACTAAAACTAGACTAGACTAAAACCCTCATTAATAAACAATAACTTTCGTTGACTAATTAAGACGAGATGAAAATGTAATGTAATGTCATAAAAACTGGACTAAAATATATAGACATTTTAGTTCATGAACAAAAAACGAGATGCAAATGATTGATTTTGTAAAATCTTGTCGTTGCTAATCTGTCACTGTGACACTGTCATGTGACACATAGTCACCTTTCAAATCTGCAGTTCGCGAGAGCAACATAGGACAGACAGGAGGTGGATTCATGGTGAAAGGTTAAAAAGTTAATTATTTTTAATGTAACATAGTCCAACAACGGCTAATTTATTAGCTCATAGCATGGAGCCAGAGTAGCCACTTGTTACAGAGGATATACTGTGGAACGGTAGTCAGCCATTGTTTTGAAGAAGCTGGACTGGGAGAATCTTGCTTTGAGTCAAAGTCAAGCACTTGGCTTGAAGGTGGATGAACCTGGCAGGAGGAGTGAGGCTCTCCAGTTATAAGATAATAAGGACATTTCCGGAATGACTTCCATGTCATGTAGTTTATGAATATATGAACACAAATCCCAAATTGTGCTCAAAGTGTCAGACGTGTACATTAATTCCAGTGGAATGGAGGGCATGGTGCATGTTGATCACCACAGTGCTGGTGTCACCACTGAGGATGTCCACCTCCACATCTGGCGTTTTCAGACGTGCGTCACGGAGAGCGAAGGAGGCTGGTAATTCAGCAGGTGAGGGTGGAGGCTAATGGAATCCTGGGCAGGAAATGAAGCCTTTGGAAAGTGAGTGACAGCATGACTGACAGCTACATTAGAGCGGACGACGACCAGAGCTGAGAGGCAAGAGGAGATGAAATGAGATGAGGGATGGACACGCAAGACAGATAGAAGAGAGAAAAAGTCGACAGTGGGAGATAGATGCTTCGCTCAACTTCTCAACTTTCAATCAAAATTCTATATCATATATACTCCTGGTCACAATATGAAGGTATAACTCCAGATTTAACAACCTGAAAAAGTTGGTGAAGCCCTATTACTTGTGCTACAACACACCAAAAGTAGAGAGAAGTAGATACTGTCATGATTTTGTAGTCGTGTTTGTGGCAAAAGGACCCAAGTGCGGAGAAGAAGTGAGAAAAAGCAGGATAAAGCTTAACAACCCCCCCCCCCCAAAAAAAAAAAAGACGAGGCACTGTAGGAACCAAAACAGTAAATTAATATGAAATATCAAACAATATTTATTTTTTTGTTGCCTGTCAAAACTCAAATTCAATAGCATAATTTACATATATTAAATTATTATTACGATATATTTGGTCACGAGATCCTCGAAGATGACGCCATTCTCCGAGACGCGCTCTCAGCCAGATCCTTCACCACTGCGCCTGCCGTCGGTAAGTTAGTCGCTCCCTTTTTATTTGAGTCTCACTCACAGTAAACAAAAGCCAAGGTCATAGAGTGCACTAAGGACGCGGGGGACTCAGATAGTTTCATAAAGACCACAATCCTTTCCATCCACTTTCGCCACGGCAAAAATCTCAGGTAAAACTAATGTTGCTCTCCCATCCCGCTACAACTACTGATGCTTTTAAGGTACACAGAAAATTTCGTAATTTGTACTTCTGAACAGCACTGTAAAAAATGTACACTGCACGCTCCTGTTTTGACTAGTGAGGTCACATATAACATATTATTGTCAAGACATTTTGAAGGTTGACTTGCACTATAAGTCACATCTGATATCTTGTGGGGTATGCTAAAAGTGCATTAAGCTTTTTGGTCTGTTGAGTTTGAGAAGCGAGTTGCTTACATTTACTTTTCTATCTATGTACATTACAGAGTTAAAGATATTAAAAAGTTAATGAAACACGTGTATTTTTTTTACACCCTCCCCCATTGAGTATTGCTAAAAATGGGATTGAGAAATGGTCATCAGAATCCCTAAATTCTTATCAATTTCCTTCTCTTCACAACTCACTGCCACAAAAAATATAAACAAACCCTATTTACTGTATAACGATTTAAGCCTACATCAGGGGTGCTCAAGTTCGGTCCTCGAGAGCCCCTATCCAGCTTTCCATGTTTCCCTCCTGCAGCACAGCTGAATCTAATGATCAGCTAACCAGCAAGCTTTGCAGAAGCCTGATAACGATCCTATCCTGATCATGAATCAGGTGTGTTAGTGAAGAGAAACATGGAAAACAGGCTAGACAAGGGCTCTTGAGGACCGAACTTGAGCACCCCTGGCCTACATCATCTAACAGACCGTCTGAGACGCAAGACGCACCATTACCCACAACCTCGAGTCTCTTCCAAGCTCTTTAAGCTTCTTCTAGACCCGGCAGAGTCGGCGCACCCCAATCTCCGACGTCACAACCCGTACAACCCCGTGTTTTAAAGCCACTAAAAGGTATCATTCCTAGTGATCCATGACCAAAATGTGATTTTCTGGTGTACACTATTACTGCAGTGACACGGTTGCCCTGCAACAGATGGAAGGAGCATGACAGTCACTCAGAAGTCTGTTGTCGTCCTGATTGGGTTTTGATTGTTTGATCTCCGCAACATGACAGCGGAAGCCAGAACAGAACACTTGCTACTGTAATCCCACCTCTGAGAAAAGCGTGCTTTTGAGGAATAATGTGGTCAGATTAACCGTCATCCTCTGAGCGTGATGGATTTTATTTGTAGCTTTAACAGGATCCAGAAAGCCAGTGCGACCAAAATGATAATCCTGATGTTTATCACATACTAGGAACGTTTATCTTCATTCCATGCTTATTGTGTTCCATTTCACACTGTATTTTTGTGGGGCGAAATTTTTCATAAAAAGCCAGTTTCTTTTCATTTGCCTGTTAATTAGGAGGTGTTTTAGCATCCCTCGCCGATTTAAAAAACAAGCGTTTTCTCATTCCGCAGGCGAGCGCGCTCTCTCCAGACGTGGCGACAAATTAGGAAAAGCGAGCGAACAAAATTGGACACACTTGACCTGAATGTACGAGCAAAAAGATCAGAATCCTAGTCACGTTCGGTCCAACATGACGAGAATCCATCTTGATTCAAGCGAGACGAAAAGCGAGATGTTTTATTATGCCGCATTTGTTTGCCGAGCAAATATGGAAGCGGAGGCTTCATGTGCATTTCAAAGGTGTGTTGATGTGCGGAAGCTCGAGCAGGTAACTTGACACCGCAGACGTGTCACTAAAGAGTTTGGGGGTCGGGGGAGTTGGGGGGAAAAGTGTGGAAAAGAGCAGGCACGATCAGATCAGCAAGTTGAAGAGGATGTAAGGCTTGCTTGACAGTAAAGTTTATGAGAGAATGAGCTAGTGCAAGAGGGAGTTTTGTTCACATTTTTTAAATATATATATCGTGCCACATCAAGTTATAGTATTTTTACAAAAATCTATTTTGCTTGAAATATACTTAATAAACACTGTTTTGACAGGATGGATAATAATTTTTGCACTTAAAGACACATTATTATTTTTTTGCGTCTGTCTCCGATGCCCCTAATGCGGCGTACACATATACCGGACCAATAATGGGGTATATGCCACGGAGGAGGCGGAACTTCCGACTTCCTGGTTTTCACACATCAGCTTTGTTTCCATTACCTGTGTGTTTGCGACGTGTGGGCCGCGTCCCAGTTCTTGCGCATCCGTCTTTGTGCCCCTTGGTTGCGCGTTCCGTTCGACGGGTGCAAGTGTGTAGTGCACTAGTGTGTCTGTCTCAGTTGTCAGTTGGGGGACGCAGGGGTGGGGGGGGGGGAGTGTTGGAACGCGGCCATTAGTGGCCGGAAATTACGCTGATGTGTGAAACCCGGAAGTCGGAAGTCCGTGGCATCTACCCCATTGGACCAGTGTGAGCATTTTCACAAAAGACCCAACTATCGCATTGAGCCAGGCTAAATCATTGTACAGTAAACAAAACATTTTATTTAAAGAACGCTAACAACAACCGCAACTGGAAAAAAGTGCTGCACATATGATTGAATTTAAAAATAAACAACAATATATAATAATAAATGAAAAAACACCTAAGAAATAAATACATTACAAGGAAATTGCATTGCAAACATGGGCACGGAACGCATTAAGCTCGCAAGTCAAGGTACCACGATTAGGATGGATAGATGGATGGATAGATTTGGGTCGGTCTGTCTGTCTGTCTGTATGTCCGTCCATCTGTCTAAACTGTGAGGTGTGGTTGCTTTCAGTGACAGTTCGAAAACAGCATATGGCTTTCTTTCAATCAATCCATCCATCCATCCATCCATCCATCCATCCATCCATCCATCCATCCATCCATCCATCCATCCATCCATCCATCCATCCATCGCCTACATGCTTTTTAATTACACAAGGATGTTTGCTATTTATAGCAAATAGCAGGGACACATTGTATACAGAATATATATTGTGGTGATATTTATTTTTATGTTGTCTTCATGAGCATACTCGGTACTGGAGTATTCTTAAACTAATCCAAAGTAATCACGTTACATTACTTAATATTATGGTACTTGGATTACATACCTAACTAAATTTTTTAGAAGGTACCTTGTAACTGTAACGGAATACATTTTAAAAGTAACCCTCTCAACCCTGATAGATATAGTATCTTGTACCTCTGTGCCTAAGGAGCAACAGTTTTGCTCATAGGTTTACATAAACAACTATGTTGAACTGAGGAGGAGAGCTTTAATTAATCAGGCCATTGCCTTGTCTAATAGAAAAGTGTTTCGCCGCCATCTTGTGACATCTACAGGCAATCATGAAACCTTTTTTGGAGGTGTTAATTGCTCGTAGATTTTCACTGTTCACAGCATGGTCAGAGGCTTCCCTGTACCTCTCCAACCTTGCTGATCAAGTATGAGCATTCGTATCTTTGCGTAGGCAGAATTCTTAAGAGTCAAAATGCGTATTTTCTTCTGATGTGACTTTGATGTTTGTTGTTTTCAATTACTGCCGTTGCCATTTTTCTATCTTGGGCTTGTCTTGAAACTCTACCTCCTCTTTGTCAAGATTACACACGTCGTCTGTTTGCCGTCTTCGCTGAGCTTATTCCAAACGTAAACATTGTTTTATCAGAGCTCGCCTTCTCCTCCTCCTGCCATCTTCCTCGTTTTCCTCACGCTTTGGTAAATACGACTTTGAGGTTAGATGAGCCAGCATTGTTCTTCCTCACCTCGGGGTTGTCAAATTCTCACTTTTATTTTACTTTGTGCTTGTTCTCCCTTCATGTCGAAAATATCGTTTTTAGAAGGTGTTTTTTTTTCCCTTTTCTTGTTCTTTGGCCACACGCTGCTCGGCTGACAGCTCGGGTCAAGTGGAGCGACCCGTTTCGCATCACTAATGCCGATTGGGGGGAATTACAGTTAAATTATGCTCGCCGTGGGAGGGTTGAGGGGGGAGCAGACGTGACACACCCACATCAAACTCCTCAAGGTCGTTTGAGGCATTCACCCACTAAGTAGTTTGTTAGCCTACTTCTCAGAGTCACACAATTTGGGGCTATTTTTTGTGTTTGTTGTACGCTTTGGTTCGATTTGGTTTGGTACACATTCTAATGTTTCCACTAGGGCCGTAATTAATGATTATTTTAATAATCATTTATCTGTCCATTAATCGATGAATCCTATTTAAAAAAAACTATTTTTGAACTTCCATCCTTCACTCAAAAACAGGACTAATTCAAATTGACAGTGCAGTAAATAAATAAATACATAAATAAATAAATAAATCAGCCAATCATTCTAAGGATTTGGGCAATTTTCAAAGCATTTTTCTATTAATGTGATAATCGATTAGTTGTCGATTAATCGTTGCACCTTTTGTTTCCATTCTACATATTACTCAAATATTCAACCAGAACCATCCTACTTTTCATGACCTCTTCATTGGGGTGCTGGTTGCACTCTCTCATTTTACCAGGGTAAAAAAAAAAAAAAAAGTTTGATTCTACCAAGCAGTAGAAGAAAGGTGTTTAATAAAATTAAGTCTACTCACAAACGGAGCTGATCTCATATCTAAAATGTTTGGTACATACAGATTGAGAGAGAGCAAGAGCGATGGATAGCACAAAAACATTGTATAAACAGCGTAACAGTGTACCAATCCTTCTATATGTTTACAATAAACAAATCATGTAAACTTACAAACTTATCATCTCATAATAGACATCAATAATCATGCTCAAAGATGTATAATATAAAATTAAACTACAGCTGTTGCTTTCTGTAGGTGTAAAAAACAGGATTACAACAGATGACATTCAATCATTTTCAACACAAACTAGGCGATGCTGAAATACAGTACTTCTGTTTTCGAAACAGTGTTCTGTTCTTCTTCTTTCAAGTTTACACCTTGTAAAACACATAAGTGTACCTTTATTGAATTACACATAATATAAATGAGAATTAGATCAAAATAGTGCTATATATGAAATACCAGAACCGCAAACCTGAAAATAGCAATTAATTAGCATTTTAACATTCTTACCAGCCTTAAAAATGAAAAAAAAACTGTGAAAATAAAAACACATTATATTATTTTGCTGTTTTTAGGGCCTAGAACTGATGGATTGTGGAGTTGCGATCATGTCACAGAATTCAACTGATAAAGGTACTGCTGTATACTACATGTGACTGCCTTTCATATAATGTGATATTGATCCAAGGTAGTTAGTGAAGCTGTGACATTTGAACAGAGCTCAGTGACACGACATGTTTAACGTGATCGGGGGCTTGATGAGGTTATTGATCCACCCCGGCCCGCCTTGTCTCTCACGCTGCCAAATCGTCACTTCCACGCACCACCGTGACCGAAATAGACCAACAAAGAGACATGTGAAGTCCCCCTAGGGGAAGATGGGACGACGCGGTGAAGACGATCACAACGCATCCGTGTCACAAACCACCGCTTCCACAACTCTCGCTCGCTTTTTGTGGAGTGTCTGCTTCAGTGCAGCTACTCCCTAGTCTGCCACCTTTTGTTTGCCTGTCATAACTGTCTCCTTTCATCACACCGCATCACTGCCGCTTCCGAGTGTATGAAAGGAAAAGTCAAGTCGAACATGTTTAGGGAAACATGGAGGCACTTCAACCCAAATTGGCACAATAAATTGTTGTCATAAGTGTCATAAATAAATATCTCCAGTATGAGAAGGCCACAGGATTAAAGGAGACATGCACTCAAATAACCTTAAAGGAGCCACATGCTGCTTCACTAATTCCAATACACTCGGTTTGAGGCGTTCACCTAAATCTTTATTTGAATCCATCGGGGAGTCGCACCTTTGTGAATGTAGGCAAATTAAAACGCTCACCGGCGCAAGTAAATATAGAATCGTATAACCCAGAATCCTCATTAAAATATTCAAGGACGTTTATTGTTAAGGGACGTGAATAATCGTCTCCTCACCTGGAGCGCCTCCAGGGGAACGTCTGAGTTTGGAATTACCTCGGACAGATATTTCCTTTGAAATGGGAGAAGCTACTAATGAAGAACAATCATGGAAAATAAATCAGATGGTATCTTTTGGACGTAATGTGTGGTTTTGTAAGCCAGCTAAGAAAATGACATTTCCTCACGTGGGTGGCAAATGTGAAAACTTTTCATCTGCTGTGACGTTTCCCGAAAAATTCAATCTGTGGGAATGTTCACGAATGCAAGACATGTTGATATTATCTTGTCTTTACAAATGACTTGTGAGGACAAGAGATGACAACACAAAGCTGCATTTAGCCCTTAAGACGATGACATGATGATTGATGTCGTTGCTGAAAAGGACACAACAACATGGAAACATTGCAAGAATTCGAGGAGCTCCGAGCTTTAGGGGGTTCTTTACCTTGGCTTGAAACCATACACTTGTTTTGACCATAACTATAACCAACCATCGCCTTGTTTTGAAATCATAGTCCTATCTTGAAACCTTATCTATGGCTTGAAAGCACTCTTAATTTGAAATTTTAAGCCATTGAGGAAACTCCGATCCTGTCTTGAAACCCTACTTTGAAACCATAACCATAGCCTGAAGCCTTATTTGGAAACCATAACATCTTAACACCCTGGCCCAAACCTAGTCTCATTTTTTTTTTTTAAACGACCCTAACTTCAAACCCCAAATTGAATCTCTAACCCTGTCTTTAAATTTTTAATTTAAATCCTAAACCTTGTTTGAAACCCTAACGTTTTTTTACACCATACTTTGAATCCTTCCTGAAAGCTTGACAACCGAGTTTGGGACCATAACGCTGGATTGAACTATACATTTTGAAACTTTACAATCTTGCAGGGATCCTTTGAAACCCCGTTGACAATTGTGCCTTCATTTGTAGCAAATACATCCAGAAAGAGACTAATCTTGATAAAGACACAAAAATGCCCTTGGAAACTCAATTTTAGCATGCTGTTCATATCATTCACTAATAATTTACTCTTCACGGCTTACAATTTTCTGCCAATGTGCAAAAATACTTAAAACATGTCATTTTTGTCACCAATTGCTCCCAGTGGAACCTGTTTTTCATCATCTTTTACATCTCTCTGCCTCTAATCCTCAGCGCGCTCGCATTTAAGTCATAATTACAAGAATCTGCATCTTGTGTGTAATCTAATTTCATGTACACGGCAGGAGATTTCTTCCTCCTGTCAACAACGGGGGAATTAAACCCTCGTGATGCACTAAGCCACTCTCTAAAATCAAATGTTGTCGAGTTCGGAGGACATCATCTGGGTCTGATTATCTCCTTCGTTCCAATCAGACAGCCGGCGCATTCAATTATGTGTTTGTCCCGTAAAAGGCGGAACTTTACAACACGTTCTTATGAGGCATAGATGGGGTCAAGTCTCAAGTAAGTCTTATGTCTTAAACCGTCAAGTCTCAAGCAAGTCCTAAGGAGTTTTGTTTTGGAGTCTTGTGTCATTCGGTTAGGATTTTGCTTCAAATGTGTAAATTCCTGATTTATTCCTATGGAAAGTTTTCAACTTTAAAAGTTTCCGGAATTTGACAACTCATACTCACAGGTTATCTCAAGTCAAGTCAAATCCAAGTCACACAAATCTAAGTCTAAAGTAAGTCTCAAGCCAATCCCACATCATTTTGTCTTGGGCAAGCCAAGCCAAATCAAGTCAAATCCCAAGTCTTACCCTTGAAGTCTAAAGAATGTCACAATTTGTTTTGTCTTGGGCGAGTCTAATCAAGCCACAGACATGGGATCAAGTCACAGACGTGGAGATCTCATGTAAGTTTCAAGTCTTTTAGCTTTCAAGTCTGAAGAAAGTCCCAAATCATCTTGTCTATCGGCAGTTCCCAGACAGTAATCTCAAGTCACATCCCAAATGATTTGGGAAATACTATCTGCAAGTCATGTGTAAATCTCAAGTCTTAAACTTGAAGTCTGAAGCAAGTCGCAAGTCATTTTGTTGTTGTGCAATTCTAGTCAAGTCCCAAGACATCCAAGTCGAGTCTGAATTCACTTTGTTTTTGTAAAGTCAATTCATAAGCCATCAAAGCATGTAACCCAAGTCAACCAGAGTCAGCTCGGGTCCCCATCTTTGCTCTGTACACCCAGAAGCTTTTCGTATGTCACTGTCTCCTCCCGTAGTGAAAGTTTCGCCGTCAGCAGAGGAAAGTTAAAATGAACTTCTAGCAGATACGCATCTGCCGTGTCAGAGGGGCCGCCGCTGCCAAGGAACAAAATGGACTGATATTATCAGCACTATATTACAGATGTATTGAAGGACTCGGAGGAACTATTCTAAGCCACAATGGGGAGAATTAAAATATGCGTATGGTATTATCGTCACGGATATTACAAGTTGGGTGACGAGGAGGGGCTCTCGAAATGTGATGCATGGTGTTTCTATTTTGGGATCGTGTGACAAAAGAGATGTAAAAAGTGTGTTTGGATGTTTGTGTGCAAAATACACACTCAAGGGATTTACAAGTGATGGGCAGTCAGAAGCAAAGACATCTTAAACCTAAATTCTTATGTTTGTTCCATTAAATTGTAGTTGTCTTTGCACTGTTTGCATTATGTTACTTTTTTTTTCGCCCTCCAACCAGATTTCAGCCTGCATGTTGATATGTGAATCTAATCTGCCCAGGGCGTTCAAAATCAGTAGTGAAAACCAATGTTACTTCAGCTATAATCACAACAGGACTGCTACCAACTTCATCTGTAATGATTTACATGCAGAAATACATTTAAGAATCAGCATCTCTGGTAAGTATGATGTATTTTGTGAATTTATTTTATGTCAATAAATATTGTGAACAGCTCCAATTGTTTTACCTGGCACGGTTCTGTCTACTGTATTGATGGTTTCTATAATAGAGACGTGATCCCATTAAAGGGTGGAGTAAATCGAATAAGTGCCCTCCCCACTGAAGGCCCAGGTACCAAATTGAAACAGTAGAGTGGCAGTTTATGTTGTTCTTTCACAATGTTGCACTGACATCTAGTGGCTGCAGTTGGACTGTCAGAAGGAATCTTTGGGTACAAGCTCACTGAAACACCAACAACAAATTAAGTAATCATAAGGATTATCAGTGTACACCAGCATCGTTAGTATAGGTCAATTTAGGCATAGTAAACTTTAGGACAGCTTGTTCTATTAGGAATAAGAATGGATCCTGATTAAATTGAGTTTGAATTTACTGTTCAGGTTTGTTTTGGTAAAGTGATGGGCAGTAATTAACATGTAAATCAAATATCATTCTACCATTCATTGTTTTTAGATAGATACCTTGTATTTATAGCCTGCTACCTAGCAATCATATAGTTAACTCGATATTAGTCAGCTGATGAATAGATTCAGTTTTACTGATAATAATAAAAATTGTAGAAATAATATGAGTTCAAATAATTAGACTATAAATATTATGGACTAAATGCAACATCTTTACCTTCAGTTGTTTTTTTGTTAGTCTGTTATTGTTATGAGCATAGAATACTCATTCACTTTTTGTTTTAACTTATCAAATTTCACTTTGTTTGCAAAACGTGCAGGCTATAAAATTATATTTTTATATTATCAGTACTGTACCACTTAAAAAAATAATAATAATAAAAATTAAAAACCTAAATGTAGTCTTTTTACAGCCAGCAGAAGGTGACTCTACATCTGAAATAAACATTTCATTGTTCTCCATGGTCAGCAGAGGGCCTTTAAACTTCTTAAAAACAAAATGGTGTCATTCATTTGCTCCATTTGAGTGCAGTGGATAAACCATTAAAATCCTCTTTCAGAAGAATATTACACAAAATTGCTCCCTTAAGCTGATTGCGTAACGAAATAATGGTAGAAATGTATTTATTTTTTAAACTACACTTTTCAACTATTGATTCTCAAATGAAACCCATTTAACCCAAATTGAATGACTGAATTTAGTAAATAACGAAAAATTGAAAAATATTTTTTTTAATATATTTTTTTCAAATGGTCAAAAGTGTCCATAAAAAGCCCAGAGGGTAATACATTTACGGGATGACTGAAGTAGCCATCAATGTATTCATCTATGCAGTGAAATGAGCCAAACGTTATTTTTAAGCACAGCACATACACGAGCAATGCAGTGACTGAGTACAAATGTTCAGTTGTGCAATGTTCACTTTTCTGCCACACACTCCAAGTGTGTGTGCGTGAGTGAGTGTGTGCATGCCTCCCATTCCTGCAGTGAGAGCCATCAGCTGTCCTTCTGTCAACCTCCATGTCTGTTATCCATCCGTTCGTCTGTCTGTCTGTCGGTGTTGTCTCTGCAGTCCTCATCGTGTGTGTCTTGTCTGCTGCTTTGTGGGATGAGATAAACACACATGCACTATAAGTGATCCAACTGTTGAATTGTAACTACAAATGGAAATCCTACCCCTACTTTAGAAACCTAAGCCTGGCATGGCCTAAAACCAGAGTTTGAAACCTTAACCCTTGTTTGAATATTTAACCCCTGCTTCAAACCCTCATTTCAACCCTAAACACCCATCTTGAAAACTTTAGATTAAACCCCTAACTCCGGCTTGAATCATTTCTAGGGATGTGCGAGTACCGATTTACATTGGACTAATAGCATTCACCATTTTTATTTCAAGGTATCGGTGTTCGCGATGGCGACCTCTTATGGCCGATTTGCGATCAGTAACTAGAAATGAGAAATTACAAGAATAGAAAATTGCCATTAATTTCGTTCAATGGAAAATGCTATTATAGGATTTATAGGAAATTGTTATTATTGTGTTTGGCAGGAAATTATATATGTCATATGCATTAGTGGTATCAGTACTTGTTATCGGTGAGTACTTGTACTGGTATCGGTCAAGAATAAAGAGGAAATGAACATCCCTACTTGAAACCCTATTGGCTTGAGACTAAACTTTAAAACCCTAAACCCTAGTTTGAAATCCTAAACCTGTCTTGAAAAACAAAACCTTAACCACGGTTTGATACCCTAATTTGAACACACGCCACACACACACACACACGCACACACACACACTCCCAGCTGTCTCCCTGCTGAGAGGTGTGGATGCTCTCCCAGTGGGTTTGTGGGGTGGCTTTGCAGTAGACGGAATGGACCCGTGCCCTTAGAAACCAGAGCTGCCTTCCCAGCTTCTCATGACTCGCCCACAAAGTTAATCGAGTCGTCCTACTGCTGCTGCTTCACTTAAGTCGCGTGGAGGCAGACGAAGGCGAGCATTCCACCTACCCTCTTATCTTATCTTCACTTTCTTTTATGACTAACGTGGAGGAGATATGAAGCTGTCAAGGTTTGACATGCTGCTGTTTTTGACCCTCTGCGCAATGGCTGGTGAGTCCATGAGTGAGCATGTGAAATGTCAGTTGGATCTCCAAAAGGGGCAGGGACCCATTACAGGCACTTAAAGGGTCTCATTTGTCCAGACAAATGATAAAATTTGCAGTACAAATACCAAATATTTCAGTTTTTTGTTTTTTGACAAGTCAGTCACAAGCCTGAATCATACATATTAAATATTTGTTACATTTGGAAGCATTTTGACCGCTTTATTATTGAATGAGTTCATAATGCAGAGTGTGGACTTGACCCGTTGTGTTATATTAATGGGACAAAAGAGCACTCCATAATGTTGTTAATGAAATAATTACATAAAATGTCAAGAATTAAACAGTTTGTTCATCATGATTAACTCATTGCTGGGTTGGGCGACTTGGCCAGCTGTAAGTAAACTTCAATAATTTTTTTCCAGCGGATAAAAAATTATATGCATGTGACTTTGGTCTATTTACATGTGTTGCTGCACAATTTGTGTTAAAATATCAGTCGTGGGTTCTGGTCAAATTTGGCCCCTATAAATTCTGCTACTCAAATAACAAAGACCTTGTTTTTTTTTTTTACAAATTTAACTTCAAAAGTCCAGAGTGCCACTTCTGACCCCTGAGTTTATCAGAGTGCAGATGTCCGTTTTGACCAAATCGGCCATTGGCCTGTCAAGGAGGAAATTCGCCGTCGATGTGCTGTGTGCAAGGACCTCAAGACTGAAATGCACTGTGAAAAATGTGCAGTACCTCTCTGCATTAACAAAAAAAGAAATTGTTTCAAAGACTATCACAATATCAAGTGTGAGTTCTGACAGATTTTTTGATAAGAAAGACCAATGGTGTTTTGTTTTTTTCCAGCAGTGATTTTGTCCCTGTGTTCTTGTTTCCATTGGCCAAAGTGTGTTTGTACATTCAAAATCCAGTTCTAAAATGCAACAAATAAAACAAAAAAATTATATTGTTCAATGTAGCTGTGTATTTGATTGATTATTTTCTTAAATTCTAAATAGTTTACTGACAGTTTTTGTTCTTCAGATTTTTCGGAATGATACCCCTAAATCCCAAAGGGTCAAATTTCACCCTAATCCTAAATTTGGGAATAAAGGGTTAAAATTGAAAAAACATATCTTTTGGTGTTCAGTGAATTTATAGCAGTCATTTAATGTATAATTCATAATTTTCCAAAGAAGAAAAGGGTTCTTGGGTTATCCAGGGTTAAAGCGTTTATAACACCGCCGCATGGACACTATTTATTAGCCCATCTACGCAGTTTCCCATTCTGCGTTGGCATTGAGCGGACGTAAACACAAATACAAAAGTATTTTGACAGTAAACTACAACTGGTAATGGCTTTAAACAGCTTGAATCTTTTTGTTGTTCTTTTTTAATAGAACTGCTCTCTATTTACCAAACTGCTGGTTGTTGTGAAGTGAGCTGAGTTCACTGCTTTGATGTAAAGGCAAAAAATGTCAGACAAACCATGGCTAGTATCTAAAAAAAACAAAAAAACTTGTAAATTGGGGTCAGGTCAAGGTCCCACTGCATACACAACTAATATATCACTACTTCTATAAGAAATGGTCAGAATTGTGCTTTAGATTTACTAGCATGGGTTTGAGCAGGGTATGGCTGAACCTGTTGTTTTCTGCACAAGTGAGTTCCCACCTCGCTGTCCTTGAGATTCCCTTTAAAGCGACAGCTCCGCATTGTCAGCATTCTCGCCCATGTTCTGATTTGAGGCATTTCGTCAGGGCAGCAGGTGTCCTCCGCCGCACGCTGATTTACAAGCCGGGAAATGGCGGATGTTTAGTCACTTTGAACAAGGACGAAGGGACTCTTTCTCTGCCAGCTTTAATAGCTGTAAAAAGGCCTCAACACTAAAAGTCCTCATGGAAAATAACAAATACTAAATAATAAAATGGACAGGCAACGTTTGACGTAATTTTGTAATATTGTTAACAGAAATTAGTGTGGAAAGAGGTTGAGTGCTATTAATAGGAACATATCAAAACAAAAGGACACACTGCAAAGAATGAGAACTACTTAGTGTTGTGTCGTTCACGTACGTTTCGTTAAAAAAGAAAAAAAAAATCAGTGAACGAGTGAGTGAACGGATCACTTCCTGAAGTGATTCGTTCTTTTCTCAGTTCATTTGAGCTCAGCCAGTCAGTTGAGTGAATGTGTTGCCAATTCCGGTTCGGGAATGAGTCAGTGAGTGAACGTACTTTTGATTTTGAGAGAAACACACTCATGACAACAAATATAGCAACATAAAATTAACTGTGTGTTTTATTTTTTATATATATATATATATATATATATTAGTTTTTTTGCATCGGGGGGGGGGTTGTGTAGACAAACAATTCGATGAACAAATCTTTTGAACGGATCTTTTTAATTAACTGATTCTAAAGATTCAGTTCACTTAAAATAACTGTCATGCCCATCACTATTAGTACTTACTTCTTTTTTTTTTTTTAGGGACACTTGGACGTCCATCAGGTGTCACCCCTCCCCCACTACATAAGGGCTTGAGACCTCCGTTTGCATCAGCATTTGCTACGTGCAGTTAGCTAATGACACAAGAGTAATTAGAGTGCCTCATTGCGCAGCATGAAAAGCTCTATGATGACTGCAGGAGGCTTTAAGTGGATATAGTGTATTTTCATGGCTCAAACAAAGTGTGTGTAGGCATAAGAAAGATGCTATAAGAAGTAGCATCCGTTTTCACACAACATAGTAAACGTATTTGATTGACAGTTGAGCGAGGCCAAAATTCAGCACATTTAGCTTGATTTTTCATGACTTTGAAGCCTCATTTTATATACTTATATAGATTATATTATTATATATTGCATATATTATTATTATCATTATTATGTATTTTAATAATTTATTTAATTTTATTGTATTTATTTTTATATTGTTATTATTTTATATATTTTTGAAGTTAAAATACCACTGATTGTCACACCCGACTAAGTGTGGCGAAATTCGTTCTCCGCATTTGACCCATATCCTGAGGGAGCGGTAAGCAGCAGCAGGAGCTGCGCTCGGGAATCATTTGGTGATCTAACCCCCCAATTGCAACCCTTAATGCTGAGTGTCAAGCAGGGAGGCACATGGATCCCATTTTTATAGTCTTTGGTATGACCCGGCCGGGGATTGAACCCACGACCTCCCAGTCTCAGGGCGGACAATCTACTACAAGGCTGGTCAACCTCGTTTTAATCATTCAAATTTGGCAGCATTTGGCAGCATTTTCTCCGTTTTGTGCTGTGTAAAATTTAGAAGATATTTTTGGGTGGTTAGTGTTAGGCAAGAAGAAACAAGGAGGTTGGTATTAGGGATAGGAGGTGGGGTCATTAGGGTCAGGCAAGGTTAAAGTTAGGGCGGGTTAAGGATTAGGGTTAAAAAAAAAAGGTTTTGAGATGCATTTCTACCAAGATTTTATTCAAATTCCAAATTGCACTTTTGTGGTTACCCTCCGTGTATTCTGTACTTCTCAGGTATTAATCAAGTGCCCCCAGCGTTCAAGGCAAGCCCCTTTTTCTCTGTGAGCGTAATTAATAACATCCACATGTTCCGATTCAGCGCGCGAAGCCGGCTGCGTGACAAATGGACGCTTCCTGCCACCAACAAGTGGATAAAGACGCCGTAAAAGTTGCTAAATCACCGGACGGCCTTTTTGTTTTATCGCCGGCCGACCGCGTGCTCCAAATAATATTTACTAGCCAGCCGTTACCAGCACGTACATCAAATTGCAAAAATTACGCCAATTTGATTGTTCTCGAGTGACCCTGCAGGCTCTCTTATGTAATCAATAACTCTTACGGGCCAATATTTCATCATAATCACGTGCTTAACAGTGTAAAAGCAATTAATAATCTATTCAGATATCGTCAATTGCACTGAGATTCTTCGAGGCCTGTCTGTTTGGGACTATAAAGGTTGTTTTATGCTCCAATAAAGTTGTACCGTGGTGTTGTATTATAAGCCGCGTGATAGTGTTGACATTCTGAGCATATGCAGTAGAATCAATGCAAAAGATCTTTAGGAGAAAATATGAACAAAAAGATTCAGTGAAATAACCTAAAGGCAATTTCGACAGCGCTTTCAATCACACAATGGAATTATGCGAGTAAGCAAGTCAGTGAAGGTATTACATCATGATAAGGCATGGGCTAGCCACTTTTAAAAAAATCTCCTGTGATCAGTTTCACACAGGAGACGAGAGAGAGCAACTGTGCTAACGCCAGCATACTTACACGGATGTCATTTTGCTGTGTCAATTAATGTGCATTGCCCTAATAATAATAATAATAATAATAATACAAATATGATGCCGAGTTAGCCCCTTGACAACATGAGTAGCCCACAGGTCTGTTGCAAATTAGCTCACCACTACATTGCATTTAATTATGTCATTACTGTATGTTTTTATAAAGTACAATATTGTAGCGTGCTATTTTTCATCATAAAAACATATATTCCAAAATGGAATTGGAATAAGGCTGAAACATAACAAAATGACCAAAATCTGAAGAGCTTTACGTTTGGAATTTTGAGGGGGAAAAACAACAGATGGTATTCGCATAATGCTAACTGTCAAACAAATGTCTATCGAGTTAGACTGAGGTAACAATTTGACAACACTTTAAATACCAGGAATTAGAGCTAAGTGTCAAGAAATCCTCCATGTGAGGTTTTATTTGGGCTAAGTCCAGAAACGTGAGTGGAGCAGAACGTCTGTTGATTGGCAGCTGCAAGTGCACGGTGGGTCACGCCCCTTTTATATTTCCGTGGGCGGCCACATCAAAAGCAGACACCGTGACGGACTGAATAGCAAGTATCTCCATCTTTGTGGAAAACATTCAAGAGTAGACGACGCAATGTGCGTATGTATGCTGTATGTGTGTCATGCAGGATTCATGAAAAAGGACACACACCAGCAGCTGATTCCAGAAATAACACACACGCACTGGATACAAGTTTGCTACCTGATCGCAAAATGGCCTGTTTTGAGTGTTTTGTCACATAATTTTGTAAAGACCTTTTTGTAACCTCCATTTAGTAAACATTTCTCCACTTGGAAACACTGCACATTGATTATAAACAATTGTTTATTTGCTACAAGGAGTATGAGAATTAAGAACTGTCATTTAGGCAATTTGTTTTTGTATGGCACAATTACGGCAAGGCAAGGTAAGACATATCTATTTTGCATACGTCTGTTTACAAAAAAATAAAATGATACCTTTCCACCATTAAATTGCACTTTCTATAAATTCCCATGGAAACTTTCCAATTTGTGAACAAAAATCATTGGCAATGAGCCAAATGCTGCTTCATCATATCTAATCACCAGGTCAAGCTGCTGGGCCGAGGCCTGCGCTCTTCCCATGCACGTAGCCTCTTAGCGCTTGGATTAAGTTATCTTCTCCATTGCCGCGATAAGAAACGCAGACCGCTAGTTGATCCCGACTGAATCTATCTGCATGCGCCTGTTTATGCACGTCTGTCATCTGATAATTCCCCACTCTTCCTGTAGTCCGAGCCGTGGGAGTCTCGGATTACGGGAGGCAGATGCTTTATTTCGTGGCCCGCTGGCTTGCCTGTCCGGTATGGTTCCGGTATTTGACGAGACTCGAACATTAGTCAGGTCAGGTCGGGCGCTATAACGGCAGCCCAAAATAACGTATGTGGTGACAGTTCAAGGTGGCATCCTCGTCCAGAAGGTTGTCTTGAATAGACGGAATGATGCCACTTTTTGATACACTAGCGCACGCTGGCAGACATTTTATTGTTTCATTTGAATGAGATGAAAGTGTATCTGGTATGTCAATAATATACAGTGCACCAGTGATTCTCAACCCAAAAGTTTTTGTCGCGCACAGCTAGTAAAAAATTACAGTATGTACAAATACAATGCGGCTCAGCTTCTGGCTAGCGGACGTTATGGTGAGCGATGTGCTTTTGTCGGTACATTAAACTAATTTTAAATACCTTTTGACTATATAATTGTGCGGGTACTGATACCAGGTATTCGTATCAAGCCAATAACAACCTTATTTTAAGGTATCGAATATAGGTTGCCTATACCAGTCAGTGATACTTACGGACTATCTGGGGGGAAAAAGTGGTATAGAGCATGCCTATAATATTTTATACATGTGTTGTCAGAGGATATTTTTAAACAAAACATAACACTTTGTTTGTTGAACTTGGCTATTTAAAAATGTCATCAAGAGTGAATTTGAAATATGGCACTACTGATGCTGGAGGCCCCTGAAGGGGTTCGCAATTGACTGTCTGATGGGGGGGGTAAAAAGTGTGTTTGGTACCGTCAGGATTAATGAAGCAATTCTCAAAAAAGGAAAAAAATACAGTAAAACTTGTTTTGATTATTGTAATTGACATTTGAGTTCAAAATCGAATTTTGGTGTTAAAAGTCTGATAATGGCCAAATCCCAACCTGACGTTTGTGTCGCAGGTCGGGCGTGGTGCTCAGACGACGAGACGCGTCTGGTTAATCGCCTGTTCAACGGCTACAACAAGGTGGTGCGTCCAGTCAACCATTTCAGCGAAGCGGTGGTGGTCACTGTCGGACTGCAGCTCATCCAGCTCATCGAAGTGGTAAGCAAGACGCCCCAAAACTTCCGAAAATTACTTTTTAAGATGTCGGCTTTGAAATTAGCAAATCGGATCTTTTCCTTTTTTGACCTTCAGGATGAAGTCAACCAGATTGTGACCAGTAACGTTCGTCTCAGACAAGTAAGCAAGCACATTCTTCGAAAAATGGTTTTGACCCTAATCCAGGGATGTCAAAGATACGCCCCATTTACATTTGTATTAATTTTTGGAACCATATATTTACAGTTGAACGCCGCAGGCTATTTAGGGCTGACCTGCAAATAGCAAATATCTATGTATAACTGACGGCAATTATTCTTAAGTTATATACCATGATTTTACCGGTCCAGCCCACATATTTTCCTCCATGTGGCCCCTGAGCTAATATGAGTTTAACACCCCTGCCCTAATCACTTTATGGTATCAATTGTTTCATTTTTATTTTATGATGACAGTCATCATTTAACTTGCAAAAATATTTGACCGAAACTATAAATTAAGAATTCATCCATATAGCCAAGGAACAAAGAATCCTGTCCTGTCCGACTTGTTACTCGTAAAGCTTTTGTGTCACTTTATGACCAACATTTTTTCACTTTGACGCGCAGCAATGGACGGATGTCAACCTGAAATGGAACCCTGATGACTACGGTGGAATCAGGAAGATCCGAATCCCTTCCATGGACATTTGGAAGCCCGACTTGGTGCTTTACAACAAGTAAATGCATTTTAAATAGAGTCAATCCTCACCCAGTCACTGATCACTATTCACATTTTTATTGTGAAACCTATATCCTAGTGCCGATGGCGATTTTGCCATCATCCACGAGACCAAAGTGCTGCTGGAGCACAACGGCGACATCACGTGGAACCCGCCCGCCATCTTCAAGAGCTACTGTGAGATCATCGTCCTCCATTTCCCCTTCGACCTGCAGAATTGCAGCATGAAGCTTGGCACGTGGACGTACGACGGTCTGCTGGTCGTCATCAACCCGGTCAGTTGGAAACTTGGTTTTAAGTGTGTGTAATTTTCTTTGCTTTGTTTAGTTTAACAGTAAACGTCAAGTGTGAGTGACAATAAGCTTGAATTTAAGCCTCATTAATTCTATCTACCAAACTTAACTCACTGACTATGAGCTCAAGGAACCATTGAGTCTAGTTTTGGCCTAACTTTAAACTTGAAAGTATTCTTATACTATTCAAGCATATTTTATAGGCTATATTTTATTTGGTTCGTATAGTGAGTACATTAAAGAGCTGATCTACAAATGTGCCTAAAACTTGAATAAAGTGTATTTTTGCGCATTTGTAGGACAATGACCGTCCGGACCTGAGTAACTTCATGGAGTCCGGAGAGTGGGTCCTGAAGGACTACCGGAGTTGGAAACATTGGGTCTACTACACATGCTGTCCCGACACGCCCTACCTGGACATCACCTACCACTTCCTAATGCTGCGACTGCCGCTCTACTATATCGTCAACGTCATCATCCCATGCATGCTCTTCTCATTCCTCACCGGCCTCGTCTTCTATCTGCCCACCGACTCTGGTACGTGCAAATGTGACAATATTTTGGGAAAATCAGGGTTTTGATCAAGGAAGTCTTGCTTTGTACGATTTTATTTCATTTACTAGTCTTTCAGCACTTCTGTGGCCATTTTTGGTTACATCAAGATTTTGTTGTTGTTTTGACTACCATTTTGTCAATAAATAATCCATTCATTGTACTTTTTCACCCTTGAAATTCCAGTTAGTTTGGACAATGTGCAAGTTGGAAAACAACCACCAAAAAAATGTTTTTTTATATATATATTTTCAGTACCACTTTTTTCTTGTATGCTAATAGTAGTCTTTCTCCGGGAAATGCAGTTATGAAAACATATACATACTTTTTAACCATCAGTAACAAAATAAAAACAATTAACACAATGTAAACGTAGTATAGCAAGCGAACGCCTCAACTTTTTTTTTTCTTACTCAACAAAACAACAGCAGCTAATAAGGAATTTTAACAGTTTCTGTGGTCACTCCGCAATGTGGTGCATGTCCATGGTTGCATTCTAAACACTTACTAAGTAACCATTTTGTCAATTGAGTTACGTACTCCAGTTTAAATTTACATAAATTGAAATTGTAAAGCACCCTCTATCTCATTATTTGTGATTTTTTTCCTCCTCCGATTTGTCATTCAATCTGTTTAGTTTGGGTATGTTTCCATTGTTGGCCACTAGATGGCAGCACACAATTTTGTTTGACATTGTACATTTAAAAAGAGAAGAGTGAAAACAGCAAGTGCAGTATTTCACCTCACCCTAGTTTTTGCTGAAGATAATAGAATGAATTAAATCCTGTTTAATTCTGCTTTTTACACCTACAGAAAGTTAATAATGTACATCATTGGACATGATTATTGCTCCATACCGTGATATGATAAGTTTGTTATTTTGGACAAAAAGTGATCAGTACAGTGTTACACTGCACAATATTTGTCTTATCCATTGCTCTTGCTCTCTCTGTATTTAAATGTGTTTTTATTATTTTAAATGTGCATAAAATAAGTGCTGTAAATGCTAGAAAAATATGCCAAGGGAGTATTTCAACAGGCTATTTCTAGATCGTGGATTTCACTAATTGCGGGGAAAGTTAGCAATGTAACCCCTGCAAAAGATGAGGGATTATGTAAAATTGTGGTATATTATTTCAAAATGTTTCGAAAAGGCTCACCCCATCTGCTGTGAAGTAAAGGAATGTGGGCGTTTTTCTCCCCAGGAGAGAAGATGACGCTGTCCATCTCTGTCCTGCTGTCTCTCACCGTCTTCCTGCTGGTCATCGTGGAGCTGATCCCGTCCACGTCCAGCGCAGTGCCGCTCATCGGGAAGTACATGCTGTTCACCATGGTGTTCGTCATCGCCTCCATCATCATCACCGTCATTGTCATCAACACGCACCACCGTTCGCCCAGCACGCACACAATGCCCGCCTGGATACGCAAGGTGCGGGCGATGATGTGGTCATGTGATGTGACCGGATTTCCTCAAATGCTGAGGCCACTATTCGGGTGAATAGGATTGGAAAGTAGGGTTATAAAGCAGTGTTAGTTTTAAATTACTAATCGTGTTACTAGGGTTTCAAAGTGGGTTTCCACTCAAGAGTTATGGTTTAAAATTGAGGTTTCAAGTCAAATATCAGATTTCAAACTAAATTTTATGGGTTCGAAATAGGGTTTCACGCCTTAATTAGGTTCCAAAATACACTTAGAAACTAGGGTTAGGGCTTGAAGCCAGAGTAAGGGTCCCAAATTACAGTTTCAAACTAGGGTTAGGGTTTCAAGCCCAGGTTAGGGCTGAAAATTAGTGTTTGGTGGCAGGGCTACAGTTCCAAATTATGGTTTCAGACTAGGGTTAAGGTTTCAAATCAGGTTCCCAATTAAGGTTTAGTGTTTCAAGGAAGGGTTTATAGCTTGGATTCTGCTTCCAAAGTAGGGTTTCAAATCAGTTAGGGCTTCAAAATCAGCGTTTATGCCAAACTTTAGGTTTTCCAACCATAGACAGGGGTCCAGACTGGGTTTTAAGCCCAAATTAGGGTGTCAAATGTGAGTTTCAAGGCTTGGTTGGGGTTTGAAGTCAGGGTCAGGATTTTAAAGTAGGGTTTGAAGTTGGGGTTAGGGCTTCAAATTTGGCATTTGAAGCCAAGGACAATGTTTCAACGTAGGTTTTAAAGCAAACGTTGGGATTTGAAGACCAGGTTGGGGTTTCAAATTAGGGTTTGAAGCCAGAGTTATGATTTTAAGCAAGTCTCAAGAATTTCAAACCCGGGTTTGGGTTTCTAATTAGGGTTTGATGTCAGGGTTAGGATTTTAAAGTAGGGTTTCAAACAAGGGTTATGGTCTCAAAATAGAGGGTAGGTGAACAAAAGAGGGTTTCACGTCAGGGTTGGAGTTCGAAGTTAAGGGTGCAATCTGGCAGTTGAACAAGTCCTGATTGACTGATGTGCTGCTTTTCTTGCAGGTATTCATCGAAACAATCCCTACTATGATGTTTTTCTCCACAATGAAACGTCCAAGCCAGGAGATTCGGCAGAAGCGACGGTTTTCCACCGACATGGACATCTCCGACATCTCGGGTAAGAACACGGTTGTGTAATGGACTTTCTTCAAACGCTTGTGGTGGAAAAAGCGCTTTGACGCAAAACTTGTGTGGCTCAGGTAACCCCATGCCCACCAGTGTGCCCTACCAGTCGCCCATCATCAATAACCCCGACGTCCGCAACGCCATCGAAGGCATCAAATACATCGCCGAGATCATGAAGTCGGACGAGGAATCCAACAATGTAAGAACGGAAGATCTCCATCAAGGCCTGACAGTTTGTGGTACAGTATTGTAGGTGCAGCGCCATCTGATATTTATGGAGGGTCACACCCCCCATGTGGCTCCTAATGCAAGTGGATGGTAACGTAATGGATTTTTGCACAGCCTTTCAAAGTTTTCCTGGAAAAGTTTTGTGCTTGGTGGAGGTCATGAAAAGACACCGATGTAATAAAAATAAAAAATAAATCATAATTTCTGTTTTTCATGAAATGTGACTATCTTTGCTATCGCTGCAGGCAGCCGAGGAATGGAAGTTTGTGGCCATGGTCCTGGATCACATCCTGCTGTGCATCTTCATGGCCGTGTGCATCATCGGCACGCTCGCCGTATTCGCCGGCCGACTCATAGAGCTCAACACGTGAACGAGCACATGCTTAGGGCACGTCTTCTTCCATGTCTCACATCAAAGTGGACATTTTGAGTTGATTTGGAAGTTGTAAGTTTGCGGTGCCAATGTAGGGGTGTCTACACTTTTTACACCGCACACAAAAAAACAAAGATAACACTTGGATTGTTTTTCATCTTTTTATCAAACATGTTAAAATTGGTGCTGTGTGGGCCAATTTTTTTTATTTTTTTTATTTGATTTTTTTACCACAGTCAGCAAACTGGCTGCCAGTTTAAAGTTTGGAAACCCCAGCACTAAAGGCTAACGGCTAATGTCGCGTCTTGCAATATATGCTGGTCATACTTGAAACTGTTCTTGGGAATTTTTTTTATGATTGTTGTCGTTTTTATTCATGTCATGTCAAACATAAAATAGCAATCATGTTTTTTTAGAGGGGTTGAGTTATTTTGTTTGTTTTTCCAAACTGTGACTTTGTAATTCACATCGAAGTCACATTTCACATCAGGAAGTCACATTTACATTTGGAGCGAGGGCATGACAGATTTTTCCTGTCTTGAAGTTTTATTGATTTGTTTTGATCATTGACATTCATGAAGGACGTAAACTTATGAATATTTTCTCCATGTGCTACAGAGGTTTAGAAATATTCAAAATGATAATTCATTTTCGTATGTTCTGAGTAACAACAACATAACAATCAGTGTCATACTGTAACAACAAAGAATAAATATATATGGAGTGTCAATAAGTCAATTTTTTAGCAACGTGATTGATTGTGCTGCCACAATTGATTTAACTCAGTTTGTCCGTGAAGTTCATATTGAGCTCACACATTATTGTTTTTTTATATACAAAATTCCAGTTGTGTGTACATGACCAAGTTGAAAATAAACTTGTAATTACAGTACCGGTTTTTTTCCCCCCCAATGTTTCAAATAATTACATGAGCACTCATGTTATAGCTGAAAAACTTTTATTTTAGCAGCCACAGTGTCTTGAAAACCAGCCTGGGAGTGACAAAAATTTACCTTTTAAGTCTAGAAGAGCAACAAACAGGTTTTAAATTTATAACCACTGCAGTAATTACACATAAAGTTGTTCAAGTGAACTTGCCCAAAACACTCCTAAAATTACACACAGTGCTGCTCAAAAGTTTGTGAACCTCTTGAGCAATTTGGACTTTCCAATTGTTTCAACCTGATTTTGTTGTTCAATCTGAACCATTACATTTTATATGAAATAACAGGTGGAGGTTTATCAATTTAATGCATTGTTCTTTTTTTATTTTTATTAATTGTGTAGTGAAAACTTAATTAAAAAGAGTTTTAGTCAATTCATGTAGGTGCAAAAGTAAGTGAACCCTGAGCTGCATTGCTTAAAACAAGCAGTCAAGTAGGATCAGGTAGGACAAAATGGTAACTAAACTAACCACTGAAATGGACCAATGTGATGAGAGGTTTAGCAAATAAATTGTGCATCACTGACTGAAACATAGACAAAACCACATCACTTTAGTCTTACCCAGGTGAACCCATACAGGCCAGTCATGCTCAGAGGAAGAGAAATCTCAGGGGATCTCAGGAAGTGGATAGTGACAGCACATCTGTCTGGGGAAAGCTATAAAGTCATCTAAAAAAAGTTTTTTAGCATTATTTTTGTTCAAGTCCATTATTTTCAATGTCAGCATTGTAGATTTGGGTATGATTAAACATTTATTAAGTTTATTTTAATATTTAAATATGACTATGCCTGCAGGGTTCACAAACTTTTGAGCAGCACTGCAGTTGATTTAAAGCGGTGATTCCCAACTACTGAGCCACAGTACATTCATGTGCACTGGAGATAAGCATTTTCACTTAATTGTATTACAAAAAATACATTTCTATTCATCTATTAAAGCCAGAGATGTATATTGTAGGGGCTGCATGATTTCCTATTACACTGATGTAATAAAAGTCAGGTCCCCATCATTAATAGTTTTCTGTACTGTAATTAAAGACATGAATAATCACAGGAGGAGAGAATAAATTGCAATAATGACAATGGATAGTTCATACACACTGGAACACAAGTGCATTGTAGAGTTATAAAATTGACTAGTCTGTACAGCTTCTTGTGTAAACTTCTGAAATTTTTGTTTGGTGATGTGCCGTGACATTTTTCAAAATATTTGGTTCGGCTCAACAAAAGTGGGGAAACACTAATTTAAAGAAAAGTTAAAAAAAAAAAAAAAAAAGTATTTATTTATCACAATTTAATACATCCAAAACAGTGGGACATTCTTTCTCATGTATGATTATGGATGCAAACATGGCAATAGAATCACTTTAAAGTTCAAATAAAAGTGGTTATGAAAAATAGCACGCAGGCGGGAGTGTAAACAAAAAACAAAAATGAAGAAAATACTGTACAAGTTAAAGGACATGTCAGTTCATTACACTGCTACATGGACGCCAGACAACCTAAAACTAAGAGTACCTCATCTTCTGCCATTATCAAATAAAGTCCAGCCAACGTTTTAAGGGCAACTAAATACTAGGAAAGTCAGTGCAAATGCAGTCAAGAAGACATTTGGCAAATACGTTTAAATGGGGGCAAGTGGCAGATAACGTGACAGTGAACTCTTGTGAAGTCCAGATTAGAGTACTTTATTAGAAAATGCTACTTTGCATGTTTTAACTGGATAATTTAAAATTCTCCCTGCGATTGGCTGGCAACCAGTTGCCCGAAGCCAGCTGGGATAGGCTCCAGCGCCCTCCGCATCCCTTGTGAGGACAAGCGGTTAAGAAAATGGATGGATGGATTGGAAATTCTGCCTAGTAACAATCAACCCGAAAAGGTAGAAATTGAATTCTGCCTATAGCAACGAAAGGGCCATGCAAACATGACCAGGACCAAAGCAACACAGAATAAATTCAAACTATTTGTTGCCTGTGTGGTTTAGCACATTTGTGTTTGTGTTTAAGAGGAAACAAATAGAAGCAAGACATTTTCCACTAGTTTAATGAAGTGGTTGCTGCCCCTCCACTTTGTATTTCAGGTAAAACTTCCACTAGTTGGCTGTCAAATGCTAAAACGTTTAAGTGATGCTCAAGGAAGTTTACGTTTAAAATAAAAGATGTACAAACTTTTGTGTTCAAGTGCCACATTTGATTTTTAACACAGTCAGATCATCCAGCACATTTATAGAATAGTAAAATGTGTATGTAAACAGGCAAAATTATATTTTTTAAGAATGAATTAATTCACTCTCATTTTTTCCCATGTTATTTCATATCATGATTTCATAAATTTACTTATTATTTAATTTGATAAAATGTAAATGGCAAATTGTTTATTTGACTATGCTTTAGTATTTGCATTACATAAAATAGTCATCCAATTATTTAATGAGATAAAGGACTAAATCTTATAAATGCAAAAATAATGCAACAAATATAATCACTGATATATTAACATAGCCATACTTTTGCGTATTCCTGGTTTTTGTTTGCCATCAAACAGCAGCTCACTCATGAAAGACTTAATATAATAAATACGGGCACATAAATAATCGTCCATGTGCCGATTAGCATTTAACTTCTACAGTCTGTGGCGGCGAGTGCAAACACCTTTTTTTCCTGCAGCAGCTACGACAGATGAGGTGCATGAGTAGGGGTGTCTTCAACTTTCTCTTCCCTGTCCTCTTCCTCCTTTTCCTCTTCCTGTTCCTGGATCAGCTCTTCACACTCCTCCTTTTCCTCCTTTTCCTCCTTTTCCTCCCTCTCCTCCTCGGCACGACTCTCACCCGCCGCGATTTCTGCCTGACTTTGGCCGCTTTCGCCTTGCTCTCGCTCGTCTGAGGAAGACGCCACAGAGATGTCAATGAACTGACAGGAAGTGTGAGGGGATGATAGTGCAGCATGCCAAATTTGGAAAGGGTCATCGTTGACAGAATTAAAACTGAGAATGATTTGCTGAAAAGTAAAGTGCTGGATTAAGGGCAGATTAATACATATTTAGACACATTAGGAATATCGTATTTCTATAAATAGTGGCCTACGATCACTACACTTAAAAAAAATTCTAAAAAGAGAGGTAGGGGTTTAATATTTAAGGTGGTTAATTGGGACAGTGCATCTTTCTATTAAAGCGATTAAAGAGAATCGTAAAACACTGACTTTGTATAATTATAGATTTGACACCATTTCAGAAAATTCTGATTCCAGGAGAAGGCATCAAATGTTTTTCCAACTGCTAATTTTGACTAATTGGGTACAATCACTGGTGAGTCCTTGTTTTAATAGAAAAAAAAGTCTAAAACAGTAAAGATAATGCTCATTGTTGAAGTTGAGTAGCTACATAAACCCAAAAATGTCATGTGTAATCAAATGTAATCTTGTAATGGATATTGTTAGATGGTAGGGGTGTACCTAATAAAGTGGATTTTTGTATAGTTGTCAAAAGAAAGCTCTTCCTGAGAATAAAATATTTTCTGAATGGGAAACAAACAATCAGACACACTTTGTGCACAAAGTACAATAATTTGTCATATGAACTGATCCAGTTGTGTAATTAGAATGTGTTTTATGATTCAACATAATTGATGCACTCAGTGAGCTGTGTTAATAGCGCCACCATCTTGTTCCATCACAGATCAAATCAGTTGAAGTGAGGGAAAAAGGAGGGAGGGAGGGAGGGGGAAAGGAAGGAAGGAAGGAAGGAAGGAAGGAAGGAAGGAAGGAAGGAAGGAAGGAAGGAACAAGTGGGGACTGGGAAGTTGGGACCTGGACTCTGCCGAGCTCGATTCTGAGGGTTCTGCCGGACGGGGAAACTGTGGACCAAACTCCATGGCACCGGCGCCTTGGCTAGAGGCAAGATCACAGCGTTAAAACGCAGAGCTCGGCAACGAAGGTCATTCGCTCTTGTTACTAAAGCATGCACGATAAGAAGCAAATGGAGGTTAAAAGGAGGGAGGGGAACACAATGCAGCAAAAGAGTGTGGCAACTTACAGAAATCCTACTTTTTTTCCAAAGGTTGGAGTGACTAAAGATGCACTTCCATACATTCAACAGGACCAAACTGCTCCATTGAAGTCTAAGTAGTAGTCTGACTGGATCCACTCTGATCCATTTTCTGATTGGTTTTTTTCTGTGTGTGTAAGATAGTATTTACCTCCAGAAGGGGGTGCGCTCTCCTCTGTGTCAGTGCCGGAACGCGGTGTTGTTCTCGGGGACGGCGACTCAGTGCGCAGCTTCCTCTCGTAGCTGAACTCCGGCAGCCTGGGAGCCTGCGGACGCGTCTTCCGGGCGGGATTCAGGAAGTAGCAATACGCGCAGCGGAAAGCTGACGAGACCAACAAGAAAAACAGAAAAAAAGGTGTCAAGTTATATACTATAGTTTTCCATTATTTCAAATTGATTTATTTTGTTTGTACTTTAAAAGCTACATTTTCCATTTTGATATTGTTGTTCATACCGAGGTATTGAAACTCTTCTTTTAGGGCCATGCCATTGTGAGAGAAGCACTGTTGACAGATTAAGGCGTATCTGGGGGAGCGGAAAAGAAGAGTTGAAGTGAGCTGACAACGACTAAACGGCACCACCATGTGGTGTAGATCTCTGTAGAGAAACTTCATTCATGCATACCTGTTCTGCGGCCCGTCTCCTACCAGGTACTCAACCACTCGATCCAAAGCCCCCCTCTCTCTGGGCAGAACGGGTCTCGCCAGTGGAGGACCAGGAGGATGCAGGCCTGGGCATCAATATTGACATCACAGACTTGATATCTAATTTCTTGGTGTTAGCAGTTATTTCAGCTTACCTACACCTGGTATAGGGGAGATTGGGGTCCTGGCTACTCCACCCTGGTGGATAGCGGCAAACAGGACGGCTCTCTCGGGTGGTCCGCCTGGAGCTGAGAGAAGGACACGTTCTGGAGGGAGAGCAACACCGGATAAAGGCACTACCATGCCTAAGTTAAGTGTCTGTGGACTCCCAGTTGCCTGTGACATCACCATTAACAATCTTTCTTTCGACTAGTCAGAATTGAGAGGAAGCTATTTTAAATTAATTTAGTCAATGTTAAAATAAGGCTGTATCCTGTAACATAGCAAAATATGAAAGTGTTCTGAACACTTTGCGCATGTTTTACGCCACTCGACACAACAATTATCTTAATATAAAAACGCTATAGCTGCTTGCTGTTCACTCACCCACAGGTGTGGCCCCGGGGCCCGGCGAGGGTCGACCTCCAGGTGGGGGAGTCATCATCACGGCAGCAGGGGTACCAGGGGGTCTAATGGCCACGCCACGCTGTCGAATGTCTGGCAATTATATGGGTGATGCATTTGCATGAAAAACTTATATTTTTTCTTACAAGCTTAATTCGTCAACAAGATTTTTGTTGAAGTTTTTATTTTTTTTATTTTATTCTATAAAAACATACAGTAGTCAGGTTCTTGAAACATCTGTATGTACAATCAACAAAGCCAATGTTTTTTTCTAATTTTCTTTGAGGGAATTACGAGATTTCCACTGTGATAAACGTGCTATTGTAGGACTAGCTTATTGCTATAAAACCCTATAATTACCCTAACAAATGTGATGCTTCATATGTGTGCAACAAACGAGGCAGGTACCTTGTCCAGGCCTGGGAGTCATCTCTGGTCGGACTGGAGTTGACTCCAGCTCCTACAGAATAAAAATCAGAAGACAAATAAGAACACATTCAAAGGTAAAGAAAAATAAAGGAGAAGAAAAACACCCACGGCTTTCTTCTTGGCTTCTGGATCAAAGCGTTCCAGAATGAGTTTGGCATTTTTGTACGTCTCTGTTTCCATCACTTCTTCTAACTGCAACCACAAAGCAAGAAACCATTCCGAACAGAGAAACAATTGAGCAAAACTTTTGGAAGCAGGGGTCGCCTAGGGCGCTATCTAGTGGAGGGGGCGCCAAATTGCAGGGCAAAAAAACAAAAAAAGATAAAAAGTATTTTTCTCCCTCAGGTTTTCTAAAATAAAATATGTAAATGACCCTGCTATTATTTTTGTTTTTGCATTTTGTATTGCAGAATTGTGTTGTTTTATTGTGCTATTATAATATAGTTGATACTTTTATTTTGAAGGATACAGAAAAAGGTCTCATAAACCGGTAGGAACTGACGTAAGTAACCGACGAACTGCCATTAGTAGCGCCGTCTTCGAAGTGCAGAGAAGACGTGCACGCGCCACAGGAAATCAGAGAAAACTGAAGTTTACAACTAATTCAGTGAACGATTCTTTAGCACCTGGCTGAGAAGAGAACAAGGTTTGTATTGGAGCAATGTTTCATTGTTTAACTAATGTTGCTATATTTCATGTTCATTGTGTAATTTACTGCATAGTAAAACATTACCGTTTTCGTCCACTGGAGAGTGCTAACGCTCCTTGATAAATATTTAGCAATGCTATTGCTTAAGATTCAGTTTTATTGACTAAGAATCTGTATGTTTAATTTTTATTTTAAGGTATTTATAAAAAGCAACAGGCAAAGTTGAAATGTTTATTTACAATATAAATTGTACTCAAGGCTAAAAAGGAAATAATTTAAGGCAATTAATTTATAGTATATGGTAGGGTGACCAAATGTATCTACTTTTGGGAGGATAGACCATTTTCTTTCATCCTGTTGGGGCATCCAGGGGTTTTATAAATTCATGAAAATGTCCGGTTGGCATCGCGTGACTAATAGGAGATGAAGCACACTGTGTAACTGCAACTGGTACCACAATTTCAAGGCCGGGGCAAGTGTCCTATTTTTTGGAAATAGGAATATGGTCACCCTAGTATATGGCTTAAATACGGTAAAAGGATACACAAAACATACCGTTTGAGTTATTAATGGCAATGTTTTGTTTATTTGTATTGTAGCACTTACAGTGTGTTCACACAAAGGAAGGTTTAATAAAAGTTGTGAAACTTCAGTTGGAGACCACCTTTATTTCAACCGAGGATGCTACAAATTGTTATAGAGCATATATATTTTATTTATTTTACATTATTACACTACATTATTTATACATGTTATATTATACCACATATATATTTTATATAATATTTGTTTATGACTTCTAGTCCAAATAAATATGAGATCATGACCTGGCACCCTGAATCTGACCTGCTGCTGCTGTTTACATCTCAGCATCATCTCAGAGTGTTAGTGCTATTGATAGATGGATGGCTCGCTTATGTTGTTGTCTATACATTAAAAACCTTTACAATGAAAAGGTCCAAGCCCTCAGGTACTGCATTAAGAAAGCGGCGAAAGGAGGAGGAAAAACCGGCCCAGGGTAGAGGCATGAATGTCAAACAGAATTGTCTATAAAAATAAACATCAAAATAGCGTTAATTTTCATCAATTTTTCGAAGTTTCCCGTCAATTGTTAACAGAATGGGGGCGTCCGTCATTGACCTCATTATTTGTATTACTTTTTATATGTATCTTACACAAATATATTGTACATAGAAAACATTTTGTAGTTAATAATATCAGCACACATTGCACTTAACAGTTGTATTGCACTGTACTTATGCTATTTATTTGTATTACTTGTAGTTGTCTGGGGGGCTACAATCTACACTTTCGCCTAGGGCACCAAATCACCTAGATGTTTGGAAGGAAATATTTATGGAAGATACTTCAAAAAGTCATCTAGATAAACACATAAAGGACAAACAAACTGAAAATCTGAACTGCTGACAAAAACTTACTATCTTTTTCTTGGTAACTTTTAATTCTTCCAGGATGTCACCTAAAAAACAATAAGAGGACGAAATGTCTTGAAGGAGTTATGTCATGGAAAATTGACTTTTTAATGGTTTCCTTACTGTTCCTCTCAGTACGTTTCGAAAAAAGTAAAATCAGCAACTTCCGGATGAACCAGACCCTATAGGAGAGACAGATGCTCATTACAGAGGACAAAACGGGCGACATGACGTTTGTCTTTGCGTTTACTCACAGCACCGGGTACACAAAAAAAGGCAGGGCCATGGCTAATCTATGAAGCCATTGGTCAGGCATGTAGAGGCAGTAGACCACAAGGCAGGTCAGTAGGTAGAAGACTGACGAGTAGATTAGAAGCCGGCCCACCCACAACTGCACATGCAAACACACCGATTTGGTTAAAAAAATTAACACATCCCTAGTTAAGACTGTAAGAGTGTCGTGAACCTTTTGGAGTCGCTGGTTTTTGGCTCGAAACTCCTCCAGCTCCTTAATCTCCTACAAGGAGGAACAGATTAATGTTCATTTTATGAAACCTACAGCATAGTGTAGTGGTTCTCGAAGTTTAGTACACGGAATCTCTTTTTCATCTATGAAAAATCGGAGCGCCATCTGGTGATCCATCAGGCTTCCCATTTCATCTCCCTGTGTTGGTGATTGCTTTTGATGTCTCTTGAACTGATTTTAACCATTAAGTGAGTTTTGTTACTCGATACTTATGACATATGCAAAGACAATAAATCAAATTACATTCCATTCAAGGTACAACCTTTATGTGCAACACATTTAAACTGAATCATTAGGTATGAAATGCATTTGAATGTACAAACCCAATTCCCAAAAAGTTGGGACACCATACAAATTGTGAAAAAAACTGAATGCAATTATGTGGAAGTGCCACATTTTAATAGAACATAGTAAACAGGTCAAAAATTTAAACTGAGAAAATGTATAATTTTAAGGGGAAGCTATGTTGATTTTAAATTCCATGGTGTCACCAAATCTCAAAAAGTTGGGACAAGGCCATTTTCACCACTGTGAGGCATCCCCTCTTCTTCTTACAACAGTCTGCAAACGTCTGGGGATCGAGGAGACAAGTTTCTCAAGTTTAGAAATAGGAATGCTGTCCCATTCTTGTCTAACACACATCTGTCTAACTGTTCAACCGTCTTGGGCTTTCTTTGTTGCACCTTCCCCTTTGTGATGCGCTTTTTTTTCTACTTTAATCAAGTTGCCAATGGACCTCATTAGCGGTAACTGGTCTTTCAGCTATTTTTTTTTTTAATAAGTGCAATTGACTTTTCCAGCCTCTTATTGCTACCTGTCCCAACTTTTTTTTAAATTTGTTGGCACCATGAAATTTACAATCAACATATTTTTCTCTTAAAATTATACATTTTCTCAGTTTAAACTTTTGACCTGTGATCTATGTTCTATTCTGAACACAATATTGAAATTGGGCACTTCCACATAATTGCATTCAGTTTTTATTCACAATTTGTATAGTAATTGGGTTTGTACGTCATTGTGGGGGCACTTTGAGAGCCAAGTATATTTTAGGTGATATTTGGAGTAAAGAACCAAGCCCATAGTGTGTCTACATCAACACGAGTGGCTTTAAGACTAAACAACTTAATATTTAATTGTTTGTCTTGACAAGTCTCAGGTGTTCATCGTAAGAATGTGAGATGAAAAGCAATATTGAGCAATCACCTTGTCCAGGTTCTCCAGCTGCTCCACTGTGGTTAGTTTGGCCTGCAGGAAATAAAGAAACACATCATGCAGATAAGAAACCATCAAAAAAGCTCACAATTTGTTCAATGTTTTACTTCTCACAGCAGCTCCTTGGCCACTCTCCCACCTTTTGACACGTCTACTATGTCTAAACATAAAAGTCCTTCCAGAGAATTGTAACTTAAAATAGTGTTGCTGCATGACAACATGGAACAGAAATAGTTTTTTGTATCACTATTTAAGGCTTATAAGGGGGAAAACAGAAGACCGCCCGAAGAGAAGTTGTGCGATTATGATCTCGGACACAATTTTCTGGAAAGTCTTTCTGTCAAAAGAGTATGTCTGTGCCATTAATCAGAGCAACATAAAAGTCAATTAATTAGCCCATCCCTCACCGATCATGTCAACCAAGTCTGAAATTCCACCATGTCTATATTTTTAATTAACTCTCCAGTAAAATATCAATTACGGCCATCTTCCTTCCAATGACTTTACCTAACTAGCACTTCATGCATTCAAACTAGTGGTAGAGACAAAGGCTAAGCTTCACTAAAAAACGTACCTTCCATCGTGAGATCACGGCCCCCATGGTGCCTCTTCGCTGATTATTTTGGCTCACTGTGGAACAGAAGAAGCAGTGTTTAAGCAACTCGTTTAGATTAATTTCAGCATATAATCCTCCTAAAACGAGGCGATGCGTACTACTTATGTATTTAACCACCACCAAATGCTTACAACATCATTGAAGAAAAGGGCTAAGCACAATGGGCTCTTTTGTTGAGGGTTTAAGGACAGTAAATTTTGAAATACTAGTACAAAACTATGCACATATGTAATATGCAACACCCTACTACGTGCTAATTACATCAAAGCACATGCATCTTGATCAGTGATCAACGTAACATGCAGATAAAGAGGTTTTCTTTACCACTCACTCAGCACCTCATTGTATGCCAACAGCCAGGCTAGTTAAATCACAGACTCGTGCCCACTTAGCACTATCCTATTGTCTGGTTACACGCCAGGATTATGTTATGCATTAAAAACAACCACGAAAACATACACTAGTTGGCTTTAAAAACGTATATAGGTAGAAAGATATATATTTATATGCGTCAAACTGTCGCGAGTGAACCAAAATGTAATGCAGACCTCGGATCAAAACTCTTGTTTTGATCATTTAGCTGCTTAGCTTGTTCCACAACAACAATTGTCGAGTAGGCGCAACAAGGGCGGAATTTAAAATTAATCTTGCTTTTAATTAAATTACTTACATTCGGTGATGTTTTGAGTCTTCAATTATCCAGTCATTCCACCAAAGACAGATAGAAAGCAAATAGGATACTTTCTACGTTTCGTTTTTGTTGTGACAGAGCGAATTGACAGAAGCGGGGTTGGCTGCGCGGAGTGATGACGAGTCGGAAGTGGCGGGGAGATACGACAAAGACTCCTCTGATTTGCAGTTTTCCTTCCCAAACACGCTTTCAATGGCCAGTCACCGACATTTTTCGTCGAGATTATTTCCTTAGTTATTTATTTTAATGATCAACTCTGATTCTAAACATGACATAGAGATCAGATTTCAATTTTAAGTGACAGAACGAAGCAATGCGGAATGATGACGACATCAACAAGTGGGAGTGTGTTAAGTCTCTACCCAATATCCTTTGCGTTGTAGTTTTTCTTCTCAAACACAATTTTCAACTCCCTGCAATAGTCGTTTTCGTCAAATGAGAAGCATTCGATGCTTATTTTGCTAATACATTATACGTAACGTGACGATTCAAGTATTTTACATTGAATTTGTCCATGTTTGGACAACGCCAAGTTGAATTGAAGGGGAGTGCGACTGCACATACCTAATTTACTGTATTTCCGAAGATAAAAACGTCCACCGCTAGCTGGTGCTATTTGACTGTTTCATTGGACCTGCACCAGTACATGGGCCACATTAAAAGGAATACGCTGCATTCGAGATTCGTCGTAATTTAACCGACTGCGCGCCATTTCATACTGTATGTCCATAAGCGTATTTCACACAGTAATGGAGACGTTATAACACACGTTTCATTGTCTTTGGGTATTAAAATTCATAGCAGATCCACCTTCTTCCATAAAACCCTATAATGGCACGTCCTCTCGGTTGTTTTTTTGTGTTAAAGTGACGCCGGTTTGCCAGTAAATCGTCCGCAAAAGACATTAATTGATGCTACGCACACGCGCTATGGCCCATACGTGCACTGCATGGCGTGCATAGAGTGCGGAATAGGATTATGAATGAATGTATTAAGTTGCATATGGCTATCAGCTTTTTTAATGGCGGCGTGCATGCTTTCTCTGCACGGTGAAGAGTTATGGACGCCATAAAACAAAAAGCCTCAAACACTCACGCGTGTTTGTGTTGCATCAAATTCACCTAAGATAACCCAAACTTATTTTTTTTCTTTTGCCCACCACTTCTAATACCCAAACACAGACACATTTGCTTCACTGAGTTGTAATAAAGCAGCAGACCTCAGCCAAGGCTATTTAGTTCTGATGCAAATCAGCATATAGCTAACTATTACGCATGTTAAAATATGCGCGCGGATCCTCATTATTTCAGCAAAGACATTAAGGTGCACGCCTCTGTAGCTCCCCTTTATAGCCCTTGTAGTTGGTGAATTAAGAGCAGCCCGCCGTGAAGACATATTTTACATATTTTACACCCGGCAACATGCACGGCCACTTTGAACCTAATTTGCATAAACAAGACTGCCCGATGAAAGGCAAAAATATGCAGAAATATGTTTGGAATATTAAATGCACAGAGCCATCCAGATCTGAACATAAATCAATACTTTAAAAAAAAAATCATAAATAAATAAAAGAAAGAAAGAAAAGGGTTTTATGTTTCATATAATATGTCACCTTCAAGGGCATTTTTGTTTAAAAAAACAAACAATAAAATAGTATGATTAACTATGTTGTAATTTAACAATAAAAATATATGAAATTAAATAGGCTTAATCACAAAAACAAGGTTTCATACAACCACTCTACCATAATATATATTTTTAATTAGAATCTAATTATTTTAGAGTATAAAATAAAGCACAAAAAAGTCACAAACAGCCTATATGTTCTGGTAGAATATTTTTCCCGAAATTTAAAAATAATATTATTACCAATATCCATGTTTGTAAAGAAATAGCATAATTTCATTGTGTCTGGTTGATAATATTTTTTTTAAATATACATATATATATATATATATA
The DNA here is from genome assembly GCF_054856555.1 of Leptonotus elevatus. NCBI lineage: Eukaryota > Metazoa > Chordata > Actinopteri > Syngnathiformes > Syngnathidae > Leptonotus > Leptonotus elevatus. Next base: position 20,287,349 of record NC_141251.1, read on the forward strand.
TATATATATATATATATATATATATATTATGTGGCCATGTTTCATATTCCTCTAACACCTCCAGAATTTTTTTTCCAATTTTAAAATGTCATTATACCGTCTTATACAAGTAATTTATCATTATTATTATTATTATTATTATTAAACAAGGTTTGGGGAAATAACACAAAACATTTCTGCAGCTAAATGTATTCATCCAAACAAATTTGCCTTTTCAATACGGAATAATAGACATCTTAATAGTTGTGCTATTTATTACAACGAATTTATCGCAACAACAAAAATATAAGAAAAAGAGGTTATCAGAAATGGTTTAACAATCATATAATAACAATTTTAAAGCCTATGTTAAATTTGAATTAATGCATGCTGAATGGCAGCGTTTTTATTGGAAGATTGTAAACGTTCAGTCGTTGTTTTAAATGTAGCATAATTTCAATTGGAATTCTTATATAATACTTAAATGTGGTAACTCACATAATTTCCCTCTCTTTGTTAAAAAAAAATCTAATGATAAGACAATTGACTTTTGTTGGAAATCCAAAGGATTTGCATTTTTCAATGTGTGATACGCTCGCACATGCTGCGTCGAAAAATAATTACGCTCGTTTTTATAGACAGACATAATTCGTGTGCATGTTAGTGCGTTCGTGTGCGTGTGTCCAACTGTCCATTGAGGAGACGTTTTACAGTCCACCATTTGCTTGCATGCATGCGTGCAATGCCGTGCATCCCTTGTAAAGTATCTGCTGCACAGTTTGTGGCACTTTGGTTCAAAGTCACTTTAGTGAGGGCGACGGGAGGGATGGGGGGAGGCGACGCCGTTTATTGGACTTGGCGGTCTGACTGTGTCAAAAAAAAAAGAAAAGAAAGACAACAACAGACGCCGCTGTAAGGAGGACAGATGTCCATGCACACACATACACAAACAAACACACAAACGCAGGCAGGCTTCTGCTGATGGAACACCAAGGTGCAAGGTGAGCGCAAAAAATACACAAAATACTGTAAATGGAAAAAGAAAGCCAAATGTGCACAGCATATGAAAAAAAATGCATTTATTTCCTCGTGAGGTGTAGCTAACTTTGGGGTAAAAAATTAAGGATAAAAAAAACATTGGACTGTTATATTGACCATTTTTACGGGTACAAATGATGTAAATGACTTTTTTTTTTAATTCAAACGAGATTTTTGCAATCTAGTCTTTTAATATTTTACAAAGTTGTTGTGCAACAGTGCCTGTTATTTCAGATAAGAAATAATATCACATAAGGAATAATAATAATCATAATAAATGCGATTTAACAAGCAATTTTGATGTTCAAAATAATCTCAAAATTGTTTGCAGAGAATCAACAATAAAACAATAACATTTTGACAACATGCACATTACATTATTTAAACATTATTTTGAACATGGAAATTGTGCTGAACGACAACAGCTATGATGTTCTTTTTTTTTTACTTTCTATAATAATCTTCTGTAACGTTTATTTATCACACTCAATCAATCCAATAAATCAATAACATGCTATAAAAAAGATGCATAACACACCCGCTACTGGAAAAAAAAAGGCTATTACGAAATGTTTCATTGTCAGCTACTTAATGTGCAGTATAACGGAAGATTTTTTTAGGCGGCTATATCTTAAATTAAGCTGATATTTTTCGTTTCGTTTGGTCGTCACAGTTGCAGCGAAAACATTTTTGTTTTTATATTACTTGTTTTTGCCTCGCTTCCTTTTAATTTTTTCGACATTAAACAAAATGTCAAGTCTTTTCTGTCCTGCGTTGCAAAAAAATCGGACCAAGGCCTTACAAATGTTGATTTTTCATATTTGCCGTGCAGGTCACGTGGACGATGAGCGTTTTAACAGTAAAGCCCAGATAAGCTTTTGCATCGATTTGGGCCACGTCGCGCTGCATGGAAGCTAGCAAGAATGCACGCAAAACTATCAACATTAAAACTATTCTCAGATTTTCTCCATAAAAAAAGATGAGAGAAGTTGTTGGTGTTGTTATTCATGTGCACTTTTCCCAGGCATAGGACTTTCATTAGGAACACCATCCAATATGAGAAAATCTAAAAAGGCAAACATTGGACAACGCTCACTTTTGATTGACGCTGTCAGATAAATGTAATTCTGTGTCTGTAGCTGCACTGCATCACAGTGAGACATCGACAACTGTTGGCTTAGCCTAAAGTCTCGTTTTTTTGTAGTTAAACACATTTTAACAGTAGCACAAAGCAAACAGCTTAGTGAGGCTTTCATAAGCGTGTGTGTGCGCGCGCGCGCCAGAGGGTTGTTAAAGTTTAACAACAGTGTTACATGCCTAAGTAATGGGCCGTTTTAGTACTGTTGCATGTGTAATGACATCAAAAACAGGTGAAATTGTTAAACTAGTTGACCCTGATGTCATACACTTGTGGCATTACCTCTCTCTGCACACAAATATGACGTCATTTGATTGATATAGCAAGCTTGATCTTTCGGAAGGAAGTCATAAATGTGCAAAATAAACCAATTTGGGAATTTGTTTTGCTAATTGTTTGATATTATTGTGCTGTTATTTAACATTTTAACATTCATAACAAAAAATAAAACAAACAAAACGAACTTTATGACTATGGTCACAGCCACGTGTCATGTATCTTACAAGTGTAAAAGGAAGCTTACCACTGTTTAATCATGTAAACACAATAAAACAGTCAGTCGTCACTTAAAGTCCTTGTAAAGTGAAAATGAAAAACACGTGTAAATTTGGCACACCACAGAGAAGAGGGTTGTTTACAGCCCTGAGAAATGTGAATGATAAAAAAAAATTAAGTATATAAAAGGAGGACTTAGAATCTTTAAAAATCAATTAGTTGTCCCTACTCCAAAATGCTGTGGGCGTGTCCACTGAATCTGTTAAACCATGCCCTGCTTAAAAAAAGAAAGAATGCCACTTCATGTAGCATCTTTCTTTTGTCTACACATGCCTACATGTTTGAGCCACAAAAAATATATCTGTCCATGCCACGAAGAAAAGCGTTAGCCATCAGAACGTGATTTGCGGGATTGAATTTTATAAGGTTGTGCTTGTATCACATGTATACAAAAAAATACAAAAAAAACACTATAGGAACAACAGTCTTAATTTTGATAACAAGACATATATGGTAAACGCTGTGTTCCCGTGTTTATTTGTCTTCTCTAAAGAGCCCTTCATTCTATTTACTGAAAAAGCCAAATTAAAAGCAAAACACAGATGATCCTTTGAACTGAGCTCTTAATAGGCAACCATCCAAAACTAACTCAGAGCACACATTGGGCGGTCAGTTAAAAAAAAAAAAAATCAGACATCTTTTTTATCCAGGTTTCCTGAAAGTCTCAAGGTCCCATGTCTGAATTGAACAGTAAATCGGCCATTTCGGCTTGAAGCAGCCATTTTGGGCAAATTATCAAGGACCCATGACTGAAATTTGAACGGGAAGTTGGCTGTCACTTTTCCCTAATACGGATCCATAACTGGAAAATTGTGCACATTACGCATTGTGGGTTCCATAAAATCTGTAAAAGAAAAAAAAAAGGGTATTTAGTAGCAGCTGGCGAGTTTTCCAACAGGGCGACATACTTTCAAGCCAGGACGGCGTGTGATGTGAAAAATCCTCCTCAGACTCATGCAACTAATACGTGCCATAAATCATCGAGAAAAGACAAAGACGTACCTTTTCCCGCTGTCAAATGACCAGGTCAACTAAACCCGGGATTTATTGCTGGATTTGCGTCTCAGCTGCTTTATTAAAGGACTGACCCCTTGTATGTAAGGCAGCACTACTGTTAGCAATTTAACGAGAGACCACATGCCGCGAGCTTCTGTTAGCCACATGCTAATAAGTCAACACTACAGCAGTGTAAATGTAATCAATGCTAAGATAACAGTTTTTGGCTTTTACCTTTCTTGTTGCACGTTTATGTCTATGTTTTATGCCGTGTGGTCTTTTTATGTACTTAGGACCACAATGGAATAGGCCCTCGGGCTTCATTGTGTTTTTATCCTCTGTGATACTTGACAGTAAGTCGGGAAGTGCTAATGTGCTCTTTTAGGTCGTATCACCTAATACAATCAATCAATTATTTGTTATTATTCAACCACCCCATGAGGTAAACAAAATATTGGGAACATCTCCCATAAGATGCAGTACAATAAAATCAACCGCCATTAGCAATAGCTAAAACTTTAGCATTTGCTGGAAAACAGACAGGTGGCAGATGAGATGATAAACATGTCAAGATGATACAAAGAAAAAGCCTGGATCGCTATTGGCAAAGGTGGAAGTTTACAGCTGATCAGCTGCTAAGGGCTAGCTGCTCAAAGCCTGCTACATAAAAATTTGGGGGATTGTTTTTCAAAGTCTTTTTGTTGTATGCTACCGTCATCTCTCCTGATATCGGTGTTCACTTTGTGATTTTTTTTTAATGGCACTTGTTTTGCAAATTATTATGCTATATAACCAAAATATTGCAAAGTACAACTGGCTTAAGATACTAAACACTAAACACAGCTAGCAAATTTAGCATAGCCCACCACCGCTAGTTAGAACAAATCGTAATCTCTCCACAGGTGGTTCTGAAAAATTGAGGATAAACAGCCACTGTTGCACTTCCAATCGCTTTATTGAACAAACAGTGACAAAATACACAAACATCACTCAACAAAAGTTTGGCTAACAGTTTAGCCATTTAATGGCCAGCTAATCTATATTCTCATTTGCTGACTCCCATGTCACTCATGACGCCAGACCCATTTTTTAAAGGCTCAGACGCATTTGACATCATAGATTGGACCACAGTGCAGCCGCCCCAGCTTAAATCATCATGGCGCCAATGGAAAATTTAAAAGCGAACTTTTACCAGTCCTTTTATCTTTAATGTTCACAATATTATATGAACAGTAATTACCAGAAGACTGTATATTCTCAGTTGAACTATTTAATGAATGCTAGAAAGATTGAGACACAGTGCCTTTTTCTGCCTGATGTCGAAGAACAGAAGGTCTGTACTCCAAAACGATTATGTCAAAAAAGGACATCACTTTCACAAGACTGACTCTTACATTATTTTACATCCAAACATGAACAGTGGTTGACTTGTGTTTGGGGTAGCAATTTTGAATGTGTTTCACGATGGCAACAGTCCAACTGGAAGACTAGAAATTATTTACATTTTCTTTATTTCCTGAAGGGAAATATATATATATATATATATATATATATATATATATATATATATATATATATATATATATATATATATATATATATATATATATATATATATATATATATATATATAACCAAAACATTATAAACATGATTAAATCAACAGTTAAAATTGAGCTTTATTATCATGCGCAAATGATAAATTTTGAAATCCTAACATCGTATCCATGTAATTGCATATAAATCAACCCAGAGCCAACCGCCGCAGACGTTTGGCTGCAGCCGCGATAAGGAAATCTTCCCTTTCGCCCATAAAAAGCATGAGCAGAAGCAGAACCGGGACGTCTCTCAGATTTACTGGACTTGAGCGAGGCGATTGCCAAGCGAGCTCAGATTGGACGCTTTCTTTCAGGGCCCAAGCTGCTGTTAGACTCATTGGGTGAAATTCAAAAGTAGATCTGCTTTGGATATTAGCAATACTGTCCGTCAAAGATTTAGGAAGTTGTGTTCATTCCTACAACCTAAAGGACCCAAAAGGCTCAAAGGTGGGTCACACCATATGTCATCAGCCTCATTAATTCTAAGTCGATGTAGTTATCAAGTACATCATTATAAAGGTGTGATTTTAGCAAGCAGAACGCATTGGGGGATGTTTGTTTTCCTATGTCGGGATGATATGATTGGTCCAGATTCAGTGAGACGCACTGTGACTTATGGAGCAAAAGGATCCTGAGGAATGTTTTTCCTTCTTTTTGCACCAAATCTAAACAAAGTTCACATGCTTGGAGGGAGACAGTCCACGCAAGCCGGTCATGATCCTAACAGCAAAAACACTCGGTGCCTTTGTTTAATTGTACCCTGCAGACCAAAAAATGTGGGCAGGCTCAAGGTCAAAGTCTTATTATGATTTTTCCAAACGTTTCCCCAATCTCCTGCAGTTTGCCATGTGCAGCTGCACTTTTATATCCCTTTTATATCCTATACTTTTATGTACGAGAACATTTTCAACTGGAAATAAAAATGTATTTACCAAGCTATAATCATCCGCCGTCCGATTCGGGCTCGGTCGGTGCGGGTCTGTGGGAACACAGCGCGGCGGCTGCGGCGGTTCGATCCGCGGGGTACCGGGGCTTTTGCTTCCCGGAGCCCCGCACGCACGAGCATCCTCCCCCGGAAAGGTGGGCTCTGTATCAAGCGGGGTGTCCTCCCTTAACGCCGCCACATTTTTACCACACCTTCCCGGAGACCTGCACAGCGGTGGACCCGAGTCAGGGTTGTTTTCTGGTAAGAGGAACCCAGGAACAGAATCTCCTGCCTTGGCAAGGAGGAATCGAGGAAAGCGGGTCGACGGTGTTGGATGTCGGGGGAGGCGGAGCTGCGGAGTCGAGCGGGGACGGGAACAAGGACAGACCGGGGTGCGAATCACCCGAGACTGGGAGAAAGGTCGAGCTGGATCCACTTGACTGCGACGCTGGGTTTGGTCAAGGCCCGAGTGAGTGGACGTTAACGCACTTATTATTGACTTAAAAAAATAATAATCAAAGTGCATTTTAGCTCTCAGTGATAAATCCACCACTTTTGCCTTTCATAAAAAATAATGACATAACTCGTAAATAAGGCATAAGGACCACCAGCGCAATTAATAAAGCCTTTAATTAATGTATAGGTTTATAGTTTGTGATATTTGTAAGGTTTAAGCTATTATGGGTTACTTTGATGGGTGAAGTGTAAACAGAAAAAAACGAGTTCATAACAGGATTTTAGTATTTCGAAGAAAGGCCATCTTTTAAATAATGAACATTAAAGAAGTGTAAATACGATTCGAGTAAATTATAAGGTCAACATTAAAGTTTAAATAATACAAATTATTCTAAAATGTATTAAAGACCAAATGTGTGAATAAATTATTGTATATTTTAATATTATTTATGAATTATGTAAAATTTTAGTAAGCTACAAGGTCAATAATGAGTAATAACATGTAGGCCTACTTTGTTTCATAAAATGCGTTAATAAAGAAGTTTCGTATTGTAAAAAAATACTGCAAATTATATTGATAATTTATTATGTATAGCTACGAAAACAATTGATGAAAACGTAATTACCTATATATATAAAATTATAAACTTAAAAAAAAAAAAATAAGGTCCTAATTTCATTTATAGTAAGAAACAATTCAAGAACAGAAATTTATATTCAATAAAAATATTGAAGTGAATTGTTACCGGATAGGGGGTAAATTGTATTTTCTGAATTATAGAATATAAATATTTAAGACCAAAATCCAATTTTATATAGCCAACACCCCCCTTCCACCCCCCCCCCCCCCCCCATCCACCCATGTACAGTATTGCAGCTTGGTTTCAAATTAAGGGTGTATTCTTATCATAAATGCAAAAGAAAAAAAGGCAATTTTGCGTTTCCTTTCTAAATTCACCATTTGACCAAAACTACTTCTATTCTCTTGTCTATGTGTCATAAATGTGTGATTGTGTCACGTCAGCTGCAGCGAGGAGGAGTAAGAAGCGCTGTCCTTACTCCAAGCAGCAGATCAGAGAGCTGGAGAAGGAATTCCTCTTCAACGTCTACGTCAACAAGCAGCGACGTGCTCAGCTCTCTGGTCTCCTGCACCTTACTGACCGGTACGTGCACGTGTATGTCACCTTGTGCAATACGTGCGTAAAAATAACAACACGTGAGTGCGTAACGTACGTGCTCACATGTCTCATCTCCTGCAGCGTTGAAGCTTCTTCGATGACATAGCAAGTTTCCATGCAGGCTCCTTCTTGCAAGGGGGTGAACGTTTCACGTTTATTTATATGCAAAGCAGTCACATAGCAACAGTGGCTTCAACTATTTGGCCTGCACTCTTAAAAAAAAAGTAATGGAATTACGTTTTTGATAAGCATATAACTTTTTGTTATGTCTAGACTGAAAGTGAGCCATTAAGCTCAACCCCAAACAAAAAAGAATCAAAGTAGTGTTGTAAGAACATTCTTGTACTTGTAGTAATGGTATAATAATAATATTACATGATTGTAATGGTTTTTGTTTTGAATCGAACACGTTTGGATCATTAAACATGCCCTGAGTCAATTTGACCCATGGCAGGAACATTATTGTTGTTCATGAAAGGAACGGAAAAGGAGTGCTAGGTGTGTCAAAAGATGCATTCTGTTTTTTGAATATGATAACCCTTTAATCAAAAGCCAAAACTACATGCAAACAACAGCAACACAAATGTAATTAATTCCATATTTACCGCATCTGTTAATATTATGTAAGTTTTATGTTAAGATCTCAATTTGGACCGCTGCTTTTGTGTAAATTTGTTGTCATATTTGTCCACCAGATGGCACTATGTTTTCCCATTCAAAGCATGCGGCACAATTTATTTTCCTGTTTGTGCATAAGTGCCTTGCTACTGAAATGATAAGCCTCATATTTCACCTGTTATGATGGATAATAGCATAACATTTTTACGCCGTTTTGGCTTAGTTGAATAAATATTGATATATATTTTTTTAAAGTCCTGTTTTGTTGCTGTACTGTTGTTGTTAAAATATCTGGTGCTTAATAGATTATAACAACGCTACTATTAATGCTATCTGTTAGTCCGTCTATGGCATTTTACATTGTGTGTTAGCATTAAGTTGCAGACATTCCAAAGGCAAAGTTGGGTGTTTAGTTTTCGTTATACATGACATTAAGTGTAATTTGAGTTGAGTTGGGTCTGCTGCCACAAATTAGCATTCATCTCTGAAAGTTGTGCTAGCATGTTTAAACAACAAAGTAAAAAGAAAAACACTAGTTTATACTTTATAAAACTTGTAACATAGGTCACTCGTAAGTCAAGGCACCACTGTACTGTATTACAATATGGAATAGTGTCGATTTTAAAGTTAAAAATGTCCATAATGGTCCACCAGATGGCGCTACTTTTGTCCATTCAAAGCATGCAGCAAAATGGAAAAGCAATATAATTATGGATAATAGCTTGAGACATCCTACTTCCTACATTTTGTGCTAATAGGTTGCTTTGGTAGTTACCATTTGTTTTGTTTTGTTTTTAAATGTTGGGATTGTCATCTGTTAAATTAGCCACAAAAAAAGAGCAAAGCTATACAAAATTAACAAAAACGGACCCATTGAAAATGCCCTTTTTGTTCAACCAAAATTTGTATTAATAACATAATGCAATCTTTCACTTTAGGATTTTTTTCCCCCTCTAATTTAAGTTAATGTGTTTAGTAATAGTCCACCAGATGTCGCTAGTATTCGCCATTCAAAGCATGCAGGATGTCGTGTTGGGTAAGGTTGTGTATGACGTCTAATTTCATAATAGAGGATTAAAAAAAAGATCAAAAAACGTGGGGGAAAAGTGACAGTTTTTGAAGAATCTTTTAAGGGTTCAAATATTGGCACATGAATACTTTACATACTAACGTTAATAGCATATCCCTATTATTCACACTGCGATGTTTACGATGATACCAAATGACATCATGGCTCTAAATCCGACCACATGCTGTCATTTGTTTGGCCAGCGAAAAGGCTGACACCCAATATCCTCATTAAATCAGATGCCTTGTTCTCAGCCTTCATATTTATTTTTATTTATGATCTTTTTATAAATCATCTGAGTGTGTCTTGATGTTGTTTTTGTGCAGGCAGGTGAAGATCTGGTTCCAGAATAGAAGGATGAAGGAGAAGAAACTGGGCAGAATGCAGTTCTACTGTAATGGACTTCTACCTCTCATGGATGTGTGAATTAGAGCCCTTTAGACGGAGATTCTTGGATTGAATTCTCATGGGGATTATTCATAATATTAGAGCCTTCCATTAAAACAGCAATTCCTAAAGTGTGGCATGCAAAATAATCACTCAATTCAATAAATAAACATACCGCATATTTAAAAAACAAACAAACAAAAAAAACAGCATGAAATGTAATTAGAATGAATTAAAATGTCTTATCAATGGATGTCCTGGGGAAATCCTAATAAGGACCCTGATTGTTACATGATTAAAACAAATCTAAAAAAGGAGGCTTCAAAATCATAAAAAAAAAAAAGTAGCTCTCTCTGCTCTCAAACGCTGTGGTCGTGTCCACCAAATGTGCTGAAGCCACACTCCACTCAGCTGTCAATCAAATACCACTTCTAAAAACGTAAAAACGGATGCTACTTTGTCTAGCATCTTTCATCTGCCTACACATAACTAGATTTTTGAAAATTTTCATGGTAGGACTTTTTCACACTGCAACAACGAGGCACTCTAAAGCAGCCACACCTGCACGAAGCTCATACACTGACATTCATGTCAGACTCTTTTTTTTTTGTATCCCCACACTTCACTGTTCCGCCTTTCCATGGCGTGTGCACTCACAGCCAACAACAAGGCACTCTAAAGAGGCCAAGTCAATAGACTATTCTAATGGAAGACATATTTTCAGGGTGTAGACATAGCTACCTAACAAAGGCACTCTTCTATACCGACTCAGAAGTGCGTGATGCGAGACGAGCAATGTGCCCAAAAAAATCGGAAGTGAAATGTTGAAAAACAGTTTACCTCTATTTAGTTTCTCCACAAATCTTTGCATGTTTCACGCAATTAGATTCAAACTCTGAATTCTCTTTGCAGGGTATTTACGGTAGGACTTGGATAACAAGGAATATTTTAGGTGGTATTTAGTGAAAAAAATACAGACACATTTAGCTCAAAACTCCTCAATTTACCAAAACAATTGGGAAAAATATGCCTCTGTACCAGCTTGACAGAATATACCTCACCAGACATCAAGACAGGAACCCTCAAACAATCAACATTCTTTTCCTTTGACCTTTTTTTTTTATAGAGAAGTTGATGGATATATACAAGAATTGTCCTTTTTTTTATTGTTTTTACGTCATATTAACACTTCCTTTTACACTTCTACGAGTAGTAGTAAAATGTTACTTTAAACAACATAAGCAGTTAATTAAAAAAAATGTGACCAGATAAAAACACTTGGCTTTCTGTTCTTTTATCCCTATTTAATCACTCTCTTTTTTTTTTTAAACATTCTGAATAAAGATAGGCAACACTGCTGCAGTGTATGTAAACGTTGGCCCCGATTAGCTTCACCACTACAGTACATATGCACGCATGAGGTAAATTAAGGACACATTACCTTTCATAATAGACAACATAAATTCCAGTTAAAAGACTTCCTCATGCTTCAAACAGTCAAATATGTGAACTTGCTGACAGGGTGGACAATTTTGAATTTCTGAAAGGTCAACTGATATTTTACTATGACAGAGAGGACATTTTAAGCTTGACAACACCCAACTGTGCACATAATATAATGAACATCACAAAATAAGGGTAAATATATATTTATTATGCAGAGTTTTGTTTTAAGTCATTCACTGCCAGCCCAGTTAAAATAATCGACTAATGACTTCTACAGCCACAATTGTGAGAGAATAAGTTGATGACAGGGTGGAAAATTTTGGCTAATGATAGCATTTTATGAGCACATGGTGGACCATCACCTAACGATGTGATTTAGTGAGCAAGCTACAGGTGGACTTTTTCACAAATATGTTTTGAATTTCTGAAAGATCAATCAGTATTTGAATATGACACTGTGGACATTTAAACTTGACAACATCCAGCTGTACACATAATACGATGAAAATTACAAAATAAGTGTACATAATTATGCAGAGGTTTTTTATTAATATTATTTGTTTTTAATAATTCACTGCCAGCCCTGGTAAAATAATGGACCAATGACTTCTACAGCCACCAATGGCAGTCAATAAATTGATGACAGTGTGGATTCAGTGAACGATTGAATGATTGTGAATGATTCAGTGAACAAGCCGATGGTTTACTTTTTCACAAATATGTTTTGAAATTCTGAAAGGATAATCGATATTTGACTATGACAGAGTGGACGTGTTAAGCTTGGCAACATCAAGCTGTGTACATAATATGATGAAAATTGCACAATAAGAGTAAATATTTATTCTGCAGAAGGGTTTTGCTTACGCATTTACTGTCAGCCCAGGTAAAAATAATGAACCTTTGACTTCTATAGCTGCCAATGGCAGCGTGTTATGGTTGTGCTTTCATTGCGTTGTGTTTTTGGTTTTTTTAGTGTCTGAGTAGAGGGGCGTGTTCTCCTCAAATCAACACTTTAGAAGGACCGGAACTGCCGACACTCCTCGTGGGAGTATTGATCTTGCTACGTCCTCGCCCAAGAGCTTTATTCTGACTTTGTGTTCCAAATTCCTATCTCTAGCTTCGTTTCTTGTTTCCAGTTTCTCACGTGAGTCTTTTGACACATAGTTTTATGTTGTTGTTTCCTCGGCTTACTGCCTGAGTGCTTGTTAACCACGCGTTGAGCCTTTTTTGCTCCGTAGTTTTGTGTTTCCTTAGCTTTACATTTGAGTGATTGGTATCCACGTGTAATTTTTCCCACGTTGCTTTTAGTTTATCCACTTTGTATAGCTCGTTTTGTATTTAATTTTTTCTTATTTGCGTTGTGTGATTCTACAGCCCACGGGTGTACTTTTTTTTCCTTGCATACTATGCAAGCGACTTTTGTTAACTGTTTTTCTCCTGGCTTCGTCCAGCGCTGTAGAATTCCGTTGTGTACAATTAAATTTGTCCATCCACACCCTTTGGGTCTCTGCGTTTGTGGGATCCATTATCCGGTTATTCGGGAAATATAACTACAGAATACTCTGACCATGGATCCCGCAGAACACAAAGAGGTCTGACACGCCCTGGCTCGTCAGTTGCGCCGGGTGAGCCAACAGTAGACAACCATCACCGAACTTCAGGGGTTTGTCACCATGTTGGGTCGTCGACTGAAGAAGTTGGTTGCTCGGATGAAGCGAATGCCGGTAGGGAGCAGTTCCGAGCCGGGTGTGTCCGCAGCGCACGTACCTCCGGTCCCGTCCGCTCCAGTCAGGGAACCGGTCCTCGCACTCCCTGAACGCTACGGTGGTGAGCCCGGTGATTGTGCTTTTTACACCACTGCTCTATTATTTTTGACCAACAACCTCAGACATACCCTAGCGATAATGCTAAGGTTGCTTTTATTATGAGTCTCCTGACTGGCCGAGCAGCTACTTGGGCGATGGCGATTGGCAAGTCCCGGCCGGATCTCCGGTCATCTGTCAGGGTTTTGTTTTTGAGTTACGCCGTGTTTTCGACCACCCTGTTAAGGGATGGGAGGCACGGAGTCGGCTGGTGAACTGTGTGCAAGGGAAAGGCACCGTGGTCGATTATTCCATTTCTTTCCGTACGCTGGTGGCGGAAAGTAGCTTTAACGAGCCATCTCTCTGTTGCTTTTTTCGCCGAGGACACAGTTCTAAAGTTAAGGATGAACTTTCTCTTTGCGATGACACGAAGGTGGAACTCATTACACTTGCTATTAGCCTGGACATCCGTCTTTGAGAGAGGTGAAGCGAGCGCGGAGCAGAACTCGTTACGCGCCCTGTCCGCTCCACCTGGGTCTCTCTGTCTTGTGGGAACCAAGGGGACGAGCCTATGCAGATCGGCGGGGGTCGCCTAACACCAGAGGAACGTGCATGCCGCCTCCGGACCGGCGCGTGTCTCTACTGTGTCCGCCTGTCCTTTGCTGACACCCCAACACGTCAACCGTAGGACCAGAATGGGTCATCGCCTAATCCAAGAGACTCTGCCCACCACTGCTTCCAGCCCTAATGAACCGCGTGAGTACTGTGATAGTTTTACCTGAAGTCTCGGATGATGATTCCGGCATTAGAAGGCTTGAGTTGGCTGGGGAGGTTTCTTGGGGAACTGCGTGGAACAGGGTGGTGGCGTTGGTCGACTCGGGGGCTGACGACAATTTTGTCGACCCCGGTGTGCTCAAAGCTTTAGGATATGAGCCTATTCCGTTACCCAAGGAACGAAGTGTGTATAGTTTGGACGGACGCCTTCTGGGGGTTGTTACTCATTCTACTGTTCCGCTTACTCTTCGCCTTTTGGGTAATCACGTAGAGTCTTTGAGTCTTTTGGTTATGCCATTGAGTTCGGCACCGCTTGTTTTGGGGTTGCCCTGGCTTAAAATGCACAACCCAGACAATAATTGGACGGTGCCGATTTTGGAGAATTGGAGTGTTTTCTGTCACGGACAATGCTTACGCTCTGCTGAGGGGGGCCTCCTCCCGCATCCTGCTACTCAGGTGGAGGAGATTTGTCTGGATAATGTTCCACAAGAGTATCATGACCTCCGTAAGGATAGAGACCAATCCTTGCCCCCATACGATTGCGCTATGATTTAATTCCTAACGCACCCATTCCTAGTTCCCGACTTTTTTCTGTGACTCAGGCTGAGCAGGCTAATCTCCGGGAGTATATCTCCTTTTTCTTCCCCCATGGGTGCGGGCTTCTTCTTTGTAGATAAGAAAGATAAGACTCTTCGTCCCTGTGCGGATTATCGGGGGCTTAATGATATTACTGTAAAGAATAAATACCCGTTGCCTCTGCTTGATTCTGCTTTTGCACCTCAGCAAAAGGCTAAGATTTTTTCTAAACTCTATCTTCGCAGCGCCTACCACCTGGTGCGTATCCGTGAAGGGGATGAGTGGAAGACAGCCTTTAAGACTCCATTGGGGCACTTTGAATATTTAGTTATGCCGTTTGTGTTAACTAACGCACCTGCCGTCTTCCAAAACCTGGTTAACAATGTCCTTCGAATCATGCTGAATGTGTTTTGTTTCGTCTTCTTGGATGATATCCTAATCTTCTCCCGTGATATCAAAAAACACTGTATGCATGTGAGGAAGGTACTCCAGCGGTTACTTGCTAACCGACTTTATGTGAAAGTGGAAAAATGCGAGTTTCACTCTTCCTCGGTTAGGTTTTTGTGGTACGTGGTGGAGGATGGACAGATTAGGGCGGATGACGATAAGATCCGCACTATCCTCGAATGGCCTCGTCCCTCCACTCGCAAACAGCTACAGAGATTTTTAGGGTTTGCTAACTTTTACCGCCGCTTTATTAGGAATTATAGCCAGCTTGTAAGACTGCTTAACAGGCTAACCTCCGCTAAGCTTAGTTTCCTTTGGTCTGACGAGGCCGTATTTGCGTTTTTGGCTCTTAAGCGGGCATTTACGTGTCCTCTTGTTTTACGTTACCCTGACCCTCTTCTTCCTTTTGTGGTTGAGGTGGACGCATCTGATTCAGGAGTGGGGGCCGGATACTCCACCCCTGTGCCTTCTACTCCTGTCGTCTCTCCCCAGCTGAGGCCAACTACGACGTCGAGAACAGAGAACTCCTGGCTATCGTCACTGCTCTACAGGAATGGAGGCACTGGCTGGAGGGCACTCCGGAACCTTTTATGGTCTACACGGATACCTCCGTGCGGGCGGCCAAGCGCATGAATTCCAGGCAAGCCAGGTGGGCGCTATTGCTTACTCACTATAACTTCACAATTTCCTTCAGACATGGAACCAAGAACAAAAAGCCGGATGCACTATCCCGCATCCACGACCTGGACCGGGTTGCCACTGGTCCTGAACCCATCCTTCCCGCCCATCGATTTGTGGGGGCGCTCCGATGGGAGATTAAGAGCCAGGTCATGGACTCCCTGCGAAGGATGCAGGTGCTGGCTCAATGGCCCGCCGGTCGGTTGTTTGTGCCCGAGGCTCTCCACCCAGAGGTTCTCAAGTGGGGCCACGAGTCCCATGTGGCCTGTCATCCCGGAATTTCCTGTTCTACAGACTTTATTGCGCAGCGGTTTTGGTGGCCGGAGCTGCGTCAAGATGTGGCGAACTTCGTCCGCGTTTGCACTGCCTGTGCCTGTAGGAAGGCCTCCCGCCGGCCTACTTCACCCCCTGCCGTTGTCTGCTCGTCCCTGGTTCCACATTACACTAGACTTTGTTACTGGTATTCCTGTTTCTCGTGGCTCCTCGGTCATCCTGACTGTTGTGGACCGCTTTTCCAAGTCGGCCCATTTCGTTGCCCTGCCCAAGCTCCCCTCTGCCCTGGAGACTGCTCAGTTGCTGGTTCGACATGTTGTTCGACAACACGGCATCCCGCAAGATATCATGTCTGACCGTGGCCCCCAATTAATCTCGCAAGTCTGTAAAAGGTTATGCAAGGCATTGGGAGCAACCTCCAGTCTTTCCTCGGGTTATCACCCGCAATCTAATGGCCAGACTGAAAGAACAAACCAAGACATCAAGGCTGCTTTACGTTGTGTGTGCCAATTCCAGCCCAACACCTAGTCCACCTACCTGCCTCGGATCGAATATGCACACAACACCCTGGCCTCCTCGGCCACCGATCAGTCACTGTTCTTCGTGGCCAATGGGTTCCAGCCGCCTTTATTCAAGTCCCAGGAGGGCCAAGTGGACGTTCCCTTGGTCCAGCACCACCTAAAGAGGGCCCATCGTGTGTGGTGTGAGGCCGGGGCCGCTCTATCACGGACTGCGGAACAAAATCGCCAGGTGGCGGATCGCCGCTGTCGTCCCGCTTCCATCGACTAACCGGGGGACAAAGTCTGGCTGTCCTCCAGGGACCTCCGTCTGGCGGGTGGATCCAGAAAGCTGGGGCCTCGTTTCTTGGGGCCGTTCGAGGTGGAGGCAATAATCACTCCTGTCACTGTGCGGCTGCGCCTGCCTCCATCACTCAAGGTACATCCCGTGTTCTACGTTTCCGTCATTAAGCCAGTGTCTTCCAGCTCCGTAGGGCTCCACGCATCGTCGACGAAGATCCTGTCTACACCGCCCAAAGTATCTTGGATTCGAGAATGCGGGGCAGGAGTGTGCAGTATCCCATCGACTGGGAGGGTTATGGGCCTGAGGAGTGGCAATGACAGCAATTTCAACCATGTCATCATGTGCTAAATAGTAAATAGGATTCCGAAAAGATATGATCAAAATGACTCATTTGATTAAATAACTTGTTGTGAACAATAAAACCAATTTTTTAAAATATAATTTAACCACTTTATTACACACATAAATGAGACATACCAGCATCAAAGACATGGTGCTGATTAATAAAAATGGAAAAATTTTAACTTTTTCTGGTGAAAGAAGAGATTCTACTCTTTTCTTCAGTGGGTTTTCGGTGCTTATATTGTGAGAAAAATATTCTGTGGGTCTATAAGGAACGGTCAAAATGATGGAGAACAGCTGGCAATATGGGGAACTCAGCTTTGAAAACGGCTGTTAGTGAATGAGGTCATAAATAAATGACATGAGATTGTTTACTGTTAGGTGCAGATCATGGTCCAAAAAGTCACCATGCCCAATAGAATACTAAAGTCCAAATGCGCTTCAGTTTTTTTTTTTCATGTTTTAAACAGCTTAATGCTTAAACATGAAATAAAGTTTTCGACATAACAAATACTCCAGCTTAGTTGTTTAAAATACAACTACAAGTGCTATTAAAACGATTTAGTTGCTAGGTTACGATACTTACATTTGTGTATCATCCATGTGTGAAAGGTACTACAGGACACAAACTCATCCCTGTGTGTGTGTGTGTCTCAGACGAGTCCAAGTCTGAAACTTGAACCGCACACATCAACACCTCCCAGCCCCGCAATTTCCTCCAGCTCGGCCGGCCACTTTTATTGGGGGCAATACACTCTCTTCACATTCACTCCACAGCCTGTCTGCCTATGTGCGTGTGTGTATTTTGTGTTCATTTGTGTGTGTGTTTGTGACGTGAACACACACACGGACAGACACAGACAGGCACATGAAAGGGGAGATTGTGTTTTAAATGAGCGGCTATAAAGTGCAGCAGCAGCAGCCTGTTCAGCTGTGTGGGCCAACACTGATGCACTTCCACTTTATTGTGCATTAAAACCTCATTGTCATTTCATCAACCTTTAAAGTCAAATGGAAAAAATGGAGCGTGCTTTGCCACCTGAATTGTATGAAAATACCTTTTTTTAAGCATTTATTCGGTCTCCTTGATATCCATCTTGAGGTCCATGTAGTATGTCCTCACTTGCAAGACAATGTAGCACACACTGTTCTTTTTGTTTTGTTTTTCATGACTAGTACCCCTGGAAAGCCATTTTTTAATGTCTTTCATATCCTGCTTCAGGTCCATGTACTAGTTCGCACTTTGTCCTCAGTAGTAAAGACAATACTAGAAATTATTTTGAGCGTTTATTCAATCGTATAGATGAGATAGCTACAGAAAGAAGAAGGAAAGCTGAGATCCTACGAATGTGCTGACGAATGTGCTGAATTGTCTTACTAGTGAGGTCAAAGAGTTTACTAGTACATGGATTTGAGCAATATGGAATAGATTCTCGAAGGGCTCGCCACAGAAATGGAACCCATACACTTCCATGTGAGATAACGCTGCCATTTACATATGCGATAGCAGCATATGTGATAAAAACACATCATAATGGATTCAGATTGATTTCTCTGTGTCATTTTGACGACCAGAGTCAATGCATACTGGAGATACAATTAAAATCTCGCTGGAAATGCAATTATGCAAATCAGGTTGGTGGCATGTATGAGCTATTTTATGTGTGAAATGTGCACTATGGTGATATGACCAATATCATGATATGTGAGCTTTTATGTAAAAATGTCAACGATAGCAACGGAATGAAAGAATTACTGGAAGGAGATGAATACAATAGTCTTAAATGAACAGCCAGCATGCTACTACGATCGTAGTACTGGTAATACAGAAAATTTGTTTGAAAGTTCAAATTTTCGCCCCCATGGGAAATACCTGCAACTGTGTCAATCATAAAACCTTATTCCTTAAGTCTCATTATAAGAATATTAGGTAGTGTTGTTCCGATACCGCTCTTTGGCCTCCGATACCGATTCCAATACCCAGTTTTGCAGTATCGGCTGATGCCGATACCGTTCCGATACACTGCCATTGGTTCAGAGCATTCAAGGGCCAATAGGATATCCTAGCTTGGCATGCAGTAAACACGTCACACATCAGTGAATGTTGTGCACAAGTAAAACACAAGATGCTACATCCAAAGTCCTATATTAGCGTCGGCAATAATAGTATCGGCATGTTACTTGTTAGTATTTGACGATGCCAATACCGCTGTTTTTATGCAGTATCGGGGCCTCTGCCGATACCGGTATCGGAACAACACTAATATTAAGTAGCCTATTGACCTAAATTAAGTTAAACACAGCTAATATTAACACAACTTCACAATTGAACAATGTTGAATGACAAATTGAGTGAGCGGCGAGTCTCTCACATTAGCAACCACTTTCTTTCTTTACTATTTTTCATTATTACCGGTTAGGGGACCTTATTCTTGAGAACAGCCTTGGGAAAACTTAAGTGATCACGTTTTATTTTTGTAAATGGAAAAAGGGAACAATATAAAAAATAATAATAAAAAGTTTAAATAGTGGACATTAATATCCATCCATCAATTTTTTTAACCGCTTGTCCTCACAAGGGTCGCGGGGGTGCTGGAGCCTATCCCAGCTGGCTTCGGGCAGTAGGCGGGGTACACTCTGAACTGGTTGCCAGCCAATCGCAGGGCACACAGAGACGAACAACCATCCGCACTCACAATCACACCTATGGACAACTTGGAGTGTTCAATTAACCTGACATGCATGTCTTTGGAATGTGGGAGGAAAACGGAGTACCCGGAGAAAACCCACGCAAGCACGGGGAGAACATGCAAACTCCACCCAGGAAGGCCGAAGCCCGGACTCGATCTCACGTCCTCTGCACTGCTAACCAGTCAGCCACCTTGCCGCCTGGACATTAAATGAACTGTTGTTGCTAATTTTGTCCACAAGAGGGCACACTGACAACCATACTGTAACCATACTGTAATTTGGCTGTTGCTCAGTGTTTGATGCAACAATTTTGCATTCATTTTTGTTAGGAAATGTCAATAATAAATGGGAATATTTTCAGAATGTATACAGTGTTCCCTCGTTTTCCGCTGGGGTTAGGTTCCAAAAAATACCCGCAATAAATGAAATCCGCGAAGTAGTTAGCTTTATGTTTTACATTTATTATAAACGTTTTTCACCTTACAGTTTGTACACTTTTCTCATGGAGGCATTTACATTTTCGCACATTTCTCTGTTGTTTAAACATTCAAAATGTTCAAACCTTCATAAATTTGATAAAATAGGTACATTACTGCAGAAAAATGCATGCAAAATTGCACACAAAAAATCCGCAAAACAGCGATGCCGCAAAAAGTGAATCACGTTATAGCAAGAGAACACTGTAATTACTTGCACCAAAAAATACAGGAAACATTATGCCTGTCGTTATTCATAGCTTAGGCTATTAGGCCCACCTGAGATCGAATTTGGGTGTAAGTGGTCCCTGAATTCAAATCAGTTTGACACCCCTGCTCTAGTGGTACGAGTACCACAATTTGGGAATCACTGCAAGCAGATCCGAAGGGATATCCAGCACAACTTTTAACACTTCCTCTGCGGTTATGTGGGAGTGAGCTTCAGGCTCTGTAAGAGACAGCGACCCCTGGAGGCCTGCAGCATGCAGCCACTATCTGAGCTATAACCTAATGACATTTTAGGAGCTGATTCATGCCTTTCTCTCTTTAATCCCAGACCTGCTGCCGGGGGTTTATTCTAGGCCGATAAAGCAGCGAGGACATTTTAGGAGGTGAAATATGGCCGCTCTCAAGTGTTGGCTGCATGCAAGCTGCTCACTGTTTTTATTTTTATTTTCCCCCTCCCAAGTCTGCAGATGGAAAACTTCATGTGGTAGCCTGATTGGTGAAAAGTAGCTGCGTAGTGCTCAATTCCAGGGGGGTGGCTCACATTGAAATGTTTGTTTAAAGTGTTAATACACAATAAATACGCTTATTGAATGAATTCATGGAGGGAAATGTTACCTGAGGGCAAATGAAAGCCTCATTCAACCAGTTGAGGAGCGTTTTTAATTTTTAATTAATATAATACAAATGCAAATGTATTTGTAAATTATGAAAAATTCTCACTGAAGGCATCCAAACTATGACGACAACTATGACAAATATCGAACACATTTGGAGTTATGTATTTTACAAAAAAAGGTGAAAATAATAAAATAAATACATAAATAAAAAGCCACCCTTTTTTCTGATTACTTTTTGCACATTATTGGCATTCTCTCGATGAGCTTCAAAAGGTAGTTACCTGAATGGGTTTTTCAACCATCTTTAAAGAGTTCCCAGACGCAAGAATGCCAAGAGTATGCAAAAAAAGTAACCTGAGCAAAAGATGGCTATTTTGAAGAATCTATAATGTAAAACACGTTTTCAATTAGTTCACCTGTTTGTTTGTTTGTTTGTTTTGCTAAGTACATAACTCCACATCAGTTCATACATAGTTTTGATGCCTTCAGTGAGAATATACAAAGTAACCAGCCATGAAAATAAAGCAAATGCATTGAATAAGAAAGTGTGTCCAAAATGTTGGCCTGCACTGTATTTTTAAAAAAACAATTTTTTAACGAATAACTCTTTGAAATGTTATGGTCTGTATCCTTGGTGAATACGTTGAATTTATTGCATTTTTATATTCTATTTTTAGAAGAAAAAAATTTGCTTTGCAAAGACAAGACAAAAATTATTTTTGTTTTGTTTTTTTTGTTTCACGTTGCATTTGCAAATCTCAATAATGTAAAAGTGGTCACTCATAATAGTGGTGTTCGCTCATTCATATATATCTTCATAAAAAGAGAAAATGGAAACAGAAGCAACACACACACAAGCAGATCCTCGTTACCGTGCTTGTAAAGGTCTCTGCTATTTCATTCAGCCTGTAAAAGTAGTTTTTGTGTGCGTCTGCCTGCGACTGTGCGTGTAGCACGCATGCACGTCCATCTGGCATAGCACAGGCCTCCTATCACATTTGCGAGCACAAAAGAATGATTTGATTTATTTGCTCTGCTGGGTAAATACAGTGCGACCATGTGATCTGCGCCATAACCAATAGGCGGCTGAGGAGAAGGTAAGGGCAGGAAAAAAATTACTACCATTTTAGGGGAGGATGGAAGCCACTATACTGACCCATCTAAGGTTTTACAGTCGCCTTTAAGTGTCTTTTTTATTGAAATAATAAAATAAACATGTCGCTAACAAATTATTATTCCATGATGGGGCTGCAGACTGAGGAGCCGTACGGTGCACATTTCCTCCCGGCAGGCTTGCAGGCGTCGACGGCCAACTGCGCAAAGCCAACCCGCGGCGGGGAGGAGGAGGAGGGGATCCCCGGCTCCCACATTCCGGATTTTGCCCACTTCCCCAACAAGCAAAGCGGCTTGAATGGCTTCTCCCCGTGGACGAACCCCCCTTCTGCCTCGTCACCCTCGTCCCCGCCGATGCAGGCCGCCCCGGGCGCGTCCATCACGGGGCTTTTCCACCCGCACCACCTCCTCGGCCACCACCACCACCAACAGCCGCCGCCGCCGCCGCACCTCCAGCCCCAGCAGCCTCCTTACTACGCGGAGCACCTCGCCCCAGCCACGGAGGGCCGCTTCGTCCGCTGCTGGGAGGGCCCCGGCCCTAACTCCGAGGGCAGCTTCGCCGCCTGCTTGCCCCAGGCGCAGGGCTGCCCCTCCAACTCGAGCCCGAGGTTCGAGGCGGTGAAGTCCGACAGCTCGCCGCCTCGGTCGCGCGGCAGCCCCGGGGACTCCAGCTTTGCCAGCCCGGGAGAGGTGGTGCTCGAGCGATTGGGGACGGCCGAGGAGCTCCGCCGAAAGCAGGAGCCCAAGAAGGAGGACGACGACGAGGACGAGGATGACACGAGGAAAGGCCAACCGGTGCAGCCTGACCCAGGTAAAGGCGCACGTCTGGAACCATATGCTCGAGTGAGTGGGCCCCAATAGTGTGTATGTGTGTGTGCAGGAATGTGGCCATATGTAAGGAAGTGTGTGTGAGAGGCTTTTATAGGCCTATAAACGTCCTCCGGGCCTCAACGACAATGTATAAAACTTTATTGTCCATTAAAATAATTAAAGCGAGACTTTTGCTGTTATTTAGCTCATTTGGCGCCATGCACGCCGCACAGGTGTGTTTATACGCTGCAGCTGCAGCTGCACTCGACGGACAATACATTAGGGACACCTGCACTATAACACAGCTGCATGCAGAATTGGACAAGTTGGAGTTTTTATTGAGTTAAACTGCTGTGATAGCTGTTACTTATCTTGTGATTACCTTATTTAACCACATGAGAGTGACAGAAAATTAGAAACAGACCCTATACTGCACAATATACGAATAATTCAACACATACACGAAGCATTACGACCTTTAAAAGGCGTGATTTGTGTGTACCTATAATAAAGTATATACATTACGTTTATAGGTACAGGAAATGTGTGGTAAATCAAATAATTAAATACAACATCCGCCGTGAACGGTGGTACATTAACAATAAATCAGATACTAAAAATAGTTTTGAGGGGGAAAAAATAATGTCTGCTGAAACATCCCTAACCCCGAAAAAAAGTCTTACCAAAAAAACGAGTGAAAATTTAAGTTGCATGATCAGTGAATAATACTACAAAAAATATACACACAAAAAAAATCTGAATAAAAGAAAATGAGTGAGAATTTTCTATAATCTAGGTCATACGAGTATAAGGGGAAACTACAAGAGTCTGTTTGATGTCCTTTTTTTTTTAAGTATGGACATTGGTTAAACACATTGAAATCATGTTTTACCAACATGACTATTTAATTTTGTGCAATATTCAGGTTTTGATTATTTGATTTCAATGCTGGCAACTTTGTGCTTACTTAAAAAAAAATTCCCCAATATAAACAATAAAGTTACAATGAAAAATTCATTTGAGGCATTTACATATAGTGTGTGTGTGTGTGTGTGTGTGTGTGTGTGTGTGTGTGTGTGTGTGTGTGTGTGTGTGTGTGTGTGTGTGTGTGTGTGTGTGTGTGTGTGTGTGTGTGTGTGTGTGTGTGTGTCAGTTATTCTGCTCAGTGAGGATTTTCCATCCTATTAATAAAATAAAAAAAAATGAATTAATGCAATTTAGTTGTCATTTAGCTATTAACAATGTATATCTCAGTACTTCAACACCATCACTATCATATATTCCAATGCATATAATGCTACTTTAAATATGTGCATGCGAAAAGAGTTTAGTTATTCAGTAAAAAAAATAAAAATAAATACATGCATAAACTAGATGTTATACTGTTTATCATAGAGTATTGCAGTGCATGAAAAAATGTTTGAAACGAGTAAAAAGTAAGTCCGAATTTCCGGGTCATCTAAGTGCTTTATTTCAAAAGATGATTTAAAAAAAAATTGAATTTAAAATATGTATACATTATGATGGTGTTAAGTAAGCTGTGCAAAAATAAAATGAAAACTATGCTTAAGTAGATTCCATAAGCCATGATGTTATAGTATTAAGTATGCCTGTGCATACAAGGTTGTAAAAAAGAGTGAAAAGTCAAGTCATTGAGTATTTTCTAGATCATCCCAATGTTGCATAAATGAATGGGTAGGAGTGACGACAAAAACAAACTGAATGAAAGCTGTTTTAAGAATCTATTATGACAATGCTATTCAAAAAGATTGAAAAGTCAGACAGGTCAGGGTGAATTTTCCAGGTCATCTTGATGCTAAATTAGAAAAAAAAAATCAAGAGGCTTTAAAAATAGCTGCGAGCGAGTGTGAAACACGAGCCTCATATATTCTTGTTGCTCTGATGTGATCCTGGAGGTCCAACACCAGCCGTAATTTTTAACCCCAGCTTCTCAGAGAAGGGAGGCACATAAAACACACAGCTCGGGATATCTCGATTTTCTTTTCTTAACAACCAAGGCCTGAGTGCTGCCAGAATCCGACCAGTTGGGATTTATAAGTGCATTTCTTACAAAACCTGACAATATGTTTTGGATTGTGGAAGCAGGGAGGGTGAACGGGAACATAAAAAGAAATAGATAAAAACATAATTGTGGCCTGATCTCCAATGAGCCAGCGGGTCATAAAATGTCCTTCCGGGGATTGTTTTGGGGAGATAGTCATTTTAGAATTGTCAATGAATAGGATGGGATGGTATGGGATTGGGGAGGGGAGGGTGGAACACAAGTTGGTGGATGTCTCAAAATTCTTTGGGCGCCTGTCATCAAATCTCCATATGCAAGCTGGAAAGATTTGTATTAACAATATTACACCTCAAACACATTGAATACTTCGCCCTGTGCTTGTTGTAGCACTTATGTCTATTTACTAACAAACATTTTTACACTGTTACTCTTGATGAGTTTGCGCTATCAGACTCCTTCTGATGTGCACACATTGCCACAAGAGGACAGTCTCATATTTACATACATATTTAAATGAAGATAGTCACAACTGCTCAGTAAATTGCAGTAATACTATATTAGTTGATTTTAACTATTGTTATGTAGTCGGAGGTATAAGATGACATTGATGCTAGATTCGGTAGCCTGTCCATCACATTTCACATTGCTTGTTAGCATTGAGAAAGTGTACTTTTGTAAATCAGTTGGTTTGGTTAAACAAGCAACAAGATTCTTCAAGATACATTAACATACATAAACATTACATAAATCTTTGATATATGGTCAGTTTTAAAGTAACTTCAATAAATATTGTGAAGCTCGTAAGTTGGGTCATTCTTAAGTAAAGGTGTTTTTCCAATTAGTCTTCCTAAATATGCTCAAGTTGTTCTGAAAATGTGGCGGTCAATTTGTTCTGAATGTATCGCAGTAGGCCATACACTATTTAAAAATGGTTAGAACATTCTATGTAAAATATAGGTAAATATAAAAAAGATGAAATTTCAGGTTTTTGTGGCATCATTTTGAATTTGCCTGTGTAGCTTGTCGGCCATTTTTGTGGAATGCATCATGGCAGACCTTTCCATTCTCATTCTTGTTATGCTCATTACAATTGTACTCAGGTCCATTTGCTAAAACACTTTTTGTAAGATTTCGACCCAGATTTTTATATTAATAAACCCAAAGTGCTTGGAGAACATGCTAATTTCTCAAATTTTTGTGTAAAAATTGGTGCACGGCAACCATTTAATCTGGACTGCGTGGTGGCAGGCCATGATCTATTTGTAAACTGATAGCATATTTTATGCCTAAAGTACTTCAAAATACTATAAAATAAGATTTTTAAGTATAAACATTACAAACTAAGTTAATCTAAGTAGTGAACCTCTTTAACGCAAACTATATTTTTTACTTCGTCATCCTGTTGCAGAATACTCTTTGGCTTGGTCTTTTTGTGAAGTCAGTAGTTTTTTGTTTTGTTTTTTTACACAAAAAAATACACAAAATGACATTTTTGAAGAGTTAGCTTGAGACGAATGTTATGCAAATACTATTCCCTAACCGTTTAAAAATCATGGTTAAGTATTGCCGCACAGTATGTCAACCATTTTAGTGATATATATATATATATATATATATGTCAAGCATCACTTTTGTTTTGAGGTGAAGTTCATACTTTGACTATTTTATCTTCTTTTTCTCCACCCCGCCGCAGCGAACCCGTCGGCCAGCTGGATCCACGCCAAGTCTACCCGCAAGAAGCGCTGCCCCTACACCAAGCACCAGACCCTGGAGCTAGAGAAGGAGTTCCTGTACAACATGTACCTGACCCGGGACCGGCGCCTGGAGGTGGCCAGACTCTTGAATCTGACCGAGCGTCAGGTGAAAATCTGGTTCCAGAACCGACGCATGAAGATGAAGAAGCTGATGATCCGGGAAAGGAGGAGTATCAATGAATAGGATGAGGGGATAAGGGTGTAACATAGGCTTGTGGACATCTTCTCAATAAACAAAAACAAAAACAGAAATTTTTGGAAGCTTCCCCTCGAACAACCAAGTGCAACCTGAATGGACATCACGGGACTTTGAAGTAACAAAAACATTGCAAAGACGTCCACACTGTGACACACTTAATCTCCATGTGAATGTATACGATATGTTTTGCTTCCCTCCCACTTGTCGGCATGTTCTTGTGAGAATTTAGTAGGATTTTGTACAAAAAAATTATTAAATTAGTAGCAATGTGTACATTTTTGGAGGGGTAATTTGAAAATGTGTATTAACGGATGTCTTAAAAATAATACACCCTAATTACTTTGAAATTGTGGTCAAATATTTCTGCGCATAATGCCACTTTTATGGAATGTTAGCGCTTAGCTTAACTTACACTTTTTGTACTAGATTCTTGCAACAATATGTCCAAAGTTCTCTGAAAATAATAGCAAATGAAATTTCACATTTTTGTGTGAGAACCAATTTGAAAAGTGTTGTTGTAAATGTAAGCTACCAAATTATGGCAGAGTGAGGATAAGCGGTTCAGATGAAGTTATTTTAGCATTCTTTATGCAGAATTTCGGCGATATTTGTGGAAAGTGACGAAAACATCACAGACTAAAATGGCCCCGTTGGCACCTTGCAAGAATTTAGTAGCATTTTGTACCCCAAAAAAATGCTGCAATTTTGAATTAACAACACTATGTGCTAACCACAGAATGTGGTGTACTTTTGTAGATTTGTAGACAATTTGTAGAAAATACCAGTGAAATTGTAGGGAATTACCTGCCATAAGTACTGAAATCATGGCAAAATATTGTCAAATATATGAGTCTGGCTTTTAAGCAAACCTATAACAAAGTGAGACAATGACGCACTAAAATGTGCATTTTGTAACCAAAGGTCCAAGTTTTTATTTTTTGTATTTATTTTTAAATTTCCTGTCAGCAGAATTTAGAATGTTGTGAGAATTTAGTTGGATTTTGTACCCCAAAAAATGCTATTTTATTGAGTGGAGTAGCGATGCATATAATTTACGTGGTTAACTTTGTGTATTATTTATTACTAAATTATCTTCAGAATGGTAGTGAATTATCTTTGTAAAATAATGCTTTACAATTTGTAGAAGACCCGTAAATGTTCTGGAAAAGTACCGGTAATAATTTAGTATCAAACTTACATTTTTTTGGTGAGGTAACTGAAAAATGAAAATAACTGAACTACTTAGAAATAGTGGTAAAATATTGTCATAAAATATTCCCAGTCAACACATTGGCCATTTATGTAGATTTTGGATGATTTCGACATTTTTGTTGAGCAAAATTGCATTGGTTAGCTGCTTTCCATTTACTAACAAACTTTCTGTAATATTTCCAATGAAATTCTTGTGCAAATACGAAAAACTATTTATAAAATTATAAATTGCAAATTTGGAATTAGCAAAAATAAATCCAAAGTGCTCATAAAATTTATGTATTCTGGTGAGATTTGGGATTTACCACCTAGCATGCCGGCTATTTTTGTGGAAAACCATTTTCATTAGTTAGCTCATTACAGTAGCACAAACTTTTTGTGCAAGTTCCAACTAAATTATTTTGATGTGTTGCCAAAGTTTTGTGATGCGTTACGACTTACGACAATATGCACAAAGTGTTCCGAAAATCTGGCAAAATTTGAAAGTTTTTGTGGCAAAATGTCAGACATTTTTTGTGGAATTTGTCTGGTTTTATGCGCATTAAGTAATGCTCATGTGCATTTGTAAATGGTGTTCAATTTTTTTGTATGATTTACAAATACACGTGTAGTTATATACAATAGGAAATGCACCCAAAGTGCATACAAATTCGGGAGGTGGGGGGGATGATTTGCACATATTGCTGGACAAATATTCCTTACATAATTTAGTGGTTACCTTTTTGTCAGATTTATGAATACATTCTGAAATTAAATCTTGCATGTAAAGTGATACATTGTAATTAGTAGATGTCAGGAAATACGATTTCAAATTATGATAAAACATTAGAATTCTGGTGCAGCATGTCAGACAAATTTATGGAATGTATTTTGCAATTTTTTTGCAGAAAGGAGCGGTTCAGGGGGAAAAAAAGTATCATGTCCTACTAAATTTTCATCATGACATGCAAACACCCATTTTTTTTTATGTGAAGTATTGTAATCAATAGAAAACTGAATGTAAAATGTTAGGAAATGATAGAGCACCATGTTGGACATCATCGCTTCTTGCACAAAATACTCGTCTAGGGCTTCAATTTTCATACAATTTCCTACTAAAATTCTCATTATGACATGTCACCCCCCAGTGATTTTGTAGTATTGTATTTAGTAGAAAACTTTGATGTGTTATATAAAATGTTAGCAAATAACAATTCAATCGTGTTTACACAAGCATAGTGACGCTCGTGTAACTCATTTCTGACATTTTCGTATAATTTTCTACTAAATTGCCCTCCGACGCGCCCCACGAGTGATCTCATGACTTGTCATGACCTGACATGTACAGTAAAGATGATTTATGTAAACATATAATACCTCACAGAAGGAACAACCAAAACACACTTTGACCTCACAAAAATAAGCCTGAAAAGATGCAAAATTTTGTCAAATTGAAATGATGGCTATTATTAAATTGTGAAATCTGTAAATATTGACCATTTTAAGTTAAATTAGATGACATTTGCATCGGTGGTAACTTTTTGGTTTAGAGATCAGAAAGCACATTGTTTCCATATTGCGTATAATTTATTCCTAAAAATGTTGCTTCAGCAGCCATCTTTGTTTTCATTGTCTGTTAAACTCTGCGTTTAATATGACAAATAGTTACTACGAGGGACAGTAGCATCACTTTTAATATGACGCTTTTCGACAACATGAGTTGTACCATAAGTGACTGACAGTCAAGCGACATGCGTACATAATGAGTCAGCAGTTAGCATGTGACTCTAACATATATAACGAGGAAACGGTTTTGTGTTCGTCACGCTAGCTAACCGCTGCTGTGTTGTTTTTGTAAACACAAAAGGTAACATTTTATAAACGTGCCCAAAAAGACACAATTCAATCAGACGTCGACACAAATGCAAATAGGCAACCGAGATGGAAACCACTTGACTGCGTTTGAGTAGCATTAGCATGTAGCGTCAGTTGCCGCGTTGTTTTTGTAAACACAAACGGTGCGATTTTATAAATGAGGCCAAACAGATATAATTTAATAGGACATCGACACAAATGTGAAGAGGCAACCTAGACGGAAAAGCACCTCACTGCGTTTGGTTAGCATTAGCTTGTGGCAGAGGGCTGGTGTTTTCCCAGCTAACTGCACATTAGCAAGTAAGACTAAATGTTTAAAATAAATTACATGAAACTTTAATCCTTAGTTGCTTACAGGTTAGAGGTCTAAAGATAGGATACAACCTTGACTGGTCGCCAGCCAATCGCAGGGTATATATATATAAATAGGCAAACAACCATTCACATGCACATTTCATTATGCTAGCTGGTTTTAGCTTTGGTGTCCGAAGATACACTTGTTGACTTTAACATGTATTCATTGTGTTTGTGAGAGAAGCTACACACAGGAGATACAGAACACACCCTGGACTGGTCGCCAGCCTATTACAGGTCACAATTCGACATTTGAGTCTTCAGTGATCCAGAGGCAGGCACTGTGAGGTAGATGTGCTAACCACTTGCCAACCATGCTAGCCTAAACAAAATTATATCAAATGTTATTGCTTAATTGTTGTGTTGACATTGTTACTATTATTTATTATAAAATCCACAAAAGAACCATTTTCTGCACCACTGACTGCGTCTTTGCTTAAGGCCAAACCACAAGCAAACCAAAGCGTTATTGACAAGCAAACTGTTTGTTTTGAAGCAAGCGCTTGCGGTTGCACAGCACAGTTTCCAATGAGCGAAGGTTTTCCGCCCTCGGACAGTGAAAAAGTTGTGACTATTCAATCAAAAGTGTTTTTTTTTAATGAACTGCATGTCTAATCCAACAGGCTTACGCGTTGTTGTCGTCATTGCATATTTGTTGTTATTCGCACATGAGCGTGCGCACACACTGTGGTTGCTAGGTGTCAGCTAACACAACAACACAAATTTTGAATGTTGCTGCTTCTTTTTTTTTCTACTTTTGGACACACAACTCAATACCACAGACAGTGTGTGAGTGTTCGGGGGAATGTCCGCCACACAACTGGAGCCCAGATGTCATGTATGCTCCCCTACCCATACACACACACACACACACACACACACACACACACACACACACACACACACACACACACACACACACACACAAACACACCCTCACACACACACACACCCTCACACACACACACACACACACTTTCTTTTATTAAATAAAATGCGCATTACAACCTCAATAGTGCATACGCATTATTAGTCTTTTTTTTCAACGATTCAAGGAATTCTGTTTGCTATTACACTATAATTTCATGGGTGCCCTTCGAAAGTCTTACCATTTCCCTCTCAGATACATGCCCCTGAATAACTTTTTCCGCAATATCTGCAAAATCAAAGAATGTACAGTACAGGACTCCAATCATCACTTTATATCAGTTGTTATGTTGTTGTTTTTCTTTTTATTATTAACAGTGCATAAGTTATTTTACACTTGCATGACAATTAGGATGAAGATAAGAGATGACGGTCAATAAATTTAAGACGGATGTATGTAATGTTATTGTATTTTACTATTAACGTGGTTGACTTATTTTCAAACTTGGATGAAATATGTAAAAAAAAAAAAAGGACAATTGTGTAAAAAATGACAATTATGTTAAAAAAGACTAATTAAAAAAAACTAGTTATGTAAAAGAAATTATAATTGTCGGACAAAATAATAATAATAATAATTAATAAATAAATGTTTTTTTTTATTACAATGTTGAAAATGACAAAAAAGCAACGTTAAAGTGAAAAATAATATAATAAATATATTTTTAAAGTGTTAAAAATAATTACTAACATTTAAAACATGTTTAGTGTTTTTGTTTTGACTTTCTTCATTTTGTAGTTTCATGTTACTATTTTTTTATGCATTTAGTGACCTTTTCATTGCACCTTTATTTATTTATTTATTTATTTATTCCCGTAAGACCGTTCTGTAGTAACTTAAAATTAATGCTTTTTTTTTATGCTCTGGGGGGATAGACTAATAAAAAAAATGATCAGTTTCTGTGTCCTATGTGTACGGGGAAAAAATCTGACAAAATATTCCCAAATTCCAAATATTGTCATTTAGAATAAATATCTTCAGAAATGGAGAAAAAGAAAAAAAATCTAATTCTAGGTCCAGCGTGTGGTTGTTGTGTCTCTTCATTTGCTTTTCCAGAGCTGTACTATATATACAGTGAGTGCGTTATGTGTTCCAGTGTATATTTATATTTATCTATGCATGCAATTTTTCCCTTTGCTTGTTTTGTCAAAATATGTGCAGCATCCTCCAAGCTCTTCACTGCACGCCTCCCGTTTATGGCCGCCATATAAAGTGCATCCTCCTGCAGGGTCATAAAGCAACAGCATGCATTTGGAGAATAAACGTGACTTTCCCCCACCCCCACCCCCACCCTCACCCCCACCCCCCACCAACCATCCTAAACACACACACAGAGAAAAGACATGTATTTTTCTTTTTCTTTTTTTAAAAAGAGGGAGAGCGACATACAGAGAGAAGAAGAAGCAATAAAGCAATTAAGGCCAGACAGTCTCGGTGACTATATGGTTTTATTGGACATCCTTTTCCTGCCTCGACTGCGTCTTGAAATGTTAAAGTCATTGTCTGAGGTGGGGGGGAGCCGACGGCCTCGAACCTCGGTGCAAAAGCGCCGCACCACAAAAGCGAAAAGAAAAAGAAACAAAGAACGAAAGCATTTGGTGTTTGTTTGCTCGTCAATTAACTGAAACAAGACAATACGAATTTTAGACACACAAAAAAATACTATAGTGACTCGCCGACTCATCACTTCGACATTTTGAAATTGCACTGCTAGATGTATTTAAAGACGTTCTTAATTGGACGTCCAATTTGCGTAACCGTGATTGCTTGATTTTGTTTGACGATTTTTGTTTAGGTATTTTCCTGCATTACATTTTTTACTTGCAGAGACAATCTTGCGTTTTTTCATGTGACCTCTTAAATGCACATTTAGGTTGTATTTTATTTTAATTTTCTACATTGTTTTGTTGTTGCAAGTGTAATTTGCCATTTTAAATATATGATTTCAATATATGAGCATTTATTTGCACAATTGAGTTTTTTCTTTACCTCTACTATATATTTTATGTAGCATATGCATATACTTATTTATTTATTTATTTTTGCCTATATGTCACTTTGTATTTTATGCACATTGAATTTGTTTGTTTGTTTGCTTTTTGTTGTTGTTGTTGTTTTGTTTTTTGCAACTCTTGCCATTTACATTTTTTAACGAAATACTTTTTGTGTCATTATTTTCGAATGTATTATTTCTTATTTTACTAGAATGAATATAAGAACACTTAATAACCACGTTAGCAAAAGCAATATGTAGCTAAAATGACATGTTTCTTTATTTATTTTTGTTGCGACAGAAAACCAGCCATAATCTTACTGTTATAAAGGAATAATAATAATAAAAACAACAACAACAATAATAATAATAATAATAATAATAATAATAATAATAATAATAATAATAATAATAATAATGATGATGATGATACAAAACACGGGATATATGCAGTCGCAAGTAAGATTGCGCTCCTTTCTTAACTGCTGAAAATGGGTGCAGTTAAAAATAAAATAAAAATACAAATCAAAGGTGCAAAAGAAGTCCCTTTCACCTTTTACTTGAATCAGAAAGATGAATTACATTTTAGAGGATCTCGTAAAAGGGAACACACACACACACACAATCGGAGTGTGCATTAATAGCAAGGCAGCACGGGAGCAGTTAAAGTGGTGAAGAAATGAAATAGAAAGTATGTAACGTTCAAGTTATTGCTCGTATAATGAAAAGTTGCCCCTGGTTCTACTTTGTGCTATCAGTCACGCACTAAACGAGTTATTATGTAACGTTACGCCCGGTTATTTCTTCTTTTTTTTATGTGAAGGGGAAAAGGGATACTTTTAAAAATTGAATTCCCATGTTAAGTTCCCACATAACCACAAAGACAAATAAGATGTTAAATTACGTTTAATACTCAGTCGTTGATGTTTGGAGGCTGGAAATTAGGCATTTGTAGTTGCATACTGTTTTCGCTAGGTGATGCTATTGTCTTTCATTAGCGATACAAGGTTGCTTGAGGTCACTAATGAAAGTGCAAAATAAAACCTCAAAATCGTCATTATTCTTTTCTTTTTTTCAACTGTTATAAACCTGAACTTATTTCCAGACTTGTTGTTTATCATTTGTTTTATTTTGCGGTTTTTATTCATTATTATTTTTGGTAAATCAATATATAATAATAATAATAATAATAATAATAATAATAATAATAATAATAATAATAATAATAATAATAATAATAATATGCCATTCACTGTTTAAGATGGATACCTCATATTTGATAACTAGCTATATGGGTAAGACAGCTCGATAATAGCTAGTTGATGGATGGATGAAGGATGGATAGTGATGTTGAACATAATCTACGAGTGTTGTTTCATTCTTTTTAAAATACTGAAATAAATAATAATTGGAATATTAATAATTATAATCATAATTGGAATTTTCCATAACTTGACACTGTTTTTTATTTATTTATTTATTTTATACTTCAAGTGTTTGAAATCTTATTGAGATTGCATAATATGTAGAAAATATTCGGCTATCGTATCATCTAATGTTGGAATGTTTATTTCAGCTAAGTGGGACCTAAATGTAATGTTTTTGCAGATGAAAGAAAATCTCACAAGACTGCAGCTCAGTAAGCATCAAAGATCAACAACAGTTATTTGTGATTTGCCTAATAGCGATCTTTAAAATTAATTATTAATTATTTAATTAATTAATGTATTTATGTATTTGTATTATTTTTTTATTTGTGTGTGTGTGTGTGTGTGTGTGTGTGTGTGTGTGTGTGTGTGTGTGTGTGTGTGTGTGTGTGTGTGTGTTGGGGGGAAGGTATATTATTTTGTTTAAAATCTTTCCTATTGGCTGATTTTCTGCCCTGACCCCAGCAATGCCTACTGTAAAAAAAAATAAAAAATAAAACATTGCTTTGGGGCCATCTTGGAGGAACATAAGCCCTACAGACCCGCATTTTTTCTGCTGGGCTTTTTTTTCTTTTACTTATTTGGACTCTTTTTCCCACATAAGAACAACATGAAAAAATATTTTGGGGTTATGTCGTGTTTTCAATTGTTATAGTGGACACCAGAACAGTATGGCTGTAACGTGTTGTAAATTTACCATGCTTATATGTAACAATTTTTAACATGAGCATCATGCAAATCAACTTTCAATTGTGATTGGCTACCTAGGATCAAATCATGAACTAGAAGTGTTGACATCATCCAAATTATGGGTTTTTATTGGTTTAGACATGCAAATATGTCATGTCCGCTGCAATCGTCTTGGTCCAATGATTTAGTCAGGTCATAGCTTTATCTAATAGAAAAAAGTGCTTTGCCGCCACCTTGTGACATCTCGCGGCAATTACAAACATCAGTGGGTGATGGTCTGCTACAAGTAGAAGTGTTCCTTATTTGCTGTAAAGCACTGATTAAGCATTTATTATTGTGAGATAAACACAATCAATTTTGAAAATATTGTCAGTTTTACAATGTTATATATCGTCAATTATGAAAAGGATATTCTTGACCTCTGAGTGCAACAGGAGGTCAGTGTTAAAATAATCTGTAAACACACACACATATGTATTTATTGTGTTTATTTAAAGATATGTCTGTGAGTGGGGAGGTGGCTTGTATGTGAAATGTTTTTAGGTTGTTGATGCTCTGCCGTCTTACTGCGTGTTGTATTTCTGCGGCGGCTGGAAGCAGGCCCACCAAACACCGAGCACTTAACAATACAGCATGAACTGTTAACGAAATAAATCAATCATAAACCTTTTCTTCATTCACACATATAATCCAGTTGGAATTTTATACTTTTATTTGAAATAAATAATATAAATTACGCCCAATTTCCCAGAAAGTAAGGTGAAGGTGAGACTAATCCTTCTGAAAATGTCGACGTGGCCTATTGAAAGCGAAACGTTTACTGTATGTCAAAATGACATTTTAATTAATGTATTTCGTTTCAGGCTACATTTAAAAGTTATCAAAAAATATTTGATATTTAGTAGCACACACTTTGCAACTACGACGGAATCAATATTCAAGGTATAATAGTTTATAGGGCGATTAAAAAAAACGTCATGTTTTTTTGGTGCTTTTTTTTGTGTTTGTTTTTGCCATGCACTTATTGAACTCCTTGAGGCTCAAATAACTGTGTTTTGGGTAGTACAAAGAAAAAAAACAATAAACAGAGACACACGCGGGCGCGCGCACACACACACGCACTGACACAAGATGAGTGTACTATGTCATAAAAACGCAAGCAGTAACCATAGCAACGTGCTAAATAACTAAAAAGAAGGTGCAGAGTAAAAAAAAACGTTAAATAAATAAATTGCACGTCGACTGTCAATTCTTGCCACATTGTTATTATTGTTGTTGATGTTGTTGTTTGTAAATATTGCATGAATTAAATCGGTACATCGATTTTGAAGTATATATATATTTATATACATAAATATATATAGATACATATAGTCAACAACACAAATGATGGTATAATAAGATCACGCCACAACATGTGTTTACCACATTATTCTCCATGTTCTTATTATTTATTAAAATACCACCTGACACTGCACTGCGTATTTCCCTTTGCAGTGGACCTCTGCATGAACACCACCGCTGAATACTAATAGATACATACTCAGAAATACAAGAAGCTATGTGGTAGACAGGAAATAAATAGCACAAAATAAACACTACACACACACACACAAAGTGAGGCCAAATGAAGTGCAACATTGTCATTAATTGGTTGGCACCTTTTTCTTAACACGTCCTGTGATGTGTTTATAAATACATGACAAATACAATTTAAGTTTGTTGCTAAAAAGGTCGTTTTCTTTTAATTAGATGGCAAATGCGCTATATTGTAATGATCGCTAAACGATCATGGGCTTCTCAACATATTTTAAGTTTTAATCATAGTTTAGTTTATTATTTTTTTGTCTGTTTTTAGTAACAAAATCATATAGAACCATATAATGATTCTTTACTGTCGTCAAGTTTGTCTCATATTTTTTTAAGGCTGCCTTTTGTTGTCTTTCAGTGGTTGGATGAATCCCTTTTCTAGAACAGTAACATATATATATATATATATGCTAACCAACGATAAAATAATACCTATTAAAAAAATGTATATTAAAAAAATACATAAGCAAAACATAACAAAGAATACAAGAAATAGGCGCATTGAAATCGCATTAAAAATAAATAAAATAAAAACGTAAAAAAAAAATCAAAGCGATCGACGTTTATAGCGAAACCAAACAAATATCCATGTGCTAAGTAATAATAATAATAATAATAATAATAATAATAATAATAATAATAATAATAATAATAATACACATATATTAGTATACTTTTAATTTATTTTAAAGGTTGTCTTATTTTTGATCACCTAAATAATAATAATAATAATAATAATAATAACAATAAAAACAGCTTCAACAAAACTGCTGTCTTATAGAGAAACATTGAAATTAGAGAAACTCGTGCTAATCCACACATTTAGCGAATAATAAGGCACATTATGACGTTCCGAATGTCATACCCCCCACCCTCCGACTTTCCAAGATGGATCCTCGTCGCTTCCTCGCAAGTGCAGCTGCCACAAATCACAGCCCAAAAATTCCCCTCACGCCTTCTGCTGCCGCTGTCTTTTTATTTTTTTATTTATTTTTTTACGATCACGCGCCTGCCGCCATTGGCCACTTCCGCTCACGTGACCGACCACGTCCCCCACTCTTGCTTGCGTTCCTTCCCGCCGCGTGTGTAGACGCGCCGCCGCCTCGTCTCACGCACGGTAAAGACTGCTCTCTTTTCACACTCACACACCCCCTCACTTCCTTTCCGCGTTTTTTCCCCGTGTATTTCTGCACATTTCGTTTGATTCTTAACTTATAGTTTGACACTCAATTACGTCATACGTCGTGCAAATTGCTGCAAGCTGAAATCGTCTGTTTTTTGTTTTAGGATGCTGACGTGCAACATGCGGGATGATCACATCAGTAGGTAGGCTACTCTTGCAATATTTTCATGATAAATATCATGTTACTATTTGAAAGCTCTGTATGATATTTTTACTAAATAATTTCTCAGAGCTCGAAGCGACTTGGACGTGCATTTATTTCTTTTAATTTACTTTGTGTGCATATTTGACGACCATAAACGGACATGTAAGAATGAATTGTAAAATATGGTGACGTCAAGATGAGGAGGGGCAAAGAGTTGCAACGAAGTTTCAGTGCTGACTTTTGTCTTGACATTTTCTGACACATGCCGATGGTTGCAATGTGGAAGTGGGATGACATCATCCCATGAGGTGACGTCATCAGTGCATGATGAAAAGCACGAGGGAGAATCATGAGGTGGCAATAATGACAGCAAATGTAAAAATAATAATTGTAATGCGAATTTATATTTAATTTATAAACTACATGGAATTGTTCTCACTCATAGCCAAATGGATCACCCCCCCCCCCCCCCCTCCTCCTCCTTTATTTCCTCTATGTGTGTTTTGTTGTGTTTTACGAGGGCCATTTGGGGATCTCACACACAACCACAGAGACACAAAGAATAGCAGTATTTTATGTTTTTTTCCCCCCTTTTCCAATTGTACACTTCCTATAGTTGGGGGTGGGGTGTGGGGGTGATAGAGGAGAAACAAAGACAGTATTTCACTGGAGATGCTCACTGGAGCTCAGCTGGCACTGGCAGTATTTACAACCTACTGCAATGCGGCAGAGGATCCTTGTGCGTGAGTGTGAGAGGGAGTATGTGTGTGAGTGCAACAAAAGGGACAAAAGGGTGACAGTGACGCTACACAAACCTTGAAAATTTACACCATGGAGAGAGAAAGATGGACAGTTGTGTCGTGCTGCTGATTGTGGCTTTGCTCTTTGTGCGTGTATGTGTGTATAGGATGACAAAAACGATTACGTTAACCGAGAAGATGGTGAAGAAGAAGAGCAGCTGCGAATTTGTCACGTAAGATCCAAAGTCTCACTGCTTCCTTATGTGTCTCCTATATATGCACATGTGCGGGGGGAAAAGATCACGACTTTTACATGAGAAGCAACATGACTTTCAGCTTAAGTGGGTCACGTAGAAACATTTCGAAACACCTCGAAAGTAATTTATGAGCCACAAGATGGTCCAAAAATGACACACAAAAAAAGTGCATAAAAAGTAATCATGGTCAATTTTGATGCGGATAGAGATTATTCATGTATAAAATAAGAATGCAAAGGAATGGTGCACCACTGCAGTTTTGAAAATGGGCGTTACCTCTGCAGTGATGCCAATATATAATTATATAATATTCATTTTGTGCATTGTTGGATATTAATATGATTTGGGACTAGTTCATTTGAATTGTGATCCCAAATGTTGGTAACGTTAAGTAACGTTTTGTGTAATATTGTTTTTTGTAACATTTTGGTGTGACACAGTGTAGTCCTGCACCAAAACAAATGATTGCACAACCACAATAATAAACATTTTGCTTATTTAATGCTTATTCTCTTTGTGAAGGATGAATTTGAGATTTTGTATTGATCATTAACACTGCAATGTACCCAGTTAATTATAAATATGTTACTCCTTGATATTTAAAAAATCTAATCATTTTGTAAGAAAAATTGTTCAATGTTTAAAAAAGTATATAATCGCAGCACTGCAGAGATGTAGGCAACGCCCATTTTCTCCAACAGCAGTATGCTGCTGCTGCTTTTGTCCACTAGAGGGCGATACAAGACAAAGAATAAAATAGTGCGCACTGAGCACTGCAGACAGGACGACATTTTTTATGTAATGAATGTCTTAAATTCTACTTGAATTATTTTTTAATGATACACACCTATGCGTCATGTTTGCAGCATTTATGTCATGTTATACTACACGAAGATTCAAGATTCAAGTAAAGACCACAAAATGACAATATTTAAACTCAACATTCAGATCTTGTTGGATTTTAATAAGTGAAAATAATGACATTGTCCCATGGCGAACTACTACAATGGCCTTCACATATCAAATTTTATTATATCGCAGGATGAAATCACTTTGCGGCAAGTATATGTAATCTCCTGCGACCTTGAATGTACTACCAGAACGCAGGGTGAGTCCAAATCCGTAAACTTTAATATTACAGATGTCCTAAATCAGGAAGTTAGTTTTTTAAATGTCACAATGTCGATTTAGAAAGTTAGCTTCGCATTCATGAGATCTTTAATGACTATAAATTATGCGTACATATTTATTTAAATAATTTTTCGCAAGTTAAAGAAGGAATCAATACACACAGCACAATTATGCGAGCAACCTTGAAGACACCTCCACCAGGGTGCGTCGTACGCAAGGGAAATTGCGTTAACTTTTGAAATTACCTGACGTCATAAATCATGAAATAGGGTGAAACATTCAACATCAAAATTGTATTTTAATTAGATGCGCACGAAAAAGGATAATCGTAAATTCAGCGGCAAGTGTTTTGAGAGCATTCTTGACAGACAGAATGTTAACATCAATGGGAAAATTGAGCTTTAACATGACATAGATCATAAATCAGAAGCGCGGTTCGGTACTGGACAACCTATAATATTTAAATATTGTGTGCAGGATTAAGGATGTATAATAAATTAGACATTTGTAGTAGGCCTAAAATCAAAGTAACTTTGGTCTGAGGTGATTATTGTGTTCTTTCGTTTGGCAACACACACAGTCTATTTTCATCGTGCCAATTTATGCTATAGCTAGCGTTAAACACAACTTTACCAAGGTGCGTTCCATACCGTGGGAAAAAAGCAGTTTCATATTTCAGATGTTATGAATCACGAAATGTGGTTTAAAAAAATAGACACACATTTTAAGTATTGCATTTAAATCAGATGTGCATGAATGAGGACGCAAGTTATAACTACATAAGATAGTGACATTTATAAGGTTTGACGAAGACCGTCTTTGTTGGTATTTCAGCATTTGCGTTGACACACACACGCACACACGCACGCATGTGTGTGTTTTCTCAACGCCTACTTTATGGCTTTGTTGCTCTCCTTATACGGAAATCAAAGCAGGAAACAAATGTTCCAGCATTCCAGGGGCATCCGGAAAAGTGCAAAATGAGTCGTTTGGGTTTGTTTGGACAGGAATCAGTAGACGTCTGAGGTCGCGCGCGCACACACACTCATGGCCAACATTTACGTGCACGTTTACTGACGTACAGAGCTTAGTTATACATTTTAAATTTACTTTAAAATGCACAATTATTAACAAATAAAGAGATACAAAAGTTTTTTCCCCCGTTATTTTTCGAAACGTCCCCTCCCGGGACAATTTATAGACCCTCGTGGGAGACGTAAAAAAAAAAAAGAGCGGGGGGAGAGCACGTGATAGCAATAAAGTGTGTTTTATTGCCGTCGGCGTGACATGCCCCAAAATATAACTCAGACGGCAGCCGACAGGCGACCACATCGCATCTGCGGCCACACACACCTAAAAAAAAAATTGTCCCAGACTCCACGCTTAAGAGAGAACGACGGTATTTAGCTTCCTGCACGCGAAACCGGGAAGGCTGCGAGTTTTCATATTTGCCAGCCATTATGTTATGTTATGAGATATGGAAAGGGGAGTGGGAGGAGAAGGAGCAGGGGGGTCCAATCGATTGTCCGGGGACCTTGCGTTGAACCTAGTGGGATGAGCGAGAGGGTCTAGAGATCCACCTGTGCTCAAAATTTGGGATCCAATTAAGTCACTCGGGCTTGTGCTGCAAAGGGGGACACGCGTGGACGGATACGCACTGTCACGGACGAAAAGCTGATCGCCGGTAAGAAAACTTTAATCATTTATTTGGTGAACTTGTAAATGCTCTTATTCATTTATAATATTGCATCGTTAAAATGAAAGATGTTGAATTAAAAATAATGCCTTTTTGGTGATTATTAAAAAAAATTCTGCAAATGTTCCAGAAACAAATAAATCGGTATTTTTTTAACATTTACATTTTTTTTAAATACTCCAAATAATAATTAGAATTTCGCTGTAAATGTTAATTATAATATATTGCAGTGGTTATTTTTCTTATTTCAGAGCTGCATTTAAAAATAAGAAATTATTTTTCTTTTCTATAGCCATGCATTCACGTAGGGGCATTTAAATGAGAAAGATTCTCAAAAAAAGCGGGAAACAACTAAAGGTCTTATTTAATCTGATTTGATTTCATAATAGGCTATTGTCATTAGTCTATGAATACATTCTCGTTTAAAATTCTAAATCTCACTATATAGCCACGGATGCGTTTGTACTTTTTAGAGGTACAAAAAATAAATATAAGTCAAAATAACAAAAATCTTTTTTTTTTAAACATCGCTGCGGCACGTGTCTTTTTTTCATGTAATTTAATTTGAAAAAGAATATTTCGATATCATGTGATTGCATAAAACAAAAAACAAAACTTAAAAATGTTGCGACTATACGTGGTATATTTCCACAATGTAACAGTGAAATGTTTTGCAAATATTTATAACTTATTGCAAAAATAAATAAATAATAATAATACCAAAAAATTGTTGTAAGTAATTGATCCATTTATATTAACCCAAAAGATGGCGTTGTGTTCGTCCGGTGGATGTTTTTGTGGAAGTGTGAC
Source organism: Leptonotus elevatus (assembly GCF_054856555.1). NCBI lineage: Eukaryota > Metazoa > Chordata > Actinopteri > Syngnathiformes > Syngnathidae > Leptonotus > Leptonotus elevatus. The sequence goes on from NC_141251.1 coordinate 20,330,346, forward strand.
ACGTTGCGAGTCATCAGATTACTTGCATGTTTTTTTCACATGTGCTTGTGTTGGCTGCTGAGCATGACTGTAGTGAAGCAAAAGAACAAGGCGGGCGCACGAGGTCCCTGCACGCAGTCGTGATGGGGATTAGACGCCATAAAACTTGTGCATTAAGCACATTAAGTGTTTTGGGCTGTTTTATTGCAGCTTTGTGTCCTAACATGCACTGCTGCTATTGCAGGGTATTAATCTGAGCTAATTTGCACATGGACTATTTTATATCATTATTTCCGTTTTTTAAACACAATCTTTATTTTACGTTACGAGCATCCTAAATGTGACTGTTTTTGCAGCGGATGAGCTTCCCACAATGCGAATTTGGGGGCGAGTGGTCACGCCGAGACGGGGCCGCTGCAGGAGGTGTCGTGCAAGTTAATGTCTAAACCGGCTCAGAGAGCCGTTCTCAGCCCGGCTTTGACCCGGCTGCAGGCCCGGGGGCGGAGAGGTGAGCCGGCGGTCAGCCTGTCTAAGATGAAAAAGTGAAACGACCCCCAAGAGAAAGAAAAGCCACCATCTGAATGGCTTTTTTCCCCCTTTTTTTTTTTAAGAGTAGACTGCACATGTGCCAACTGCTGGTTGCCTGGCGTGAGACCTGCAATAGGCCTAACAATAATCATAATAATGCAACGAAGGAATTGTGAGAAAATTAAAATATGTAAAATTGAATTTAAAGCATTTACAAAAAAAAAAATCTAAAAGTGAACATAGTGTGTTACATTACGCTTCTTTCATGTATTGCACAATGCAATACAATGCATAACCCGGTAACAATGGCCGATAGCGACTCCTGAACTCTACGTGGTCACCCCCGGCCCCCTGTCCTGTCCAGCTCGCATAGGACTAATGGTTGGTCCGGTGAAGCCGCGGTCAACGCTTGTGTGTGACCCTGCGGCGACCCGCTCCGCAGCTCCGCAGCTAGGCTACATTCTCCCACAAGAATGCTCCCTTTTCAGCTCCCGTTGTTGTTGTTGGTGTTGTTGTCTCCTGGTAAAAAGGGAGGGAGGGGGGTGCTGCAAAGTTCACAGCTATTGAGTTAAAAGGTGTGGAGTTGATGACTGCCCTTAAAAAAGGCCATTTAATGAAAGAGGGGCTGAAGAATTGTTAAAAAAAAAAAATGAAAATGAAGGCGTAGATTAATAGTCTTGTGCTGAATGCATTTGTGCTTGCTATAAGCATCATTATTCAAACACAGCCATCAGAACACTTTCGTCAATGTGCCTTTGTTTGGGGTGGCATTTCACTTTTAAAATGTTTTTCGTTCATCTTACACAAATTAAGAATGGAACAAAATATGTTGCAGGTTTCATGTATGAAGCACGAGGCAGTAGCAGCGTAAGAATAAAAAATATTTGCATATTCACAAGAGAAGGAAATCAGATCGTAGAATATGAAAAACGGCAAGAATAATTAGCAGTGATGTGACGAGAAAACAATAAATATCAATACAGGGCTGAAACGATATGGATATCTTGAGGTCGATGCCAAGTCTGATATTTGGCAGAATACATTCCAATACTTGGCTCTTTTTTTTTTTTCAAACCCTTTTATTCTTACAACAATAAAGACATGAATTTCCGGCTTATTATTTAACTATTTTTGCGTTATTTTGTCCTTTTGTATTTGATTAACTTTACAACAGAAAAAAAAATCGGCCAATTTTTTGCAGACTTTTTTGGAGGTGAATGATTGAATGTCATTATCTTTGTTAGTCTTATGTTGTAATGCATTAGCCTATGTATAGAAGAAAAAACAATCAGCAAAAAATGGCAAAAAACAAACAAATAAACACTAATAATCGATGATAAAATTGGGCAATTAAAAATATCTGTATGTAAGAGAGTGAACTGCAAATAAACAGATCTATATTATTATATATACATGTATATAGATGTATATACTTCTGCAGAAGTAAACCTGAAGTCAGCAGTCTAGGATTAATGTGCGAACAGCAGCAGAAATGGTAAGCAGCAAAACTGTACTTACGTCAACAAATCATTCAAATGAGGAATTTATCGCATCCACAATCACGATGCAGTATCAACACGAAATGATTTCGGAGTGTTCGCATTTCACAAAAAGGCAGACGAATGCTTGTCAGTAAAAACTGAGGGTTCAGTTTTCCTAAACTGCACCACTTGTAGCTTAACATGATTCACGAGTCTCTTACTTGGGTGCAAGACTATTTTTTTAAATGAAAATGAATAATAGCAAAGTTGGTTTTGGCTGTTTTTGGAAAATATTTGAAAATGTCCCAAAAATTAAAAATGGCTTCCGAGCAAATGCTGAAAACAATCATCAATGAAAGTGATCAAAGAGTAGTTTTGACCAACATGGTAATGAAAAAGCAGTTGGTGCACAGAATGTATAAAGTGACATCGCTAACTAGTGGCCTGGAATGCATATGACACCCTTTTAGTCAATTTGGCAAGTCCATATGTCATTTTCACAATGTTGCCGTCTGAATTCCTGATTTTGCTTAGAGCCCCAAACAAGATGTAAAAGCAACAAAATGAAAATATAATCATTGCATTGTAATGAAAACCATTCATCTCCATTTTTTTCTTTTAACGGTTTTTGGGGGGAGGGGAGGGGGGGGGGGGTTGATCTAAAACATGAACGACATCAAGTATTTTTGTTCTGTGGATGCAAAAAAAAATCTAAAAAGATTCTTAGTTCAATATTTGTATGCCAGCTGACATACAGTACAGTACAATAGTTAATATTTACACACAGAGACAGTTATGAAGACTCAAGAGTGATAACAACAAAAAGTTGTGATCGTTATGAACCATAATTTCAAGCTACCACGTGTTCATGTGTTTATTAGCCCCTTAATGGCGTTTGCTCTGCAGTTGGACGCTTGTTTGCGTGTCCTCAAACCCTGACAGAGGACTTCCTCTGTTTAAAGCAACAAAATGTGATTACAACAGCAAATAGCTCACAAACACTCACGTTATTTATTATTTTATTGACTTGTTCTTTGACTCCTGTGAACTGTTATAGAAAACACCAAAGCTGGCGCTATTCAACTTAGTCTAAAGTGGTGAATGTGAGATTTTTCAAATTACCTTTAAAAAGTGAGGGGGAAAACACTACATTTTGCTCTTATTTTAATGTTTCAAGGCAAGTAAGCCAAACTTGTCAGTTTTTTGTATGAAATCCTACTAAATTTTCACAAGCACATGACAATCAGTTTCCCAACACTGACACATGTAACAAGCGTGTTCCCGAAAGAAAGAATGATATTGGGATGGTTCCTTTACACCCGCCACGAAAGAGGACACTGGAGTGTGGAGTCGTCACCTGGCAGGACACAGCAGGAGCGTGCACGCTTCGCCTATAAATACCCTGTAGAACCGAATGTGTGTGGACTCTGCTCGGTCACAGATTGGGTTCTAGGGGAGTCTATGGGCGGCGACTAACCATCCATCACACGCACGGGAAACCCGAAGAGCTTCAGAAGTGCTTCTTTGTGTTTTCAATTTGGGTTGCTTCACTTTCTGCTTGGCGAGAAGATCCAATGACACAACGGACTGTCCAGTCACTGTGAAACCTTTGACAAGTTGCCCAAGCGATTAGTAGAGAAGTTCAAGAAAGAAAATAAGCAATTTTCCATAAGCTTCCTTTATGCTCTTGTCAGGGGTGGGCAACTTGGCGCCACAATTTTTCCTCAGTGCTACTCGGAGGGCCACATATAGGACCATACACTTCCTAACCAGATGTAGAACAATAATTCTGTTCTAAATATGTGCATATGTGCAAAATACATGCTCTTAATATATCATTTTTCATATTACGTTTCTCATTGCATGTTTAAAGGATCCAGTCTTCAACAACAAACGATTTGAACAATTTAAAAAATAACCACATACAGTTTTAATGGCTCTCATGTGTAACACTTACCATTCAAAGACGCCACAAAACTATGACGGCGTATAGGGCCACGAATATTATTTTTTTCAGAGGCGGGGTAATATTCTGGCAAAAAAACTCATAATGTCAATGTAAGTGGCAAAGAGCAAATTTGACAGAAAAAAAATCAGAAACCTACCACAAATACACATACATAATAGGTATAGTCTAATGTGAGGATTCGTTGGTGGTTAAATTAATGGTACACTGTTTATAAAACGAAAAGGCAGGATGGAAACAAATTCATTCTTAATTTAAACTTTACTCGTCATACACGGCAGCTAGAGCGACAACACTTCCTGATCCCCTATTAACTGACTAACACTAACCAATCAGAAGCCAACATACAAGTGAAATGACAGAGAGCAGCAGATTCGACACACAAACTTAGTTACTTGTACAAAAAAAATACCAAAATGTATGAATGTGTAAATAATAATTCTGGAAACATAAATACAAGTAAATATACATTTTAACAAATGAACTTAAATGCTTGATCCTCAAGGTGTCGACCTTCGCAAAGCAATGTGTCTTTTTCGCTGGCTGTACCTCACGCTTCAAAGAGCGAATGGTTAACATCATACGGTTGATCTCTGCTAAAGCAATTACTATCTCATTTGAAAACCCGACTGAAAAGTATTGGCACCAACATCTGAGTAGTATGCTACGTATATTTCTTCTAAGTTTCTGAGTTTTTTTCTTGGAATATTGCCTCAACGCTCGAAAAAATAATTTTTTTTTTAAATGTGGTCCTAATACGCCGTCGTAAAAAACTGCTGAAGAGAAAACTGACATTTTTTTCGCACAAAAATCAACTCACTCAAAATGTTATCACTGAGGTACCACTGTAAGCCATGGCTGCCACCTAGTGTTGAATTGTGGTATTACAACTTAAAACTTTACAGTGGAACACCACACCGTGTTGGCCTGCGAATAGCAAAAAATCCACATATAACTGATGGCCATTGATATGCATTGGGGAGGCTTTTTTTTTTCTCCTAAACCCCCAAAATTCTACATAAAAGGCTGAGGGGATGGCTCCATGACAAAACAAAACTAAACTAAACTAAATAATATTTATTTTTTATAATTATTTAGAAAAGGAAAATACACTTATTCAGTTTTTTTGTGGCCTATTTGTCACACAGTTATTCACTGAAAACATCTCCTATTCACTGCTTTTGTGCACAAACATCATCTGGTGGCATATTGGCATTAAGGAAGTATATTAATGTGAATAGAGGAGTTTTATTTACACTGTACACTTAAGTAGTACTTTGTGTTGTACTTTTCATCTTGCGGTATTTATAGGTAATTACAAACCTTACACACAGATTTTTGCGTTCCAAGGGAGCACTCTCTACGTTGTAATTGGTATCAAGGAAGTACATTCAAATGAAACGCCTCGACTGAGGGATTAACAGTACAGTAAATTGGGGATAATTATTTAAATATGTTTACACAGTTTAAATATAAAAAGGTCATAACAATTCTTGGAGGGGCGGAATTACTCACTTTTTGACTATTGGAAGCAGTGCTTTTTCTCTAAACTGCACTCTCAGAAATGATGGATAGCAATGACAAAATCAGGAAGTGTCGTGATGTTATTAACCACGTCACAGACAACCGCCTGCTATACCATTCCAATTTCGTTTTCTTTGGAAAATTATTGATACCTACTGTACTGTTTTTGTTTCTTGTTCACGTTTGGAGAAAATGTTGAAGTTGCAACCTCTGGCTGATTAATGACATTCCAATGCAATGGATGCATGAAAGTATAAGAGTCCTTATTCTGCAAGCACAAACGAGCCTTTTAGGGTATGCTGACCATGACCAGCTACTAAACATTTTTTTGTGAAATTGCACATAAGGATAAAAAACTTGCATAAATGATTTAAATGCTGTAATTTGCATTCCAGGCCTGTAGTTGGCGATGTCACTTTTTTAAAGAACACCACAGGCATTCACACAAACTAATGACCCAAACCATCTTTTTGACTTTATTCTTGAACGGATGAAAATTGTGTTGCTTTTACTGTTCACTTTCAAGAGTAAAAAAGTGGCTCAAAATTTACTTTGACATTCCCGCTTAAACACTGACAACCTCTTCTAAAATTGGTGAGTTGTGTATATCAACTTTATTTATGAACGGTGGCTCAAAGAGATATTGTGTGCAGACCAACCAACATATTCATAGAAACAACATTCATTGCGTGAATGCGATCCCAGAAATATATTTTGATTATTCCGCCATTTCTCATTTCTCCTCTGATTGGAACCATTCCAACTGCAACAAATATACCTTATTCAGGGCATCCATGGAAATATTAGTCCCACTTTTTCCGGAATTTCACATTTTCAACATAATTCAACAAAAAAGTGGGGAAAAAGGTAATCACATCTTTCCAATTCCATATTTAAACAGTCCAGCTCATTCAAAAAATATTGGAAACTATTTTCAACATTCTAATAGCCAAATGTTATGCTCTTAACAAATTCAGAGAAACATTTCTCATTCAAGTCATCCTTCCACATTTTTTCAAGCCATTCCAAATTCCAACTATTCAACTCATTCAGGCCATTTCGGGAACTTGAGATCACATTCCTCAAATTCTCAAATTTTCACAGTAAAATTCTCAAATCTAGAGATGTTTTACACATTTACCTCCTCCTTCCACATTTCTTGACCAAATTCAGAGAAACGTATATGCTGTGTAAATTATAGAGTAAATTATAATTTACATCGTCCTTCCACATTTCTTGACCGATTCTAACAATTCTAAATTCAAATGATTCAGATCATTCAGGGCATTCCTGGGAACTTCCCCAAATTCCCAAATTTCCATAATAAAATTACCAAATTAAGATTTGTTATACTCATTTACTTCCTCCTTCCACATTTCTTGACCAAATTTAAACCAGTAGGCTATTTATCTTTCACATCATCTTGAGAACCATTTTCCACATTCCTTAAATTCCACACTTTTCATGGAAAAATTGAAAAATTTAAGAGACATTTTACACATTTAACACATCCTACCACATTTCTTAACAGATTCAAACCATTTCAACTTCAAAATATAACTAACTTTAAAGCCATGTTTGTGGGATTTTTATTATACTTAATCTAACCTTTATATATCCTAAAACAATTAAGAATAGATTATCATTTACAAAATTGGCCTGGATTTAGATTGCAGAGTAAAAGAAAACTTGGGCGGAGAGACATCATTGGATTTGAAATCTTTATAACATTACCAAAATTTCCACAACAAAATTCCTAAATTCAGAAATATTTCACATATTTACGTCCTCCCTCCAAATTTCTTTATCCATCCAAACAATTCTAAGTCCCACTTTTTCAATTCAGCTTCACTTTTCTGCATTCAAACCCAATTTCTACAAAACTTGCATTCTTTGAGGACCCCCGCCCCCCCCCCCACACACACACAAATTCATTAAGGCAACATTTGCTTAACAGCTTTGATGAAATGGTGATGTAATTTGATTTTCTCAAATTAAATGCACCAAATTAGATAAGTGAGTGACACTTTAACCCAAATAAAACCATCAAGAGCAATTAAAACAAGCTACTAGAGCAAATGTTTGCCTGTTTGAGCTTATCAGTGACATCCATTAGTATCTGGAAGCCAGATTAAACAGATTTGCTTGTAGGTTCACTTGCATTGGGTCAGATTCAATAAAGCCTGGATGCCAAAACAATAAGGTGGTATAGGGAGAGCCATATGCACCAGTGAATGATTATTTTGGGAGAGTGGGTGTTTAAAATAGACTATCATTTATTTTTCTTCATGTGAGGGCTCAATTTAGCCACTTTTGGGGTTTCTATGCCAGCAACATCATTTTTTAAACGCCTTTGCACCATTTTTCTCCCCCCCAGCTGCATCATTTTTCCAATGTGGCTTTTATTCAGAGACGGTGATGATGACGGTGAGATGGTGAACGGGACACCTCGGGCTGACCCCGGCCGGCAACAAAGCCAACTACTAGTCACTGTCTGGGGCCCTTTTTGTCCCATTCTTGTGTGCGTGCCCTCTGCGGAGCGGTCACGTTTTGTTGTGCGCCCTTTGACTGCGGCCACAAGGCCAAATATGGCCCCCGCGTCCCCTCAATATGGGCCCGATTAATTTTTCAGCTCGGGGGCCCATCTGTGGGGGTAGATCCCAAGTCATAAATCTACTGTGCGTGTTCAATAGGAAAGGGCTGGGGGGTGGATAGATGGATGGATGGGTTTATAGAGATAAGATAAATAATGACGTAACAGTTTCAATCCACAAACATCCAATTTTCTAATTTAGCCAAGCCAGCAAATCTTCATTAGGTCAATTAAGGCTCAATTTTTGTTTTTTGTTTTTTGCATTAAGCGGGAGACCCAAAAAAGCGACGCCTCCCATTGGCTGAGCTGCCGGGTCACGTGGTCCTCGCGGCCGTCCGTCTATTTGACAGCCGCGGGGTGGCTTGATGCCAGAGGGGGGGAAAAGGGGGACACAGGGCGAAAAGGGGTAGAGGGAGAGAGAGAGGAAAAAGAAAAATTAGTATTCTCCTACCAACCTCGCTATAAATCAATCATGGAGTCCTACGCGGTGAGCTGCAAATACGCCGAGCCGCACTTCCCTCCTTGCGATGAAGATTACAGTAATTTCACTGACCAGGGGGGGTACTACAACAGCCCCCAGGACTGTGGCACGTACGGCGCCGGGCGATACCAACCTGCATCCGCGGCCCCTCCGTCCGAGCCCGGCTACGCACCGCAGCCAACCGCCTATGAACATTCCTTGCAGACGCAGCAGCAGCAGCATCACCCGCGGGAGGATGCCGAACGGCTGCCCACGCCAGGTGCGCCTTTCCCCGGCTACACCGAGCACGACGACGCTGGTGGCAAGGAGGGCGGCTACCCGGAGATGTGGATGACGTGCGCCAGTAAGCCCGGTCAGGTGCCGAGGAGAATCGCTGGCGGAGGAGGTGGAGGTGTGGGAGGGGGGCATCAGACCAAAGACAAGCCGCCCATCGTGGTGTACCCCTGGATGAAGAAGGTGCACATCGCCCACGGTGAGGAAGACAACTCCATTCTCTGTCACTTTTTTTTTCTTCTACACTCTAGATGTAATTTTGCTTTATTATTTTTATTTTTTCCTCTTGCCCCCCAGCACCTCATCTAACACTCCCCACACACACATCTCACACACACCCTTGTTGTAAAGTGTTTGTCCATTTGGGAGCACCATTTCTTGTGGTGAGTTATTTATGATCGCAGTGAGAGTCAAGCAGAATTACAGCTGCTATATACTTTTATGGCTCTGCCGCAGCTTGTACGTGTGTGTGTGTGTGTGTGTGTGTGTGTGTGTGTGTGTGTGTGTGTGTGTGTGTGTGTGTGTGTGTGTGTGTGTGTGTGTGTGGGTGGGTGGGTGGGTGCATGCGCGCGCAAGTGCGTGCGTGTTTGTGCTAAAATGCCAGTGAACAAAGAGATGCGCGTTAATAGTCCAAAATTGTTTCTTAACCAGTTTGCTAGCCAACCGCAAAAGGACACATACAAACATATACGCACACACACAAACACATGCACATGTACAGAAAATACAAAACAACCCCCCCCCACCCCCTCAAAAACCCAACAACAAACAAACAAAAAAAACGTATAGCCTCTGCAATGCTGGAAGTTTAGGCTATATAGTTATTTCGA